>NC_090377.1:113075055-113406565 GCF_036365525.1 Heterodontus francisci
TGAGAGAGGGGTGGGGGAGAGAGAGAGAGAGAGAGGGGTGGGGGGAGAGAGAGAGGGGTGGGGGAGAGAGAGAGGGGTGGGGAGAGAGAGAGGGGTGGGGGAGAGAGAGGGGTGGGGGAGAGGGTGGAGAGAGAGAGAGAGAGAGAGGAGGAGGTGGGGGGAAGAGAGAGAGAGGGAGGGAGGTGGGGGAAGAGAGAGAGAGGAGGGAGGTGGGGGAAGAGAGAGAGAGAGAGGGAGGTGGGGGGAAGAGAGAGAGAGAGAGGGAGGTGGGGGGAAGAGAGAGAGAGAGAGAGGGAGGTGGGGGGAAGAGAGAGAGAGAGAGGGAGGTGGGGGGAAGAGAGAGAGAGGAGAGGGAGGTGGGGGAAAGAGAGAGAGAGAGAGAGGGAGGTGGGGGGAAGAGAGAGAGAGAGAGGGAGGTGGGGGGAAGAGAGAGAGAGAGGGAGGTGGGGGAAGAGAGAGAGAGGAGGTAGGGGGGGGATGAGAGAGAGAGAGAGGGAGGTAGGGGGGGAAGAGAGAGAGAGAGAGGGAGGTGGGGGAAGAGAGAGAGAGAGGAGGGAGGTGGGGGGAAGAGAGAGAGAGAGAGAGGTGGGGGGAGAGAGAGAGAGAGAGGTGGGGGGAGAGAGAGAGAGAGAGGTGGGGGGGGAGAGAGGAGAGAGAGGGGTGGGGGGGAGAGAGAGAGAGAGGGAGGTGGGGGGAGAGAGAGAGAGAGGGGTGGGGGGAGAGAGAGAGAGAGGGGTGGGGGGAGAGAGAGAGAGAGGGGGTGGGGGGAGAGAGAGAGAGAGGGGTGGGGGGAGAGAGAGAGAGGAGGTGGGGGGAGAGAGAGAGAGAGAGGGAGGGGGGAGGGGGGAGGAGAGAAGGGGGAGGGGGGAGAGAGAGAAGGGGGAGGGGGGAGGAGAGAAGGGGGAGGGGGGAGAGGAGAGAGAGGTGGGGGGGAGAGAGAGAGAGAGAGGTGGGGGGAGAGAGAGAGAGAGGGGTGGGGGGAGAGAGAGAGAAGGGGGTGGGGGGAGAGAGAGAGAGGGGTGGGGGGAGAGAGAGAGAGAGGGGTGGGGGAGAGAGAGAGAGGGGGTGGGGGGAGAGAGAGAGGGGGGATGGTGGGAGAGAGAGAGAGAGAGGGGGGGGGAAGAGAGAGAGAGAGAGAGAGGGGGGGGAGAGAGAGAGAGAGAGAGAGGGGTGGGGGGAAGAGAGAGAGAGAGGGGGGGGCGAGAGAGAGAGAGGGGGGGAAGAGAGAGAGAGAGAGCGAGGGGGGGGGAAGCGAGAGAGAGAGAGAGAGGGGGGGGAAGAGAGAGAGAGAGAGCGGGGGTCGAGGGGAAGAGAGAGAGAAGAGAGGGGGCGGGGAAGAGAGAGAGAGAGAGGGGGGGGAAGAGAGAGAGAGAGAGGGGGGGGAAGCGAGAGAGTGAGAGGGGGGGGAAGAGAGAGAGAGAGAGGGGGGGGAGAGAGAGAGAGAGATGAGAGAGGGGGGGGAAGAGAGAGAGAGAGGGGGGGGAAGAGAGAGAGAGAGAGAGAGGGGGGGAGAGAGAGAGAGAGAGAGGGGGGGAAGATGAGAGAGAGAGAGAGGGGGGGAAGAGAGAGAGAGAGAGAGGGGGGGGGAAAGAGAGAGAGAGAGAGGGGGGGGGGAGAGAGAGAGAGAGAGAGAGAGGGGGGAGAGAGAGAGGGGGGGAGAGAGAGAGAGAAGGGGAGGGGGGGAGAGAGAGAGGGGGGGAGAAGAGAGAGAGAAGGGGAGGGGGGGAGAGAGAGAGGGGGGGAGAAGAGAGAGAGAAGGGAGGGGGGGGAGAAGAGAGAGAGGGGGGAGGAGAGAGAGAAGGGGAGGGGGGGAGAGGAGAGAGAGAGAGAGAGCGGGGGGAGAAGAGAGAGAGAGAGCGAGGGGGGAGAAGAGAGAGAGAGAGGGGGGGAGGAGGAGAAAGAGAGAAGGGGGAGGGGGGGGAGGAGAGAAAGAGAGAAGGGGGAGGGGGGGAGGAGAGAGAGAGAGAGAAGGGGGAGGGGGGGGAGGATGAGAGAGAGAGAGAAGGGGGAGGGGGGAGGAGAGATGAGAGAGAGAAGGGGGAGGGGGGGAGGAGAGAGAGTGAGAGAGGGGGGGAGAAGAGAGAGAGAAGGGGGAGGGGGGGGAGGAGAGAGAGGGGGGGGGAGGAGAGAGAGGGGGGGGGGAGAGGAGAGAGAGAGAGAAGGTGGGGGGTGGGACGAGAGAGAGGGGGGGAGAAGGGGGAGGGGGGTTCAAATCAAGCCACAGCAGAAGGTGGAATTTGAATTCAAATAACAAATCTGAATTAAAAGCTGGTCTAAGGCCATGAAACCTTTGTCGATTGTTGTAAAACCCATCTGGTCATTAATTTCCTTCAGGAAAGGAAATGTTCTGTCCTTACCTGGTCTGGCCTACATGTGACTCCTGACCCCCAGCAGTGTGTTGACTCTTACATGCCCTCTGAAATGGTCTAACAAGCCACTCAGTTGTATCTAACCGCTGCGAAGTCAATAAAAAAGAATGAAACCGGACGGACCACCCAGCATCAACCTCGGCACTGGAAAAGACCACGGCAAGCCCAACCCTGTAAAGTCCCCCCCTTCTAACATCTGGGGGCTTGTGCCAAAGTTGGGAGAGCTGTCCCACAGACAAGTCAAACAACTGCCTGACATAGTCATACTCACTGAATCATACCTGGCAAACAATTTCCCAGACACTGCCATCGCCATCCCCAGGTATGTCCTGTCCCACCAGCAGGACAGACGCAGCAGAGGTGGCGGCACAGTGGTATACAGTCGCGAGGGAGTTGCCCTGTAAGTCCTCAACATCGACTCTGGACCCCATGAAGTCTCATGGCATCAGGTCAAACATGGACAAGGAAACCTCCTGCTGATTAACATCTACTGCCCTCCTTCAGCTGATGAATGTTGGACACCACTTGAAGGAAGCACTGTGGGTGGCAAGGGCCCAGAATGTACTCTGGGTGGGGGACTTCAACATCCTTCACCGAGTGGCTCGGTAGCACCACTACTGACCAAGCTGGCCGAGTCCCAAATGACATAGTGGCTCGACCGTGTCCGCGGCAGGTGGTGAGGGAACCTACAAGAGGCAAAAACATACTTGACCTTGTCCTCACCAGTCTGCCTGCCGCAGATGCATCTGTCCATGACAGTATTGGTAGCAGTGACCACCGCACAGTCCTTGTGGAGACCAAGTCCCGCCTTCATGTTGAGAATACGCTCCATTGTGTTGTGTGGCACTACCGCCATGCTAAATGGGATAGCTTTCGAACAGATCTAGCAATGCAAAACTGGGCATCCATGAGGCGCTGTGGGCCATCAGCAGCAGCAGCAGAATTGTACTCAACCACAATCTGTAACCTCATGGCCCGGCATATCCCCCACACCCCACCCCACCCCACCCTACCATTACCATCAAGCCAGGAGACCAACCCTGGTTCAATGAAGAGTGCAGGAGGGCATGCCAGGAGCAGCACCAGGCATACCTCAAAATGAGGTGTTAGCCTGGTGAAGCTACAACACAGGACTATCTGCATGCCAAACTGCGTGAGCAGCATGCAATAGACAGAGCGAAGAGATCCCATAACCAACCGATCAGATCTAAGCTCTGCAGTCCTGCCACATCCAGCCGTGAATGGTGGTGGACAATTAAACAATTGACTGGAGGAGGTGGCTCCACAAATATCCCCATCCTCAATGATGGGGGAGCCCAGCAGTGCGAAAGATAAGGCTGAAGCATTTGCAACAATCTTCAGCCAGAAGTGCCGAGTTGATGATCCATCTCGGCCTCCTCCTGAAGTCCCCAGCATCGCTGATGCCAGACTTTAGCCAATTCGATTCACTCTGCATGATATCAAGAAGTGACTGAAGGCACTGGATACTGCAAAGGCTATGGGCCCTGACAATATTATGGCAATAGTACTGAAGATCTGTGCTCCAGAACTTGCCGCGCCCCTAGCCAAGCTGTTCCAGTACAGCTACAACACTGGCATCTACCCAGCAATACGGAAAATTGCCCAGTTATGTCCTGTACACAAAAAGCAGGACAAGTCCAACCTGGCCAATTACTGCCCCCATCAGTCTACTCTCAATCATCAGCAAAGTGATGGAAGGTGTCATCAACAGTGCCATCAAGCAACACTTGGTTAGCCATAACCTGCTCAGTGACGCTCAGTTTGGGTTCTGCCAGGGCCACTTAGTCCTAACCTCATTACAGCCTTGGTTCAAACATGGACAAAAGGGCTGAACTCAAGAGGTGAGGTGAGAGTGACTGTCCTTGACATCAAGGCAGCATTTGACCGAGTATGGCATCAAGGAGCCCTTGCAAAACTAAAGTCAATAGGAATCGGGGGAAAACTCTCTGCTGGTTGGAGTCATACCTCGCGCAAAGGAAGATGGTTGTGATTGTTGGAGGTCAATCATCTGAGCTCCAGGACATCACTGCAGGAGTTCCTCAGGGTAGTGTCCTAGGCCCAACCATCTTCAGCTGCTTCATCATTGACCTTCCTTCAATCATAAGGTCAGAAGTGGGGATGTTCACTGATGATTGCACAATGTTCAGCACCATTCGCAACTCCTCAGATAATGAAGTAGTCTGTGTAGAAATGCAGCAAGACCTGGACAATATCCAGGCTGGGCTGATAAATGGCAAGTAACATTTGTGCCAGCAATGACCATGTCAAACGAGAGAGAATTTAACCATCTCCACTTGACATTCAATGGCATTACCATCGCTGAATCTCCCACTATCAACATCCTACGGGCTACCATTGACCAGAAATTGAACTGGAGTAGCCATATAAATACCGTGGCTACAAGAGCAGGTCAGAGGCTAGGAATCCTGCAGCGAGTAACTCACCTCCCGACTCCCCAAAGCCTGTCCACCGTCTACAAGGCACAAGTCAGGAGTGTGATGGAATACTTTCCACTTGCCTGGACGGGTGCAGCTCCAACAACACTCGAAGTTCAACACCCCCATCCAGGACAGAGCAGCCTGCTTGATTGGCACCCCATCCATAAAAAATATTCACTCCCTCCACTGCCGACACACAGTGGCAGCAGTGTGTACCATCTGCAAGATGCACTGCAGCAATGCACCAAGGCTCCTTAGACAGCACCTTCCAAACCCGCGACCTCTACCAACTAGAAGGACAAGGGCAGCAATTGTATGGGAACACCACCACCTGCAAGTTTCCCTCCAAGTCGCACACCACCCTGACTTGGATCTATATCGCCGTTCCTTCACTTTCGCTGGGTCAAGATCCTGGAACTTGCTTCCTAACAGCACTGTGGGTGTACCTACCTCCCACGGACCACAGCGGTTCAAGAAGTCAGCTCACCACCACCTTCTCAAGGGCAATTAAGGATGGGCAATAAATGCTGGCCTGGCCAGCGATGCCCACATCCCATGAATGAATAAAAAAAAGAAAAACGTAGTAACCTGAAAGTAAGTCAACAAATTAGTTTTTTCATTGAAAGCTTCTTCACATAAATGCAACTTTGTTGTTTTGATTGATAGCAAGATGAATTTGAATGCTTTTATCTTTCCAAAATTTTTTCAGCACCCCCCACCCCCCCCGCCCACATGAAAAAGTTGGACAACCCTGTTCTACATGCACCTGAAAAGGCAGATGCGGTCTTAGTTTAATGTCTCATTTGAAAAATTGTGTGCACATTTAATTTCTTATGAGATTCTTTATATTACTGTCTCGTCTTACTTTAAAGTCATCGAGCCATAAGTCAGTTAATTCAAAATTTCTGCTAATTTTACAAAAAGCATTAAATTCCCATTTTGTAGTAATATTTGAGAGTTTAAAATTATTGGACAATTCAAACTTTTATTAGTGCAAAAACAGCTTTGAATTGTCAGTGAACTGCAGATGTTAATTCTACCAGTAAATTTTCAACTGCGAGAAAACTCACTTCACAACATTTTTAAAGCCATTTGCGCCATTTGATTGTTTCCGCTTCTCCTTTCTTTTATCGGCCACTTTTACTGACTGCTCATGCTTCATAAAGTGTCAGCCGTGAATCAATGGTAGTACTCTGGCCTTTGAGTTAGAAAGTTGCGGGTTTATTCCCAGCCCAAGGATTTTAATAATCTTGACTCATACGTCAATGCTGTACAGAGGGAGTGTTGCACTGTCGGAGAAATGCTGTCTTTCAAATGAGATGTTAAGCTGAGGCCCCATATACCTTCTCGGATGGATTTAAAAGGTCCCATAACATCTTTTGAAGAAGGGCAGGGCATTCTCCCTGCTGTCAACTAACATCAAAACAGATTATCTGGCCATTGCTGTTTGTGGGACCTTGCTGTGCACAAAGTTACTGCTGTCGTTCCTACATTGCAACACTTCAAAAGTACTTCATTGGTTGGAGAGCACTTCGAGGCATCCTGAAGTTGTGTTTACTCTTTCGTTCATTTGATATTTTCACATATCCACATTGGAGGTTTATCAACCCGCTTAGAACATTGCCATTGTGATATGAAATATAAAAGAGATGCAGAAATTAATTATATATGCAGGATAATGGAAGTATGATGGATAAAACTTCTGGATGTAATGTTATATAAATTACTATTTTTAAACATAAATGAAAACGGTGATAATTCACTGTTCAGTCTGAGTTTTTGGTTCTGGTTTGTCTTTTCCTCTATTTTGCATTCCAGCTGTTGAATTTTAACACTACTATATGCAATAAGGTAATTTTTAGGTGTACTTTCTTATATTCATTATATCTACCCTTGTTCATTAAAAATGGTGCTAAGTGCTTAATACCCAGGAACAAGTATGATAGTTACATTTAAAGAAGCATTTGCTCCTGAAATTGGTCTGCGTTTCTATGCAGACCATTCCCAAAGTCAGGGATAGTCAATTCCAGTACAACAGATATATTTATGGGCAGCTAACAGTGAAATGTCATAGTTTCCTTCTTTGCACAATTGATCTATATATCTCGGCACTCTGTAGGTCATTTATTCAGATTGGGTTGGACTCCAGGCATGTCTGCACTGATCACTATATTTTCCCCATGTTTACTAAAATCACTGTGCAGGAAAAACATTTCCAATTCCCAATACTATACATCATTTTACTTGTTGAATTAATATCATTTATTGTAGCATGACATTGTAAGTAGTCATGAATTATTTGCATTATTCACTTACTGAACCAGCATTTCCCAAGCTGCTCATTTAAAAGACTACTAGTTTACATAAGTCATGTAGAAAGTGCTGACTGTCAAAGGGACTGTAAACACAGTAAAATGTGTCATCTGGGATGGCAAGTAGATACTTCGAGAAAGTGGCATTGCCAAATTAATTTTTCATAACTATGGGCTGAATTTTTCCAGCTTGCCACCCATCTCAGCAGTGAGCTTCAAAAACGGCGCAGCGCACAAGCGAGATGTGCGCCACTAAGCCACCACGGTATTTAGCATGGCGGCTCATTTCCATAGAGGGGGCAGGCGCTCTGTCCCCAGCAATGGCGTCCGGCACTATTTTTATAGGGCTCCAAGCCCTTCGGGCCCATTTAAATTTTTTAAGGTACTGGTCTTTAAAAAAAAAAAAATTTAAAACTTTATTTGCAGTTTCAATCCCTCTCCCACTCCCCTAATGACTACTCAATTTATTAATTGCCCTCTCCCCCGCCAAAAAGTTAACTCTAGATCCTGACCGTTCCCCCCACCCCCCCCAACCCCGAACTTTCTTCACTTCAACCTTCAACCCCTTCCCAGCATCCCCGCAACCAATAGCAAGAGTTTTCCCCACTCCACCCCTCGAGCCCTGAGAACTTCACTCCTACCCCCTCCCCACCAGTGTTCTGCCTCAGATCTCTGAACAGATCCGAAGACGCTGGAATTCCAGCAAACGGCCGGAATATCGGAACGGGACATCCGTCGCATCAAGGTAGGTCTTTATTCATGTAATTTAAATAGATTAAAATACTTTAAAGGGGTTCCTGTCGTCGAGCGGCAGGGGGACCACTACGAGGCCTCGCCACCAAGGAATGTCATTTTGGCAACACTATTTCCATATTCCAAACACAAAATAAAAATCTTAATCTTGACTCTTGAAGTATTTCAGTTGATTCTGGTTATAAAACTATATTCTCCCAAAAATGTATTTTGTCTTTTAGTAAAACAGATGATATTCATCAGGTGAGACCATCACTTGGTTGGTTTAAAACTGAAACACATCACTAAGTACAAACATATTTATATTGTGATTTCAAAGACCTGCAGCTCAGCATGATGCTGGCACCAGTCCATCTGAACTTTTACCTACAAAATAATAATACTGGTACATAACTGTACTGAACAGTAATCCCATATGGAAGAAGTATAAATAGAAATATAGCAATGTTTGGTAAGATTTGGAATATATTATTTCCATGTTTCATGTATTGAATTATATGAAAACCTATATGGTGACCACACACCTAGAGATGTGCTGATCGAGTTACACCCATTGTTGGATACATTGACACATCAGCCAGTGGTCCGAACATGTTTTAAATATCCCAGTGTGTAGACCATACTGTCTTGTTCTTTGGAATTTTATTATTTTATAAGGCACCTTTACTAGACTGCTTACCTGGCTGTATTCTGTATAAGTATCCCGACATCCAGTAATATATCAATTAATAAATTTATATGTATTTTGAACAGGTATAGGGCGGCACAGTGGCGCAGTGGTTAGCACCGCAGCCTCACAGCTCCAGCAACCCGGGTTCGGTTCTGGGCAAGTTCTCCCTGTGACCGCTTGAGTTTCTGCCAGGTGCTCTGGTTTCCTCCCACAGCCAAAGACTTGCAGGTTGATAGGTAAATTGGCCATTGTAAATTGCCCCTAGTGTAGGTAGGTGGTAGGAGAATTGAGGGAAGGTGGGGATGCGGTAGGGGACATGGGATTAATGTAGGATTAGTATAACTGGGTGGTTGATGGTCGGCACAGACTCGGTGGGCCGAAGGGCCTGTTTCAGTGCTGTATCTCTCTGACTCTAACTCTTGACCAGGATAAATAACCTGCTAATAGTTGGACCTACTTTTTAATACCTTGAGGTCTAGTTTGGTACAAGGGAAATATTACCTGGTGTTTACATACCGATACCTGTTGAAGGATCCGAAAGGGGGATTGAGGGAGCTTTGGCAATGTCAGTAATGTATTCTTCAGTGTACCTTATAAGCATTATCAAAAAGTTTATGACATCTACATTTGACATCCTCTAAGTAAACCGTTTGGAAGAATATGTGGTGTATCTTTCAAAAAAAAATCAACCTACGTGGATATATTTTATTTGATAGCTGGCACATGGAAAGAGGAGAAAAAAAGACTATCTTTAAATATTGAAATTTCAAATTCATGAACATTTTAATATTAACAAATTGATCTCCTGTGGTCTTGCACTCAGTAAATCAGAGAATACAGTATCTCTCCTGCCTGTCTCTGTTGGCTTCATATTACTGTTCCTCTCTCTCTTCCTGATTTTTTTTTTTTCTTTCCTCCTCTCTCCAACTTGTTTCTCTCTTTGTTGCCATTTTTTTCCTTTCCTTTCAGATGGAGGAAATGGATGGTATGGCAGAGAAAGGAGCCACCACTGGCTGCAGGCTGCTTTTGGGGTGAGAGTTCTGTGCAAAATGGCGTTTAGCAAAGCCGTTTCCATCCCCTGCCCCAATCACATTCTCTCCATTGTATACCCCTACCTCTTCACCTTCACCCTGCCTCCTCCCCTTCCTACCAGCCCCTCACTCCCATCACTGTCCTTATCCCTCCACCTTTTGAAATATCCTCTTAATCCTTGTATCCTCATCTACTCTTATTCTGCTGCCAATCACTTCACACTTGGCCTTCTATCTGCTCCTCCCTCTCAGTGCATTAACCTCACCACCCCCACGCCCCCCACCTCCCCCACGCCCCCCACCTCCCCACCACCACCACCTCCCATCACAAAACCTGCCAGAGAGGATGCTGGAGAGCCAGGGCTTCTCTTCTCCCTCAAACTGTTGCCCTTTCCCTTTGCCCACTCTATTCCCCTCCCTCCCTCTATCCCTTTCTCTCTCTTCCTCTCTCTCTTCCCTGAGGTCTTCCTCCGTATTTCTTTTTATTTCTCAGCTTGTTAGACTTTATAAATTAATAGAACACCATACAATTGATGTGTGATCAGAATACTGATTTTTCTCACTTGAAACATGAATGCATACACTCATACAGCCTCTCTTAAACAGAACACTCAATATAAAGCTGTAATTTTTCCTCCGCTTCCAAAATTATTTGAAAAGCAACTGTGTAGAAATTGCTAGAAGCTTAAAAAGAAAAGCATCAATAGAGTGGACTGATACTCATGCATCCATGACAGTAAGTGCACTACCTATGCTCCAGCATATATAATTCAGAGGTACAGCTCTGGACAAAAATTGAACATTGTTAAAATTGCATATTTTTCACATTTGTATTGATTAAAAATTTTTAATTCTTTGTTACAGGTGATTAAATGAACAAATATTTATGAAATGAAAAGTTTAAATCAAGTTATTTGTGGAAAAATGTTTGGGAGAGGGCAATCAAGTTCAGGAGCGGACAGTGGAAGCCCTATAAAGAATCTCCCAGGAGGCAGCAGTTAAGGTTGAGGAAATAGGGGTTGTTGTTCACTCAGGAAAATGAAAATATTAAAAAGTTAGGGGAAAAAAGCTATTTAAAAAAAATTTGCTGACAGAGGAGAAAGCCAATTAGTTACAGATGGGCAGGAGGCAGAGCTTGGGTGACTGTGAAAACAGCCCGGCTGGGACCAAGGGCTATTGTGACAAGCCAGAAATACAATGGAAATCATTTTTCTGCAAAGAATTGGGGTAATGGAAAAGGCCATCCAGAAACTGGCTAATACATTCCTGGCACCATTAAGAGTCAGAGGCTTGACATGGGCAGATACGTGTGGAGGTCAACTCAACATACTAGAACACGGGGGGTGCGGCCAGCAGAGTGAAATACTTTTTCTTATTTCCAAAATATACTTTATTCATAAAAATCTGTATAAAAAAAAAATACATGACTAAACAGTTCCAAACAGCACCAAGTCAAAAATTACAAACAGTGCAAAGGAGGTCAGTTTCCTTCAATACAGGAGTGAGTTGCCTCACAACCCTTCCATTTCATTTCTCATGCCATATACATTTTACAGCAAACGAAAATTTTCCCAGTACAGTTCGAGGGGTTTTCCATGGATCCAGCCCCTCCATTCAGCTTGGTGAGGGGACCTTACACAGTGGTCTTTCCCCATTGAGTCTTTGCTGCGGCTGCCCCAAGCTTTAGTGCATCTCTCAGCACATAGTCCTGGACCTTGGAATGTGCCAGTCTGCAACATTCGGTCGTGGACAACTCTTTGTGCTGGAAGACCAGCAAGTTTCGGGCAGACCAAAGGGCGTCTTTCACCAAATTGATAGTCCTCCAGCAGCAGTTGATGTTTATCTCGGTGTGCGTCCCTGGGAACAGCCCGTAGAGCACAGACTCCTGTGTTACAGAGCTGCTTGGGATGAACCTCGACAAAAACCACTGCATCTCTTTCCACACCTGCTTTGCAAAGACACATTCCAGAAGGAGGTGGGCGACCGTCTCTTTCCCCACCACAGCCACCTCGAGGGCATTGTGCGGAGGGGGTGAGACTTCGGGTGTGCAGGAAGGATCTGACGGGGAGGGCTCTTCTCACCACCAGCCAAGCTACATCTTGGTGCTTGTTTGAAAGTTCTGGTGATGAGGCATTCCGCCAAATGACTTTGGCGGTCTGCTCGGGGAACCATCCGACAGGATCCACCATCTCCTTTTCCCGTATGGCCTTGCGGACATTACGTGCAGAACACTGCCTGATGGATTGGTGGTCAAAGATGTTATTCCGCAGAAACTGCTCCACAAAGGATAAGGTGGTACGGCATAGTCCAACTGCATCGAGCGTTCCGCGGCAATGTGACCAGGCCCATCCTTCGCAACACCAGGGACAGATAGAACCTCAGCACGTAGTGACACTTGGAGTTTGCATACTGGAGGTCTACACAGCTTGATGCAGCCGCACACGAAGGTAGTCATCAGGATGAGGGTGACGTTGGGTACATTTTTCCCGCCCTTATCCAGAGGTTTGAACATAGTGTCCCTCCGGACCCGGTCCATTTTGGATCCCCAGATGAAGCGGAAAATGGCTCGGGTGACCGTCACAGCGCAGGAGTGGGGTATGGGCCAGACCTGCGCCACGTACAGCAACAACGTGAGCGTCTCGCACCTGATGACCAGTTTCTTACCCACAATGGAGAGAGATCGCTGCTCCCACATGCTCAGCTTGTGTTGTACCCTGGCTACTCGCTCCTCCCAGGGTTTGGTGCACGCCCCGGCCCTTCCGAATCGTAGTCTGACCTGACGGTGAAGGGGACAAAGGATCGGTCAGCCCAGTTCCCAACGAACATGGCCTCGCTCTTGCCGTGGTTAACTTTGGCTCCCGAGGCCAGTTCGAACTGGTCGCAGATGCTCATCAAACTGCGCACAGACAGCGGATCCGAGCAGAAGACGGCGACGTCATCCATGTACAGGGAGGTTTTAACCTGAGTGCCTCCACTCCCTGGGATTGTCACCCTTCTTATGCTCGCATCCTTCCTGATAGACTCAGCAAAGGGTTCAGTACAAACAAGACAAGGGAGAGAGGACAGCCCTGTCCGACTCCAGATTGGATCGGGAAACTTTCTGATTTCCACCCATTGATTGAGACTGCGCTACTGATTGTGTAGAGCGGTTTGTTCCAATTGCAGATTCCCTTCCCAAACCCCATTTTGGAAACCTGGCTCAACGGGCCACAAAAATCATTTCGTAAGGAAACAAAGATTTTCAGCAGGGCATGCTTTTATATTATGGTGTGAAACAGCAGGGGACTGGCAGCCTGAGCAGGGGCACAAGCAGGAGTGCTATTGATAACAGTGGAAGGGAGAGTGGGAGTATTATAACCTGGATAGAAGGAAGAATGTATTATTTCATGAAATAAAGAAATGTAAATTTCAAAGCAGCATGATGAAAAATTTGCATGGAAATATATCAAGATGCTGTTGGAGCTCTGACAGAAGAATCAATTGAGTAAATGTATTCTTTTAAATGGAAACTCGAGAAAATGTTTAAAGTGAATATTCTAACACAAAAAGCTTTCCGAAAAAGCAGACCATATATCTGTACAAACAGTACCAATATATGTGGCAGTACTATGAGTGAATCTTTGACATGAAAGGTGTGTTCTTCCCTTTACATTGTAAACTCCTATCACAGTGCCACCTACAGGTGTAACTGGTCTGAAAATGGGATCGCTCTTGGGGCAAGGTCCCCATCAAAGCTTTTGATGAAACTTGATCCACGTACTAAAATTAATATGATCAACATATTCGCTTCCTGTTTGACATGTCTAACTTCCATTCTGTTGAATAATATGGACCTTCCAGAAACATGCACAGCAGTTTCAATAAAATTCAGCATGGTTAATGTTTTCTTAAAGCTTTTATCTACGGTTACGACTGACCGCTCCAGTCAAAGCCCCCAATCAAAATATATAATTCCGATTGTGGTGGGTGCAACGCATTGTCAATTCAGGCCTGCCACCCCACAGATCGCCTAACATATCACTTTCAACTTTCCAAATTAAAGAAATCCACAGCCAAATTGAACCATCTATTAACTCCCTGAATGAGGTGAACCAAACCAGGTGTCTTTAGATCAACAAGTTAACTGTTAATTAGAAAAACTAAATTCTTAAACACTACTAAGATATAAACTTTTTTTTAAATAAAGTAAATACAATAAAGTCCATGCAGATTTACGCTCTTGCCGAAGTGAAATCCTCCAATGTGGAACTGTCCAAGGTTGCTTGAAGTCCTTGCAGCTGGCTGATGGGAATAGTAAAATGTCCAACATCCGAAGCTTCAATTCGACCGTCCAGCGATGACCACCATAGATCAACCACTTGCAAACACTTTTCAATGAATCAATTTGGCTTTAGAATTTTTGAGGGATAAGAGATTGTCACAGTCTATCTTCCCTTTCTTCAGTTTAAATTATCGGAGACCTCTGTTCTGTTTATGCTGGTCCAGCTGTCTGTCTGTCAGAACAGTCTGTCTCCACTATAAGCCAGTTCAAAATTTAATTGTAACGTTATATCTCGACCTTTAGTCTCTGAGTGGCTGTGTCCAAGGCAACCACGATGCACTAGTTGAAATTGGTTGGTTTCCTCTCTGTAGGGTTGTATCCAGAATGCACCTTCTCCATAATGCCTGCTAACTTCTGAGGCTGGCTTGTTCTTAAAGCAGTACTGACCCTTTTACAGCCTTAAAGGCACACCGCATACCTCCCGGAAAAGAAAAAAACTACAGGATCATATCACTACATACAAGCAGATCTCCTGTGGTATTGCTCGGGGTGTCAGACAGTAGAGACAGGACTGTTAGACCATTTAATGCGTAATGAATTATTCTTCTGCTAAGATGAAGTTGTATCCCTGAAAGTCTACAATGTTTTATTGCTCTTCAGATTGCAGGTTAAATACCCGGGATGAGATGTCTGGCTTTCATTTCTGATTGAGATTTTCTTTTTAAAGTCCATAGGCTACAGACCTTTTGACTGCATTATTAATAAAGGTATTTTTGCTGTTGGTGGAGTTTCTTTGCTTTCTCCTTTTTTAAAAGGACGTTGGAAGAATTAAGCTAGAAATTAAGCATAATCCAGGGAATGTAAAGTGTAAAACTTTATTCTAATAATTTTGGTATGCCAAGCAAGTTGATCTGTATGAAAGAAATGGATTCCTCTTGATAGAGTTTATACTACAGTATGGCAGAATTGTAAGAAGATTATGGGTTCATGCTTGAGATTGTATACGCTTCCTTGGGTATTTTGGAAATAGAGAAATATTATTACAATATGTCACACCAGATGCACACCACAAACGACTACATCTCGACTTAACTCTGGCTAACTGGATACTCGATTCCAGCACGCAGAGTTCCAGATTGCCAAATCACCTCCGTTACAGTAATTCCTGTGGTAACAAATCCCTGATCCAAGTGTTTCTTCCTTATCCCGTTTTTACATGCTCCACTACATAAAGCCAGTCTCACATTTCACCTGCATAGCTACATGTTTTAGAAATCTCAGTACATTGATCCAAAATTGGCTCAGCTTTTTCCGTTTTTGTTTTGATTGATTTGCTGCATGAATTAATATATTAGCTGTGATATGAAAAGTTTTGAAATTGTGTGTATATATAAATCAACCAGTTTGCTAGAGTTCCTTATCCAACCATAATATTTCTTCAACTGGATTTTAATTCAGCAGGATTAAACTGCTGCAGTCATTCCTCTGTAAAATGTGCCTATTAGAAGAGACACCAATGAGATATATATTATAGAAGAATATAAATAAAGTATTGCAATCCCATCTACTTAGTTAACTGGACGGCTGGCATACACGTTATGGAAATTAAACAGAATACTGAACAGCTTTTCTCTGTTATGCCGATCAAAAGACTCAGACTAACTATACAATGGACTGCAAGCTACTAGGGTATATGTAATTTTAAAATAATGAAGGAAGCATAATAGGAAAACTGCAAGCAGTGAATTTGTTTGGGACATGCATTCAGAATCTGTTTAGTCCAATAGGTACAGTGGAACTGGATTAGTACACATTGTATGTGCAAGTTTATGTAATTAGCAGAAAAATTATGTTTTGAGAGTTAAGTCCATTGCTACATATTGTGACATTTGGTACTAAAGATTCTTGTGCCTTAAGTCTCGCACTCACTTAAGCATTATGTCCTAAATAGGTTCCACTCTGTATATTTAAGCAGAACTGCATAAGCCCCCTGCTGTTTGTATCTCCAACGATGAGATTTGTTTCACAGCCAGCAGGGAATATTGTAACAGCAGGGGGCAGCAGGATGGTGAAAGACAAAATCAGGAGATCATGAAAATTGATACATTTTTTTTATCTATGTGAAAGAATATTTTTAAAAATACCGTATATATTGCCAGTTTTGAATTCCTGCAATGACTCTCATCCATTTCAAAAGGCAGAAACTGTGTACTTGTGATTTTTATTTCTTTGGAAAGTAGAAGATCCATGATGATTAAGAATAAAAAGAGTTTAGTAATGCTAAATATGAGCTTTTCCATAAATGACCCATTTAATATGTTCCTGTCCTGCAACACATTTATTATCTTTACCACAAATATATCAAGTATTATTGCTTCCATTTGGTCTGATCACACACTTCTGGTATGTTTTGTGTAATTGTTTGGAACTATATCTACCAATTTGGAGACTGTTGTTAATGGACTGGCAAAATATATATGTTTTATAACTAAAATGTACAATTAAACATATGTGCACGTAGCTCAATTTTACCTTAATAGCATTCAGCAATAATATACAGTGTGTCATCTGCCCAATAATGATTGCTAGAGGAAATAAGTTGTGACATAGGAGTTAATTGGGTAAGTCACAATGTGATGTGCAAATACGTTTTTAGCTTCTGTGCCACTACTATTTTTGACCATGTGCTATTTATAAAAGTGCATTTGTTTTATTCATTTGTGGGCTGAGGGCATCACTGGCTTGGCCAGCATTTATTTCCCATCCCTAATTGCCCTTGAACAGGTGGTGGTGAGCTGCCTTATTGAACCACTGCAGTCCATGTGGTGTAGGTACACCCACAGTGGTGTTAGGGAGGGAGTTCCAGGATTTTGACCCAGCGACAGTGAAGGAACGGCGATATAGTTCCAAGTCAGGATGTTGTGTGGCTTGGAGGGGAACTTGCAGCTTGTGGTGTTCCCACCCATCTGCTGCCCTTGTCTTTCTAGGTGGTAGAGTTCGTGGGTTTGTAAGGTGCTGTCGAAGGAGCCTTGGTGAGTTGCTGCAGTGCATCTTGTAGATGGTACACACTGCTGCCACTGTGTGTCGGTGGTGAAGGGAGTGAATGTTTAAGTTAATGGGTGCCAATCAAGTAGGCTGCTTTGTCCTGGATGATGTCGAGCCTCTTGAGTGTTGTTGGAGCTGCACGCATCCAGGCATGTGGATAGTATTCCATCACACTCCTGACTTGTGCCTAGTAGATGATATACAGGCTTTGGGGAGTCAGGAGGTGAGTTACCCGCCGCAGAATTCCCAGCCTCTGACCTGCTCTTGTAGCCACGGCATTCATGTGGCTGGTCCAGTTCAGTTTCTAGACAATGGTAATCCCCAGGATGATGTTGGTGGGGGATTCAGTGATGGTAATGCCATTGAACATCAAGAGGAGATGGTTAGATTCTCTCTTCTTTGAGATGGTCATTACCTGGCACTTGTGTGGCACGAATGTAACTTGCCACTTATCAGCCCAAGCTGGATATTGTCCACGTCTTGCTGCATCTGGACATGGGCTACTTCGGTATCTAAGGAGTCGCGAATGGTGCTAAAAATTGTGCAATCATCAGCGAACATCCCCACTTCTGACCTTATGATGGAGGGAAGGTCATTGAAGCAGCTGAAGATGGTTGGGCCTAAAACATAACCCTGAGAAACTCCTGCAGTGATGGCCTGGGACTGAGATGATTGACCTCCAACAACCGATGAAGGGTCACTGACCCGAAACGTTAACTCTGCTTCTCTTTCCACAGATGCTGCCAGACCTGCTGAGTGGTTCCAGCATTTCTTGTTTTTATTAACCACAACCATTTTCCTTTGTGCCAGATATGACTCTATGACTGCAACTAGCAGAGAGTTTTCCCCTTGGTTCCCATTGACTCCCGTTTTGCTAGGGCTCCTTGATGCCATGCTCAGTCAAATGCAGCCTTGATGTCAAGGGCAGTCACTCTCACCTCACCTCACCTCTGGAGTTCAGTTCTTTTGTCCGTGTTTGGACCAAGGCTGTAATGAGCCGAGTGACCCTGACAGAACTCAAACTGAGCATCAGTGAGCAGGTTATTGCTAAGCAACTGCCGCTTGATAGCACTGTCGGACGACATCTTCCATCACTTTACTGATGATCGAGAGAAGACTGATAGGGCAGTGATTGGCTGGATTGGATTTGTCCTGCTTTTTGTGCACAGGACATACCTGGGCAATTTTCCACATTTCCGGGTAGAACCAGTGTTGTAGCTGTACTGGAATAGTTTGACTAGGGATGCGGCTAATTCTGGAGCACAGATCTTCAGTACTATTTCTGGAATGTTGTCAGGGGCTTTTGCTGTATCCAGTGCTATTTCCTGATATCACGTGAAGTGAATCGGATTGGCTGAAGACTGGCATCTGTGATACTGGGGACCTCAGGAGGAAGTTGTTTTTTCCTTTACAGTCACTATAATCATTGAAATGTTTGGCATGTTTTATAGTAAATTTCTCTGTCCATTTTTAGTGGAGGTGTTAGCCCATTTATAACAAACTGGTTAACAATTCAGTTAAAATAGTGGAGAGAGGTCGGTGGTATGAGCGTATTGAGCATTTGTATGATACTGTACAAGTTGGCTTATACACACCAAACTACCTGTGCCGATGAGACCCTGGTGTGGTTCTCCACATCTGAGATATCATTCTTGACCATGGCAGTATGGATGTTTGGGAACAATCTTGATATTGATAAACTAATTAAACTATGCTTTTACAATATGATATTCAAACCACTTGATCAATTGAAAGCTATGCAATTCACTAGAGTTGCCTGTTATTCTTTGTGTATCATATCAATCTTTTATTATCTTCTCTGTCGTCAAACTCTCTTTAGCTCCTCCACCCCATAGATGATAGTGGTTTATTTAGTAGTTACAGGATGATAGATGATGGGGTTAAAATTATCAATGAAAATACTCAAGCCAATAACTTTTAGAAGAAGCTTTCTTGATTTATATTAGACTGAATCGTCTTTGGCTTCAGTTTACAGTTGTATTTATTCTTATATCTTTAATGTGTTTTTATTTCTGCAGTGTATCAGAGGAAGAAAAGCATCGCTGGAAGAACTACAGGTTGTCCATTCGGAGCAGCATGCATTACTTTATGGCACAAACCCACTGAACAGACAGAAGCTTGACAGTAAGAAACTGCTAGGTACAGCGCAGTTCACTCCTCTTTACCTTTTGATGCAGCATTCCAGAAATAGCCATTATTTCCCAGTCATTGGTTTGGTGGTGATGTAACATCAGTAAACACTGAAACAAGAGATGGAGAATTTTAAAACCCTTGTTTATCTTTACTTCACAATGGTTTCATTGCTTAACAGGTAACAACAACATTCTATTTAAAAGTAAAAGTTCTGTATTTTGCCTGTTTAAAGGGTTTCTGAGGAGCTACCTGCACTTAATGGATGTTCTTTTTATGCATGTCACGTTGTCCTTACTTATTTTAAATGTAATCCAGCTGGGTTGCATGGAAAGAATATGAGCTCCCTGTGGGGAATGGTACCCTTACCCTTTAACCTGCTGGCAAGTCGAGAAACTAGCATTCTCTCTGGGCTGGGAAATTTCAGCTCATGCATTGTCTCTGAAACAGTCACTAATCTTCCGGTAATAAAGCTACATTGTATGTTACTTCATTACTTAATGGTTAGCTCTAAACTGATTTTAAAAAAACACTTAAAATCAGCATTTTAACTAAGATGTTACAAATTCTAAATACTATTCCCCATTTTCCCATTGCTTTCTTTTCATTGTCATTTTCTTATTGCATTCTGATTTTTTTTTAATTTTACTTTTTTCTCTCTCTAAAAAGTTTAAAGTACTTGATGCCTCTTGTTGCCCCAGCTTCATTTTGGCAATGGACACAACTTGCAAAAAAAAAGGTTGCTGTTTGACTTGCTGTAAAAACAGGCCTAAAAGTCAGCCTCTCAGCCAGTCAGAAATCAACAATACACATAGCTTGATAGGACCAAAGGGTTGCCAGCAGGTGAGTCAAATTGTCTGTGGTCTTTAGAGACTGAATGCACCCAGGCAACTAAACTCACCTGTGATGTTGTAAGCTATAAGCCAGCATCTACTTTTCCAACTTTAACGTGCTGAAAATATTGTCTTTTTTCAGCAAAAGTATCTACTGTAGACTTCATTTCTTTGAGCTCTTTCTATAATTTTAAACCTTTTTGGACACAGAATCACGTTTTATTTTATGCACGGATTGGCCACAAAACAACAGAAGCAGCTTGTATTTTTATAGCACCTTTAATTTAATAAAACATCCCAAGACAGGAACATCGTAAAGCAAAATTTGACACCAAGCCATTGAAAGGCAATATTAGGGCAGATACCAAAATCTTGGTCCAATAGGTATGTTTTAAGGAGCCTTAAAGGAGAAAAGAGGAGTAGAGGGGCATAGAAGGAAATTCCAGAGCTTTAGTGCCTTGGCAGCTGTGGGTGTGGTCACCAATGGTGGAACAATAATAGTTGGGATGCTGAAGAAGCCAGAATTGGATGAGCACAAATATCTGAGGTCTGTGGGGTGCAGGAGACTCCAGAGATAGGGGAGAGGCTGTGGAAGGATTTGAGAATAAGGATAAAAAAATTTAAATTGAGGCATTGTTTAACAGGGCGCCACTGTAGGTTGGCGAGCAAAGGAGTGATGGGTAATTGGGACGGTGCGAGTATGGATACATGCAGCAGAGTTTTGGATGACCTCAAGTTTACAGAGGGAAGAATGTGGAAGGCCGACCGAGTGTGCATTGCAATAGTCATGTCTAGAGGTAGCAAAGGCATGGATGAGGGCTTCAGTAGGTGATGAGTTGAGGCAGAAACAGTGTCGGGAGATGTTACGGAGGTGAAAATAGGCGATCGTGGTGATGGCATGGATATATGGTCAGAACCTCATCTTGGGGTCAGATATGAGACAAGTCTGTGAACAGTCCGGTTTAGCTTCAGATAGGTGCCAGGGAGAGAGAGATGGAATCGGCGGCCGGGGAAGGGAGTTTATAGTGGGGACTGAAGACCATAGTTTTTGTCTTCCTGTTATCAAGTTGGAGAAAATTTCCGCTTATCCAGTGTTGGATGCCAGACAAGCAGTCTGATAATTTAGCAACTATGGAGGTGTTAAAAGAGGTGGTGATGGTGAGGAAGAACTGGGTGTTGTCAGCATACGTGTGAAAACTGACGCTCTGTTTTTGGACAATGGTGCTCGGAGACGGCATGTAGATGAGATATAGGAGTGGATCGAGGATAGATCCTTAGGGGACACCAGAGGTAATGGTGGGGAAGCAGTAAGAAAAGTCATTGCAGGTGATACTCTGGCTATAATTGCATAGATAATAATGGAATCAGGCAAGTGTTGTCCCACCCAGCTGGATGATGGTGGAAGGGCATTGGAGGAGGATGATATGGTCAACCGCGTTGAAGGCTGCAAACAGCTCAAAAAAGGCGAGGAAGGATAGTTTACCTTTCTTTCAGTCACATAGGATGTCATTTGTGACCTTGAGAGCCATTTCAGTACTGTGGCAGGGGCGGAAATCTAATTCGAGGGATTTAACATGGTGTTCCGGGATTTGGGAGGGAACAACATGTCCAAGGACTTTGGAGAGGAAAGGGAGGTTGGAGATGGGGCAGGAGTTTGAACACTGAGGGGTCAAAGGTTTTTTTTAAGGAGAGGGGTGATGGCATGTCTGAAGCAGGAGGGATAGTATCTGAAGAGAGAAAACCATTAATAATATCAGCTAACATGGGAAATAGTAAGGGGGGTTGAGTAGTCAGCAGTTTACTGGGAATAGGGTCGAGGGATCATGAGGTGGGTCTCATGGATAAGATGAGCTCAGAGGGCACGCAGGGAGATAGGAAACTAGAGAAAGATATGAGTTCAGGGCTGGGGGTCTTTAGAGGAAGTTCGGCCTGGTGGGCCAGGAGATGGGAGGGAAGCGGCAGAAACAGCTGATCTCAATTTTTGTGACATAGTCGTCCATGATCATCTCAATTTTTGTGACATAGTCGTCCATGAGCTCCTCATACTTGTTGGAGATGACATGGGAAAGGGGTTGAGTTTATTCCTGCATCTTTGAAGGAAACTGTGCCATTGTTACTTAATCTTGACTCAGTTGCTGGAATTCCAACCTTTTAGTCTGGTTTTCAGCTATTAAATACAATTATTCAAAATGGTTTGTGGGAGAAGGGAATGGCAAGAAGCATGTTAAGTATCTTAAAAGAAAATATCGAAAATAATATGTCAAATTTCTTTATTTTAAAAAAGGCCCAAGTATAAATAAGAATAAAGGGGTGATGGCTTAAGCTAAAACAAAGGTTTACATTTTCTGTTTGGTAAATATTTTATGTTCTTAGGGTTCCTATTCTATTATTTAGCCATTCCTGATATTTGAGTAGTTTTATTACGATATTCATGTTGATTTCATTGTCACAGCACGTGAGCTAAAAATAAAGACTGCCAATTAGCTTTGGGTAATGAACTAAATTACCAAAATTCTAAAACTGTATTTTTCTAAGACATGTATGTTTTTTATATTACTTTGGAAAGTACTTTAAATGCAAAGTTTTTGCACGGTATAAGAGTGTTAATTTTTGTTTCCAAGTATTCAGATTCACTTTTGTATTTAAGCTATGTTATGTGATATAATTCACTTAAGTAAAATGCAACCTGTGTGGTGCATGAGCATTTTCAGCACATTCTATGCTAAATATTTCCGCTTTTCACACTTAACTTCGATTAATTAGTTTTCTGATTGTTTTCAGAGTACCTGTGATAATATAGCATGCGCACCTTTTTGTCCTTAACATACCAATTTACTGTATTATTTGTTTGAGCCGTCTTTGTTCAAGTTGTTTTCGTTACTGTTCGCTGTTTTTGTGACTTAGTTTTTTTAACCCCTTTAAGCTCCTTTGCATTGCTCACCTTTTTAGTTTTGAAATCTGTTCTAAAGTAGCTGTGTTCTCATCTTCATTTCCCATATTTGGTTCCTTCCATCTACTGATTTCTGCTTCCTTTTCGCCTTTCGCCTCGAATTGAATTGAAAATATACCACTATATGCTAGAAACCCCTGTCACATTTGCTAACTTTTTTAGGGGGGAAAAGAATCGCCAACTGTTGTCTGAACCAAAAAAAAAGTCTGCCAGTTTAAAACAATAAGTTGCCTACGTCCGTATGGAGGTTGCAGTACCAAGTCTATATGCAAATATTTAGGTAAACATGTTTTCCAGGAAATGAGTGGGAGGAAAACAATGCAATTCGTACTTCATAAATTTATCCATATACTGGAAAGTAGTCTTGGGTGTTTTCTGTGACTTTGAAAAAGTCTTCCTACCAGTTAGAATACCCACAGCACAACAACCTATTTTTAAGTCCAATTGTATTTTTCTGCTTGTTTCACCACCTATTAAATGCTTCAATCGTGATAAAGAGAATGATATGAAGATATTTGTGAAGTGTGTTCAGTTTATTTTAATTTCAAAGAGGAGACCTTGGAGTTTAAGGAAAAAAAGTGCCTGTTTTTGTTTCTATTTGATTTTTTTCAAAATTCACTTATTGATGCTTAATTGCTGCACAGATACAGCTTTTAAATGTGCAGATACCCATAACCCATGATATTTCCCTAATTGGTAGTTTACAAGAAAAGTAGGGGGCCTCAGACCCCATGCAACTGCTGGCATTGCATTCCCATTTGTCTTAAATTTAGGTATACATTATAGAAACATGCACTGTTATTTTTCAGGAAATTAGGTTGCTTCTGTTGTGGTAGGTGCTAAAGAAAAAAATACTTTGTTTCTAGCTCTTGTACAAACAAGCATTCAGGTTTGAATCCAGAATCCCATGGAGTGTGTAAACATCTGTTAATTTGCATAGTTACTTAACTATGAATTATTTGAGTTTCTATCTTGATTTGCATTCAATTAGATTCCAGACAACAATATCAAAAATTTTGAAAGAAGGGAAAATTGCTTTAAACATCCTAACCCAGCAAATAAACTTGTAACTGTTACTAAAATAGAAGCTTTTGCATGGGCCCAAGAGGCCAGTAAAAGGGGTTATAACAGCATTAGCAGGAAATACACCTTGCAGACGTTCATTTGTATTTGTAGTTCCCATTGTTGAGTTGTCATTACAGCATTGCTGCAAACATTATGATTTATCTTGGTACTATTAACTAAATGCTCTTTTTAAACGTTATTCCACAGGTTCTGTCACCCCAATGTTTGTTATGCTTCCTTGTGGCGGTCTTGGAGTAAGTCTTTTTTTCCCTTTTAAAATGTGTAAATAATGTCTTGTTTGTTCTTTCCATCTCAGCGGCAACATAAATTGTTGCTTTGACTTCTACTCAGCAGATAATTGAGAACAGATGTTCCCCCATAAACAGGAATTCAAGGTTTGCTGTACTAGGAATGTTGGCTAAACCACAACTGGAATATGTGTGGCATTGTTCAGGGAACAGATTCGGGGAAATTGAATGATGATTTTGCCACAGAGCAGGGACTTGCAAAGTTGCACAGAGCAGGTGGGACATGGATTCACACTGAAAATACCCCGATTCCACCACGCAGCTCAGTTCCCTTTCTCAGCTGTACAGTGTGGGGAATTGTTTAGTGAAGGCTGGCTCTGTTTCCACAGGGTGGGAGAGAAATTTGTCCTGCTTACTTCGAGCAGCCAATTCAAACCAACATGCTTGGGAACAGTTGTTTGCATGTGCCTCCCTTAGCCACAAATGATGTTCAGCACTGAGAGAAAATGAAGAAGTCCCATTCTTTTCTTGCCAATTTCTCCCCTGCCCCTCATCCTTTTCTGAAAGTATTGACTCCTAATAGGGTACATTCATCCTCAGTATTTCGCTTGAATCGCCATTATTTGTGTATGACAGTATCAGCAGTCTGTTTGACTGTTGGAAACACAGCGGTCGACTGAATTGTGTCCTCACCAGAATCTACACATACACACATTTCCAGAAGAGGATTACTGATTTATGATCCACAGTAGGAGCCCTGATTTTCTCTTCCCCAAACAAGGGCTGCTGAAATCAATTGCAGCATGTATTACATTGTCTCAACTGAGTTGAGATAAGTCAGCACAGATCATGGATCATACCTGTGAACCTTGTGATATGTACAGCTGCATAATGGATAAACATGCTGTGCCATTACAAGAGTTTAGATTATAGAGTTTCTTAACATAAAAAATAAAATAATGAATGGATTAATTTTTCTCATTGACAAATAAAATTGTTATTGCTTTGCAAGCTATTCTGCCCAGTGTGAGATAAGCCACAGTTTATATTCCCCTGTGAGCACTTACAAACCCTGGCTTGCTTTTAATATTCTGATTGTAAATGCAGCAATCTTGCTTAATGCTAAATGTTTTGATCAAACTTCAACAATTGTATGTGACACTTGTGCTTCCTTCCTCTGTTTGATCAGCATGCTTGAGGAATATTTTTGAAGAGTAAATGTTTTACTTTTAAAAATGTTATTTTGACTGGTTCATGCATGCAAGTGTTGCACATGTCCCATGGCAGCAATTTATCTGTTTGGTTGAATATGCAGCGCTGCCAACAGTTATTAAAATTAGCACTTTGTAAAGCTTTCATTTTAAAAAAAAGTTGTTTCTTTGTTTCCTACGCACAAATAATCTTCATAAAAAGTGTTTGACACATCTAGCAGTTTTGTAAGACAAGTGACTTAGGGGGAGTGAAGGTGGCTTCATTTCTTTCTGAATTTTGAGTTGTTTGTAAAAGAGCAGTGCATACACTAGTGTTGAATGCCAACTTGTCACAACAATGTAAACTTTGCAGTACCAGATTTCTTCATTCTCTCAATCTGTTCAATAAACAAAAGAATTAAGTACAAAGACAGTCCGAAGAGCATGATGCTTAGTGTGCATGTGAATGGAAGAGGGTCCAGCATGTGTTTCTATGTTGAATAGTTTACTCACATACAGATACATTGTGGTTTCACTTAACACCAGACTCTTGGTATCTACATGGGAAATAGTTCTTGACAATTTTTCAAAGTATTTTGTATTTTTTTTATGTAAGGCACAAGGCAACTGCATTTTCACTTGCTGAAATGCATACATATTGGGCTAGATTTTTGGCGCCGCTGAGGCTTCCGGTGCTAACGCAAAATGGCAGGGGGAATCTCGCCTCGGCCTTTCCAAGACCAGCCCCCCCCCCACCCCAGCCCCGGCAACCTTGCACTGTTTCAGCGTTTAAGAACCAGGCGTCGGGATCCCCATTCCTTTAAAGACGGGGGGTTCAGCCTCCAAGAGCTGCCGGCCAATCACTGGCTGGCAGGTCTGTGGTATTGGCAGCGCCACTGGGAGTGCTGACCACTGCCAGTACTGCATAGGCCTTGGACCCAGGCCCAGCGCTGGAGACCCGGCCCAGAGGTAGGTGAGGCAGGGTCACTGGAGCCAGTCTGGAAGACCCTGACAAGGGGGGGGGGCGGTTGGGAGGGTGGCAGTTAAGTACATGGAGAGGTGGGGTGGGGGGGGGTTCAGGGAGGTGGAGTTATTCCCGGCAAGGGTCCTGCATGAGCCACAGGTTGCCCACAGAGGACGTACGCCCTCCCCCCAAGCCCGCAGGGAAGGCGCCTTGTGTTAGTAGGCGACCTCCCCAAGTGGCAAAGGCACCCCTCCGTCAATGGTTAAATCCCAGCTTAAGGGCCTCATTTGGCCTCTAGGCGGGAAGACCATCACCTGCTTACCCACTCCTGACAAAATCACTCAGCAACGGGCCCTCCAACCCCACCTCCTGTCGAATTCTGTGCGCCCCGCCGACCTCCTCTGTCTCAGAAGGCCCATAAAATGTAGCAAGCAGGTGCTTGTTTTCTTTCTCTCATTTTCAGTTTTTTTTTACATTTACACTGTAAGAGTCCATGTACCTATCAGTATATTTTATGACTGGGCTTTTCCAGTTCTGTTGCCACCAATCTGTGATTGACCTGCCCATTATCTGTTCTCATCTCTCTCTCATTGGTCCTGTCTGTCTCTATTTTCCCTATCTATGCTCTATCATAGTTTTGTAGCTGCAGAAAAAAATTAAGGAAGCTTAATGGACAAGGTAGGCCATAACCAAATTATGTCTTGTTCTATCTGCCTCCACCTCCCCCGCCCACCAAAAATCTGGATGTGCTGTGGAACTGTCTCTTAGTTTAGCCAGATTCTGTTAGTGGAATTGTGAAAATTGAGAAGAGAAGTGATGAAACAAGGTTGCACATTCAAGTGCAAAATACTCCCTCATTTATTGAACAGATTCATATTTAATAACTGCTGTATTCATGCTTTTTCATGTCATGTGCTCCAGTCATGTTCTGACCTTTATACCTTCTGTGGCCTTAGCTTATCTGCTGTTGCACCAGTTATATTAAATTTTTAAAACAAACAATGCACATCCACAGGTTCTGTTGGCCAGCCTCCCATTTTTGTATCCTCTGTAAACTTGAACTAATCCAAAACTCTTGGCTGTAGCCTAACTAACACCAAGTTCTGTTCGCCCATCATAGTCCTCACTTAGCTACTTTGGTTCCCAGTATGGCAATGCTTTGACTTTAAATTCTCCTCCTTATGTTCAATTCCCTCCATGGCCTTTCCTTCCCTATCTCTCAACTCCTGCAGCTTTACAACCCTCCAAGATCTCTGGACTCCTCTAAGTCTGGCCTCTTGTGCATCCCCGATTTTAATCGCTGCACCATTGGTGGCCATGCCTTCAGTTGCCAAGGCCCTAAGCTTTGGAATTCCCTCCTTAAATCTCTCAGCCTCTCTTCCTCTCTTTCCTGCTGTAAGGCGCTCCTTAAAACCAGCATCTTTGACCATGCTTTTGGTCACTTATCTCTTTGTGTGGCACGGTGTCAAAGTTAGTTTGATAACGCTCCTCAGAGCGTTTTACTATGTTAAAGTTGCTGTATAAGTGCTTGATTTTTTTTTTACACTGGGAAGTTGAACACGCCTTCGATCAGCTCATCCAAATTAAATTTTGTTTGGTATTATACCCAGTTTATTTTGTCAGACAATGGTTTAATTCAAAATGGAGCAAAATCAATTTGCCTCTAGAAATAAGCTAAATATTAGTTTGATACCTGCTTAAATCAGAACCTTACGCTAAAGAATAAAGTTGTGATAATTCAGAAAATTGCTAACACCACATAGAGAACATGCCCACATTCTTCCTTTCCCTCTTGTCCCCCCTGCCCCCAGCCCCCACTCTGGTCACTTTATCAGTTAGAGTACATAATACCTAGTACACAATGAGAGCACAAAATGAACCAGATTATGGATGGCACCAAGCCTTAGTTACAGACAGATTTTATTTTCCTCCGAGCTGGCCAGGACATGTATCAGACAGTAACAAATGCACTTGGGTGTAAAGTAAAGCTTGAGTTAGGGTCATTGTGATCAAATCTTTAGAGTTACTTTTGAAAAATCAGGAGTTACTTTTTAAAAATAAAATTGCAATGTTATATTGCAGTGAATTAATTTACACCATTTAACCTGTGCATTTTTATTTCAAACCAGCTGTTGATTTGAAACAAAAATGAATTAACAGCATGAATGGTTTGTGATAGTATGTGCTATAAATAACAAGTTTCACAGGTGCCAGACAGATTTGTATGAGCGCATAGAGCCGTGATAGTCACTCAGCCGCTGCTTTCTGGCATAATGTATGCTGCATTTGATGTACTGCGTATCAAACGATATTTTGTATCTGGATCCTAACGCTGCTTCAGTATTGATTGAAGTTATATTTAGTCTCCTGATTAAAACTTCCTATTCCAGAATTATTGAATGACTTTATGAGCACAGTTAATCGTTGAGGAGATGGGGAACAAAATTAGCTTGATATCTGGTCAAAACTGCCATTATTATATCATGCCTTGTTGCAAGCACAAGATGAATTGGATTAAATACTGATTATACATTTACTGGACCAAATTTTCAGTTTGTATTTGTTGGATTCCTTT
Organism: Heterodontus francisci; assembly: GCF_036365525.1. Lineage (NCBI taxonomy): Eukaryota > Metazoa > Chordata > Chondrichthyes > Heterodontiformes > Heterodontidae > Heterodontus > Heterodontus francisci. The sequence continues at coordinate 113,103,932 of NC_090377.1, forward strand.
TTCATCTTGTATAGGTCCTCTCGGGAGAGTTCTTATTACAGCATAATGCAGCAGCCGCACACAGGAAACTTGGAACACCATGCATAATATTTTATACTGCTGCGACGTCTTGACTGTTTTCATGAAGTTGCTATATCTATTCTCTGTATTTAAAAGGCAGCATTGTCCAAGATAAGTGTTTTTAAAAAAGAGACCAGCATATTATGATTCTCCTTGTATACAGTTAATGGAGTTTTTTTTTTGTTTTGATGTCTGATGCTTAGGTGGACAGTGATACAATTTGGAATGAGATCCACTCATCTAGTGCTGCACGCTTAGCGGTGGGCTGTGTAATAGAACTTGTTTTCAAAGTGGCGACTAAGGAATTAAAGGTGAGTGGTTTTTCTTGAAGCAATAACTATTAAACGGGAAGTTACGGAAAGAGAATACGGAAAGCAAAATTCACCTGGGTGTAGAAAATTCTGCCGTTGATCAGCGACAGTAAGTATAAGCATTTACAAATTCTTAGAATCCTAATGTTTGCTATCAACCAGTCTAAAATACTTTTACATCCTTTTATGTTCTTTGTAAGTTGGGATGTTTGGGTCAGTCATGGCTCAGTGGTAGCACTCTGAGACAGGACATTAAACCCCATTCCAGAGACTTGTGCACATATCGAGGGTGGTACTCCAGTGCAGTACAGGGGAGTGCTGCACTGTCAGCGAGGTGCCATCTTTTGGATGAGACATTAAACCAAGGCCCTATCTGCCCCCTCGTGGGCATAAAACATCTCTTGGCACTATTCAAAGAAGATCAGTGGAGTTCTCCCCACTGTCCTGGCCATGTTTATTCCTCAATCAATGCCTACAGACAGACTCTGGTTGTTATCACATTGTTGTTTGTGGGTCCTTGTTTGCAAATTGGCTGCCATATTTTCTACACTACAACAGTGATGACACTTCACAACGTACTTAATTGGCTGTGAAGCACTTTGGCACATGCTGTGGTCGTGAAAGGCACCAAATAAGTACAGGTTCATTCATTCATTTCTGTCAGTTAACAGTATGCACAACTTGCAATATGGAACGGATTCTTCCAGGCCTGTGATTGTCGGCCAGGTCAGGAACAAAAGTAGGATTATCTCCGATCCACCTGCAATATAAACTTGCAAAATGAATGAATGAACTAACTTAAATTTATATTGCACCTTTCTTGTCCACAGGACATCTCGAAGTACTTCACAGCCAATGAAGTGCTTATGAATTGTAGTCACTGTTGTAGTGTAGAATTAATTTCAGATGTAGAATCATAGAAACTTACAGCACAGAAGGAAGCCATTAAGCCTGTCATGCTTGTACTAGCTCTTTGAAAGAGCAGTCATTCTTAGTCCCCCACCCCTTTTTCTCTAATCTGTAAGCTCCTCATCCTCAGATAGCTGTCCAACTTCCTTTTAGAACTATTTATGGAATCAGCTTCCACCCCCATTTCAGGTAGAGCATTCCAGATCCCAACAACTGAGTGGAAAAAAAATTCCCATCTCCTCTAGATCTTTTGCCAATTATTTTAAATCCATGACCTCTGATTATAGAGGGAATAGTTTTCTTCTGAACTTATTTTCAAACCAGAAGGATTATGTAGCATTTTCCGAATAGAAGAAATGTGTAAAAAGATTAATTTACTTGTCTTGCAGCTGGCACCATAGCACATTATTTTACATAATATGACTCACTTTTTTGCTGTGGCAAAATAAGGATACATTGTAACATGAAAGGAACAACAGAAAGACATGCATGACTGATTTACAAATAAAATCTACATCCTGCATTGCATCCAATTTAGAAATTCCCTGTCATTCTGTGGGCCAAACTGTAGTGGGTTGTAAGATTAAGTTTTGCTTTATATTCCGAAATTCATTTTAATACTTGAGTTGAACTTTACTCTGGAACATCATTGTGGCTTAGCGAATTGATTTATTGAATCAATGGGGTCAATTTGGTCTTGGGCAGTAGCCTAAAATGGGTAAAAGTGAATTTTACCCCGCATGTTTTGTCCAATAAAGCTCATTCCTAGTTGTCCTGACAACTGAGTGGCTTGCTAGGCCACTTCAGAGGGGTGTTAAGAGTTGTCCGCATTGGTGCGGGACTGGAGTTACATATCAGCCAGACCAAGTAAGGACAGCAGGTTTCCTTCCCTAAAGGACCTAAATGAACCAGTTGGGTTTTTATGACATTCTAACAGCTTCATGGTCACTTTTACTGATGCTAACTTTTTTTTAAACTGATTAAAATTCTCAAACTGCTATGATTTGACCACTCACTTTCTTGATTATTAGTCCAGGCCTCTGAATTCCAGGTAACAGAGCCACTGCACTACTATATTCGAGGGATTTTGAAATACATTCTGCAACTTTGGTTAAGTTGCAATAAATTCATCCTCTGCAAATTCTATTGGTTTTTTCCTGAACCCTCATTTTTAATTGGAAGCTAAAACCTAAATTTGTCAATTAATTGATTGTTTTGTTTGCTGAGGCACAAAGTCTCACGCTTAACTGTCTTTTCTCATGAATATACTGAAGCATCTTATCAAACTCATTAGTGCTTTTAAGTAGCTTGGATAATGAGAGAAATTATCTTTGAGAGTGAAGGAAGTATTTGATTAATTATTTTGGCTTTTATCTTGCCAGTTTCCACTTTCCCTTCCCAAAGAGACTGACTAACGTGCATACCGCTTGCCCTCCAATACATAGCCCAAATGGCTGCTATTTATGTGAGAGCCTGGGCAGTAAGTGATGACAGCAGCAGCATCACAGCCCAGCCCAATCCACTTTCATCCTCACCTAATGACTACACTTGAATCCTTTCAGCAGAGGTTACTGGACAACAATCAGAACAGGATCTGTGGCTGTATCTCCTGTTTTGTAACCTGTGAGTGCTGAGGCCAGATTATCAGCTCTACTAATCTGTACGGCTGAGCTGCTCATTGCCTTAACCTATTGAACCATCAGTAGAGTACATTGTCAGTCATCTGATCTGTTAGTTGATGTTCATCTGTCTAATTAAAAGCTTAGAAACTACCTGTGTTTCAGTGCAAATTGCACCTTGTACTGATTTATATAAATGGTGTTTTGCAGAATGGATTTGCAGTCGTGAGGCCTCCTGGACACCATGCAGAGGAGAGCACACCAATGTAAGTAACTGTTTCAGTCCTCACCAGTGAAAAATAATTTCTAGTGCTTGCAAAGCAAGTACATACAGCATATGGACTGCAGCGGTTTAAGAAGATAGCTCACCACCACCTTTTCAAGGGCATTTAGGGTTGGGAAATAAATGCTGCCGTTTGTCAATGACGCTGACATCCATGAACGAATTTTTTAAAAAGTCACCTACCTTTCTAATGTAATTTGTATGTAATTGGCAACATATGAGGTTCAGAACAAAAGCTGCTGAAAATTTGTTCCTACTGTGCTTTTCTCTCTGATGATAAATGAGCGAAGGAATGCAGATGATTATAATCAGGAACATTGCAATTAACCATTTCCCTTTTTTTCTCTCCTCTTCCCCAATTGTCTTACCTCTAGGGGATTCTGCTACTTCAATTCTGTGGCCATCGCTACTAAACTCTTACAGCAGAGGTTGAATGTCAGCAAAATCCTTATAGTGGACTGGGTGAGTGAGCCAGGCCAAAGCATGGAACAAATTAGGGAAGAGTTTTTATTTATTCTGCTTTCCAACCCTATTTAATTGAAATCTGTTGTACCAGTGTATTCTTATTTAGAGTCACATCCAGATAGTGTTTAAATAGATTAATCGTGTCCGATCATCTAAATTGAACCTTTGGACTGAGCGATTTTTTGAGCAGCATATTTTAATGTTTTAATAACTGTTTCAGTTTGTAACAAGTGTTAATCTTTTGTTTGCGTTATGAATCGTTCTATGTTAGTCTAATCAAATGTGAGCAAGCTCTGCCATAGATTGTAATTCAATCTTACCTTCCCTCAATAGAACACTGTGGAGCAGCAAAGATCTGTGATTCCTGGGGCGAGGAGGGCGTGGGGGAGAGGACTAAGAGAGTGAATGCATTTGAGTGTCGGGGCCTGCCTTCCCCTGTACGTTCTGTTAGCCAGTTACAGAATGGTGGGGGTGGGTGGATGGTTATAGCCTAGACCAGCTGTTCTGGCTGATGTCATTAGAGCTATAGTTGGGGAGGCAGTGAGGGATGGGGGAAGAGTAGAAAATGGATATTTTTGTGTTAACATTATTTGGTTTTGTAACTGACTGTTTTATGTTTTTTTTAAATTAGGATTAATTGTAAGACACATTAGCATTCATTTTCACCTTCACCCTAGTGTGATATTCTGGCGGAGCAAATCACTTGCCCATTATAGAATTTTCATCGCACTGATTTCAACAGGCAGGCAATTCACTCCACCAGATCACCACCAGGTGATGGAGGTGAAAATTGCCCCTATAGTTTTGCTATTTTCTATTTAATACTTAAGTGAGTTTATGACAATTTAAAATGAGCTTCATATGTGACGGGACAGGGTTACTGATGGACGGTGCAACTGGTGCTAAACTTGGAATGATTTAGACTGCTCAAGCTGTTATAATAAACAAGGGTTGAACAGATGGCCAACAATTACTTTTTGATATACAATTAAATAATATATATAGTGTCAGCTACGTTAAGGCAGGTAAGCCTATTGTTTGTCTTTACCTTAAATCTTGAAAATCTTGCATCTTGTTGGGTATTGCAGTGGTGATTGCTAATACTGGTACTACGGTGCTTCATTGCAGAGCCATGGAGCACTGGTTTATGTCCACACTTCACCACAGGATGAGTCCCAGTTTTACTCAGGCTACCAGAGTATAGACTTCAGTAAGAGAGAAGAATATTTGGTTTGAAGGCCACTCTAGATAGTTCAGAAGCAGTTTTAGCAGAGACCTAGGGCAAGGTCATCAATCCACACTCCTCCAGCAGTGTATGCAAGTGGAGAAAATAATTAGGAAGTAGGGTGCATGTTTAAAGTAAATAAATGTTTTGTATTGCTTATATAATACAACTGTTGGGTTTCCCATCAGTCAGGAAGAAATGATGTCGAAACGATCTGCAATCTTTTAGCCACAAATTAAACTCTGGTCCTGAGTTAAAGATGAGTCTAAAATTCTACTTCTCAAACATGGCCATTCAATCTGCTGTCTAACATTGTGCAACAGGATGTGCATCATGGTAACGGAACCCAGCAAGCATTCTACAGTGATCCCAACGTGTTGTACATTTCGCTGCATCGCTATGATGATGGCAACTTCTTCCCTGGAAGTGGAGCCCCAGATGAGGCAAGTAATTCAGATTGCACTAAAATAAAAGCAAAATACTGCAGATGCTGGAAATCTGAAATAAAAACTGAAAGTGCTGGAATACACAGTAGGTCAGGCAGCATCTGTGGAGAGAAAAGCAGAGTTAACGTTTCAGGTCTGTGACCTTTCATCAGAACTGGCAAAGGTTAGAAAAGAATTAGGTTTAAGCAAGTGAAGGGGGGGTGGTTTGGTGGGGAAGAGAAGAAAAGGGAAGGTGTGTCACAGGGCAGAGGAGCAGGAGAGATTAAATAACAAAGCTGTCTTGGGACAGCTATTATTTATTATTATATAATCTCTTCTGCCCTATCACACACCTTCCCTTTTAATCTCTTACCCACCAAACCCCCACCCCGCCCTCCTTCACTTGCTTAAAACCTAATTCTTTTCTAACCTTTCAGATTGCAGCTAATGTTCTAGATCAAAAAAGAAGTCTATTCACGTGTCCTTTAAGGCATGGATCACAGCATCTAAAAATAAATTAAGTTTGGCTTGTAATCCTTTTCATGGTAACTATTTTGCTAGGTAATTGAATTACTTGATAAATAATAGAGAAAACCTAACCGCATTTCTGATTTTTCTTTTTAAATTATTGAGTGAAATTATGATCACTATCCTTGTAAAGTATGAAACCAGTTCTAGTTGTTTTGTTTTGAATGATTTATTTTTATTCTTTTGAAGATGTAGTGATTGAAACTGCTTAAAATCAAATAAGAATATTCTTTTAAAAAGCAAGTGTGTGCACTTTATACTGAATCATCGTACGGCATAAAATTATACGAAGAAAAATATTTGCAATAGACATAAATACACAAGAACTTCAGGTATGCAGTAGACAGTTTTGTAAATAGCCTCAGAATTCCAGTGTTTGGATTAACATTGCATTTTAAAATAGAAAATCAAATTTAAGATAGGAAGATAAAAGCAAAATACTACAGGTGCTGGAAATATAAAATAAAAACAAGAAATGCTGGAAATACTCAGCAGGTCTGGCAGCATCTGTGGAGAGAGAAGCAGAGTTAACGTTTCAGGTCAGTGACCCTTCATTGGAACTGACAAATATTAGAAATGTAAAAGGTTTTAAGCAAGTAAAGCGGGGGTGGGGCAAGAGATAACAAAAGAGGTGTTGATAGGACAAGGTCACAGAGAATAACTGACCAGAAGGTCATGGAACAAAGGCAAACGGTATGTTAATGGTGTGCTGAAAGACAAAGGGGAGACCAAACGCAGATTGGGTGACCGCTTTGCGGAACACCTCTGCTCAGTCCGTAATCATGACCCCGAGCTTCCGGTTGCTGGCCATTTCAACACTCCCCCACCTCCCCCCCACCCCCCTGCTCTCATGCTCACATCTCTGTCCTGGGATTTCTGCAGTGTTCCAGCGAACATCAATGCAAGCTCAAGGAACAGCACCTCATTTACCGATTAGGCATGCTACAGCCTGCCAGACTGATCATTGAATTCAATAATTTCAGAGCATGCTGGGGCCCCCCTTTTTATTTTTAGTTATCTTTCCTTTTTTCTTTTTTTTCTTTTATTTTAGTTTGTTCAGTTTATTTCTACTGTGCCTACCCACTGTTTTTGTTTTTTTTAAATGTTTGTGTTTGGAGCCAGGGCTGTTCATTTTACAGTCAATTCACACCCTCTTTGTACTAACGCTTTGTCTTTCACCACACCATTAACATACCATTTGCCTTTGTTCCATGACCTTCTGGTCGGTTATTCTCTGTGACCTTGTCCTATCAACACCTCTTTTATTATCTCTTGCCCAATCCCCGCTTTACTTGCTTAAAACCTTTTACATTTCTAATATTTGTTAGTTCTGATGAAGGGTCATTGACCTGAAATGTTAACTCTGCTACTTTCTCCACAGATGCTGCCAGACCTGCTGAGTATTTCCAGCATTTCTTGTTTTTATTTCAGATAGGAAGACACTGTTTCCGTGTTTAAAGCGTTCCTGATTTTTGCGTTTTAGGTTGGGACCGGTGCAGGGGTAGGATTTAATCTCAATATGGCCTGGACTGGCGGTCTGGATCCACCAATGGGAGATGCTGAATATTTAACTGCGTTTAGGTGAGACTTCAAAATATTCAGTGATGTTAATAAAGGTTGTGACCAGTCTTGTTAAGTGTGTTTGTTTAATGAGTCATTTTGAAGGGAAGTTTAAGTGATTCTGTTTTCTTACATTTCATACAGAAGTTAATCAGCACTCAAAAGCCAATAATTAAGGAGTCAACAGTTCAATGCTATAAGAAGTGTGAATTAATTTTTTTTTAACTCTTCTGGCGTTGACTATATACAACACCACTAGAGTGTTGAACTCTCAGCTAAAAAAACTCTTATTCAAATCTCCATCCCTAATATTCTCATTCAGGTTACCTTAGAGCTAAACTTTGGCATATTTGACTTGGTCACCCAAGGATAAACCTTGGTAGTGATGTAGAGATAGAATAGAATCATAGAAATTTATGGCACAGAAGGAGGTTACTCAGCCCATTATGTCTGTGCTGGCCGAAAAGAGCTATCCAGCCTAATCTCACTTTCCAGCTCTTGGTTCGTTGCCTTGTAGGTTGCAGCCCTTCAAATGTGTATCCAAATATTTTTTAGACGTTGAGGGTTTCTGCCTCTACCACCCTTTCAGTCGGTGAGTTCCAAATCCCAGCCACCTCTGAGTGAAAAAAATTCTCCTCAACTCCTCTCTAATCCTACCAATTACTTTAAATCTATGCCCCTGGTTATAGACTTCTCTGCTAATGGAAATAGGTCCTTCCTATCAACTCTATCTAGGCCCCCCGTAATATTATACACCTCAATTAAATCTCCCCTCAGATCTTCTGCTCCAAAGAAAACATCCCCAGCCTATCTAATCTTTCCTCATAGCTAAAAAATCTCCAGTCCTGGCAACATCCTTGTAAATCTCCTCTGTATCCTCTCGAGTGTGATGACATCCTTCCTGTAATGCGACCAGAACTGTATGCAATACTCTAGCTGTGGCCTAGCTAGTGTTTTATTCAGTTCTAGCATAACCACCCTGCTCTTATGTTCTGTGTCTCCGCTAACAAAGGAAAATATCCCATATATCTTCTTGACCATCTTATCAATCTATCCTCCTACTTTCAGGAATCTGATAGGCTTTTGGTGAGACCACACCTAGAGTACTGTCCACAGTTTTAATCTCTTTACCTAAGTAAAGATCTACTTTCCTTAGAGGGAATGCAACAGAAGTTCACCAGACTGATTTCCTGGATGCAGGGAATGTCCTATGAGGAGAGATCGAGTGGTCTAAATCTATATCCGCTAGAGTTCAGAAAACTGAGAGGTGATCTTATTAAAACATATAAAATTCTTAGGAGCATAGATGCTGAGAGGCTGTTACCCCTGGCTGGAGAGTCTAAAACTAGGGGGGCATAGTCTCAGGATAAGGGGTCAGCCATTTAGGACTAAAATGAGGAAAAATTTCTTCATTTAGTGGGTTGCCAATCTTTGGAATTCTCTGCCCCAGAGGCTGTGGATGCTCAGTTGTTGGGTATATTCAAGACTGAGAGCAATAGATTTTTGGGTACTAAAGGAATCAAAGGATATGGGGATAGTACAGGAAGGTGGAGTTAAGGTGGAAAATCATCCATGAACTGACTGAATGGAGGAGCAGACTCAAAGGACCAAATGTTCTTATTAACTTGTATTTATGTAGCACCTTAACTATGGATAAAAATGTCCCAAGGTGCTTCACAGAGCTGTAATAAAAACAAGTGAACACAATCAAACAAAATGTGTTTGTTTAGTTGGGTAATGCTCTTTCAGCTGGAAAAAAATGGAATAGCTACAAATTTCTAACTGTGTATTTAATTGAAATAATTAAGAAACCAAGCTACATTTGTATTAAGGTTATGAGATGTGCTCACGTGGTATAAAGAATGTGAAATTATAAATGATTAGAATTGCATTTGTGTCGTCTCATAATTGGAATGTTACAACTCAGTATCTGCAAGTCTTGAAATCTGATATAGAAATTTTTCATAGTATATGAACTGCATATGTTCAGGGTAGTGAAGCGTTGCTGCAAGGCAAAAAAGGTTAACTGTGATGGGAATGGGATGTAGCTTGCTTGTGGAAACAATTGCGCCTTTCTTGTCTATCAGTATTGATGTATCTGTTGAAAATGAAGAGCTGTGTTTTTGAGCAGTATGAGCAAAAACTATCCAGTGTTTTGAGAAATGTCATTTAATGTATACATAGGGAGTTTGTCGGGAGTGTTTGGATTTTAATGAAAATTGCAAGCTTTTCTTTACAAGGTGGCTGCAATTGAGCAAAGACAGGAAGGTTTGATATTCTAAAAAGAAAGACTTGCACTTCTTATAGCCCTTTTTACAGCCACCAGACATCTTAAAGTGCTTTGCAGCCAATGAAGTACATTTTTTAAAGTATAGTCACTGTTGTAAGGTAAGAAATATGGCAGCCAATTTGCGCACAGCAAATTCCCACAAACCGCAATGTGTTAATAGACAAAATCTGTTTTTTGTCATGTTGATTGAGGGATAATTATTGGCCAGGACAACTGCCCTGCTTTTCTTCGAAATAGCACCATGGGGTCTATTATATCCACCCGAGTAAGCAGATGGAGCCTTAGTTTGACGCCTCATTTGAAAAACAGCACCTCTGACAGTGCAGCACTCCCCCAGTACTGCACTGGAGTGTTAGACTTGATTTTTGTACTCAAGCCATCAAGTGGGACTTGAACTGGAACCTTGTGACTCAGAGGCGAAAGTGCTACCAACTGAGCCACAGGTGACACTCTGGCAGATGACACCTTCTCATTATTACTTTTTAATCTTGTGTTTAAGAAAAATGGTTTCAATGCATCCCACCAAGTTTATCTTTCTCCCTATCCCTGAAAGTATTGGGGTGCAGATCCATAGGCACAGTGTCCTCCAGTAACTTATTCTAGAAGCCATTATTTGTGTCTAACAGCCTTTGGCAATGTGTGTCGTGGCCTTTTTAACTATGGGGGGTGGGGTGGCAACACCACCAAGCCTAACCATCTCCTCACTCAATAACCAAACATGCACAGTTCCCATAATTGAAAGCATCAACCTTCACTGATTTCCACTCTGTTACTTGGGCTCCTGAGGTCAGTGGCAGTAAATCGTCTTGTTGCATCAACTCCGATCAGCAGCTTCAGGCTTTGTTTTATCTTTCATAAAATTGCATATCCGTCTTCACTATAAATAGCTTTCTTGAGAACGTGAATCATCCAAGGCTATAAATTACTGATGGAACTTGTTTGCCTTACTTTGAGATAGGTCAATACAAAGTTTTAGTATTGTCTTACTGACCAGATATTTTGAAAATAGTACTTCTCTCAGCCCATGAATATTTGCAAACATCTGCTTTGAAAACCTGCAACCCAGTCTTCAGATAAGGTTTCAGAACATGCCAATGCAATTGTTCATGCAAAAACGCAAGATTTTTGTAGCCTCATTTACAACTTGTGGAGGCTAAAAGCCATTCTGATGGAGTTTTTAAATCTGTTGCCAAGTTTCTAAGGTGATGCCAGGTATTTGAGATTTGAAGTTAACATTTTAACTAACTTTTTTTCTGTAAGTTTCACCAATTTCTAGCCAAATATTGCTTTGAAGTATAAAATTTATAGCACGCATGGGCTTAGGAAGAAATTGCAACAGGTCATATATTCAGCAGTTTGCAAATCTCCAGAGACAATAGATGCCTTCAAGGCAGCACCTTGTTATTTAGACCCATAGAATGCCACGTTGCATTTGCTGGGGATCAAGCCTAAGATGAAAAAAGATAAGATAATTGGACATAATGAAATCCAGAAGGCATTCAGTTTCACCATGAACTTGGAAGTAGAGTGTAGAATTGAACTTAATTCAAACCAGTCTTGCAAATGCCAAATGCAAGGACTTTGAAGTTTGTGAGGAATCAGAAGTACTTTACGCTCGATGGTGCTTAGAGATATGTGTTTTAACCCTTAACAGTGTTGAATGGAAAGCATTCAAGTTATAAACGTTACGGTCATGAGAACGTAAGAAAATATAAGTTGATATGCACCAGCAATTTGCTTTTATTCAACTTGCACTTCTGAATATGGCACCATGGTATAAGGACTAAAAGCTATTTACAGATATGCCAGGAATTTGATCAACAGCAGTTGAAAGTCCAATCTAAAATGGATGAAAGATCATCGACCTGAAACGTTAACTCTTTCTTTTTCTCCAGATGCTGCCAGATTTGCTGAATATTAACAGCATTTTCTGTTTTTATTTAAATGGATAAATGCTGAATTTGTATCACAAATTAATAACATATTAAAATATAATTGACATCAAGCCATTAAGTCTTCAAAGAGTTCTTCTCTTTGCTGATTTGAACATGTTGCCATAAACAGCAAGAAGTCAGAAACATTCAATCCAGTTCCATTGTAAAACAATTAGTTTTAAAATATGTATCTAATTAGCCATCTAATGATTTTTGAAAAAGATGGCAGGTATACCAATGTGCTGTGCCTTGAAATGGTAAGGTGCAGGTTTTACATTTGTGTCTTTTCCCCCACTTTGTGAGTTCCTAATTTTGATCAGAGCTGTTGGCGAAGGCATTCAGTGAGGACTCGACCCTTCTCCATGTTAAGGGAAATTGAAGGAAGTGTCGCTGCAGGCTACTTCTACACATTTCCCAATAGCTGGTTATGGAGTCACAAAATGGGAAACCTGGGAGCTGGTAGCTATCCAGCTTCTCAGTCAGGAAATTGAGTGTTACAAAGGCAATCCTAAAATTTACCAGGAAGAAAAATTGGCTTTACTAAAAGGCAAGGAAATGCTTAATCCAGAACGAAGAAAATTGTGTTAAATGTCCTGTAGGTCAGAAAACAGAATTTGCAACACGATGGACATTCCTTTGTGTTTTTAGTCCTGGTGCGTCTAACAAAAGCAATTTTCCAATTCCGTGGTGCTGGTGCTGATCTTGCCACTATTCAACATTAAAATTTTCCCTCCAATACATGTTGTATTTTGCATGACCCAACCAAACGTGAAATCAGTGGGATGTAAATAACTGGCTCGGTTAATTTTAAGGAACTCAGCACCAAGTAGTGCTCAATATCTACAGTATCATGCAGCAGGCAGTGTATAGATTTTGATGCTGGTGTGCACTGACTTTACTGAAGTTCTTCATAAGAAAAGATTGTTTCGGAAAGTGCATCATTCTACAGAAATAAAATGATCTGGGAGGAAATGCTGAGAGAAATCAGTCCAATCTCCCAGGTTCAAAGCAATAGGCAGGATTGTCGGAAGCATTTCAATTAGATCAGCAGCCAGAATTGGCTGCAACGATGATTGAAGCTGGACTTAGTACTGTAAAGCAGTTCACGCCACCTGACAGAATCACTTCCTTGCCAACAAAGAGGGTGTAAATGGCGATGATTTGAAACTGTGGGTTTTGTGTGTAAAGCAGTTTAGTTTTAAACAATTAACTATTGAATTTATTTATATCTGCACTGGACACAGGTAATCATTTTGATTGCATACATCCTGTACAAGTCCATACATTATTCAAATGTGCACAATCTTTTGCTGGAAATACTCGATAGGTCAGGCAGCGTTTTTGAAGAGAGAAACAGAGTTAACATTTTAGTCCAATAAACTTTCATCAATTTCGTCAGCCTTCGTCCTCCCACTGCTGCCGCCCCTGCCGAGATGTGCAGTCTGCAGCTGGGCCTTCCAGGGCTTGAGTACAAAAATCAAGGCTGTCACTCAGCTATCCTAAGGAATCTGCTTCCATATACCCTGACTGAATTAAGACCAGGTAAAGCTTGGTTTAATTAAAGGCAGGACTTGGTGTTAGAAAAGTATACAGGGTTAATAAATACAAAAACACGGTCTCTGTGTAAATGTAGGAAAATTACTGAGGAGGAGGGGTAAGAGTATTACAACTTCACAGAGGATTTCAGTGCACACAGTGACACCGGTGCATAGCAACTGCGTGTGAGCGCAACATGATTTTGCAGCACTATTCCAAGGGAAACAGTCAGTCACGTTTGGCTCCAGTACTGTCTTTTGTAACCTATTTTATTTTCAATGCCTTATGACGGGAGCCTGTAAATTAGCAGTCAAACAACTGAGGAAACCGTTCAATATCTTTTAATGCAAATGTTTATTGGCTTGCTATGTGGGTTTGGGGTGAGGGAAGGGGTAAGAAATTGCATTGTCAGTGAAGTGATCAATAACATAACACTTTCAATGAAAAACCATGTGCAGTGGAAGAAATTTTGCAACGCAGGTATTTTGATTAGGCTAAAGACTGGGCTGTAATTGAAATGCTACAATCAGTACAATACTTTTTTTATGTGTATTTTTAAGGTGAGACGGTTTCCAATAGGGTAATGATCCTCCCATTTTTGCAGTGCTTGCTCTATCAATGTAGAGTGACAGCAAGACTATAGGTCAGGTGATTGTTGGGTGCAACACACAGGCTTATAAATGTCTTAAATGGTTATTAATTTTGTGGTTCAAATAAAAAAGCACTGGTCAGTGTTTTGAGCAGATGTCCTTTTTCATGGCCAGACATGCATGCAGAGAACAGCTGTTCCAAGGTCATTGAAGCCAGAGTACAGTTGTGGAAAGCACGCAATTTTGATTATTGAATGCCCCATACTAGAAGGTTAACCCTTTCTCCAGTGACTAATGTGACTGATATAATCATGTAGACAATGATATCTATCTGAAATACATGCCCTATTTTTGTTGCTCCCTCCCACCCTTTAGGTTTCCCACTGCCGTGCACCTTTCTTCTTGATGTGGTTATGTAACCTGTCTATACACCTCTACCAGTATGACCTCAAACTGTAACTAGAAATGTGGGCAAAGATAGTCTGTGTTGACTTGCTCACTTTCAGTTTTCTTTAATTGTTTTCTTTTTTTTTGTAGTCCCTACCTCATTTCATATGGAGAAGTATCCAGTTTTTTGCTTGCCACCTACCCCCCAGTGGAGTAGTATTCACTATGAGCAAAATTGCTATGCCAGTGTGTTTTACCATTGAATTGCATAGAATTCACGACTCCCGTTTTTCCGATAACAAATAGAATTCTTAACATCGGCAGATTGTGCCTGGGCGGATGGGGGGGTGCAGTTTAGGAAAGGTAATGGCATTAGAAGACAGAACAGACAACACTTGGATCTAAGCTAAGCTATTATTTTGCATTGGAAGGAAAAGAACGATCCTTATCTTGAACATTACTTTTGTGTACATGTTTATCATTCATGGACTTCAAGCTTAGGAATTGCAGGTGATTTGGGCACAGTAATATTAGCCATCTCAGTTATACCATCCGGCAGTGTGAAGAAGTGATGATTTCTGTGCTGTGACCACTCATATCTATGGCTTTGCAATGAAACCCTAGTTCTACTTCAAAGCAGGGAGAGAAGCATGCGGAGTAGCTGCTCAAAATACTGTTCAATACTTTGCAGCGAGGTTGGTGGTTTGTGTAAAAGCTCGAGTTTGTAAAAAATATTTTGTTTCATTAATGTTCTTCACAGTAAAAATCAAATCAGCTACCGACCTCATTCTCCTAGTCTTTTGTCTGAATCACACTCCATTTGTTCCTCTACATGTACAGCTAACTCCGTTCACCACAACTTACCTGGCATAAGTTGGTTTAATCCATTTATGTTGCTGCTTTATTATTCTTGTTGGTAACTTATGAGGTTAAGTTTTATTTATTTTGGTTTTCCCATTGCCCTTTAACTTTGGGTCTGTAATATGTTCATTACAAAAACTCACTTATTTTACATATTACGTCCTAGTCAGCTTCAAGAAGTGATAAATATAGCTCCACAAGTGAGGCTGACCAAATAGCTCAAGGGACACGTCACAAGTGAGTCATATTCTGCTTAATGAGTTCACTGCTGGCTTCTTCTGTTTATCTTCTGCATAGTCAGTGCGCTTCAAAGGGGCACCATTTTCATTAAGAATCTTCGTGAATCTCTTGCATTTCTTCACAAATGCAGAGCAGAATGGCCCACATCATTTTAAAACAAACCATTGCCTCACGTGCATGTGGCATTGTCATTGCGACAAAAATGAAGCATACATTTCTGACTCTTCCTTCCCATATTCAAAGTCAGGTTGAGGACTCTTTAAAATTTTTAGGTTTAGAAAAAATCTGTTTGCTGATGTAATTTTTAGCTGCACAAATAGGGATTATAACACACATACAGTATTGAGATGTTAAACTCAATACCAGAAATGTATTTCCTATTCAGTTTATTTCTGGAAAAACTGTGATAATCTCCTGCCCTACCGTGGCACATGTTCAACCTCCAGAGACTGGATGATGAGCCTGAGTTTAAGAAATGTCCTTGGCCTGTTTTTGCCACTAAACAAAGGAATAGAAAAATGGACATGCTGATTCTGATAACTTAGCTGCTTCAGTTTAGCATGAAAGGGGGAAATGATGCCTTCCAACTTCCAAGAAGATTTATTGCATACATTGCAATTTGTTGCAGATGCTATTTTAAATCGTGGGTCATTTCATTACTTCCTCGAAGATTAGGATTTCTTCGTGAAATGATGCGGCCTTTTCTGAACTAATAACATTGACGTAGACAAAAAGGAAACACATTTAGATGCCATAAATTCACCTCGTGTTCATGCCAAATCAGTATATTTACTGTTGGATGGAAAGTATTATTGGTATACTTCAGTTCTGGTTTATAGTCCTGTTGAAGCAAGTACCTGTTGAATACATATGGCTTTGTTTTAAATGAGTCCCATCTTAGTCCTGCAGTCACATGGGATTAAATTGACCTCGTTGTGGCACTGAGTGTCACAGATGAATTTCTTGTTTAGTACATGGATCAATGCAGTTAACTGTTTTGTACGAACATTGTAGACATTGTTTACACTTTTCCCCATTGTCGTTGAAACACAAGTATAACCCATTGAAAATATTTTTAACAAAAGCTGCCTTAGAAGTCCTGTAAATCTGCAGCTTAAAGAGAAAATCAGTTTTGGTTCAGTTCAATTGCAGTATTTGTCTAGTCATTGGCTGTCCCAGGTAACTCAGTGGTGTCATGCTTGATTAAGTATTTTTTCTAATGTGACTCTTGTATCTCGATTGGCAAATGCTGTGGGGGAGCAAACACTTAACACTGCAACACTAAACCATTTTTAAAAATCGCTATCCAATTTAGTACCTTTTCACCTACATCCTGTTGCTTCTACATTTTTCTTCTTCTTTTGGGCCTCCTTATCTCGAGAGACAATGGATACGCGCCTGGAGGTGGTCAGTGGTTTGTGAAGCAGCGCCTGGAGTGGCTATAAAGGCCAATTCTGGAGTGACAGGCTCTTCCACAGGTGCTGCAGAGAAATTTGTTTGTCGGGGCTGTTGCACAGTTGGCTCTCCCCTTGCGCCTCTGTCTTTTTTCCTGCCAACTACTAAGTCTCTTCGACTCGCCACAATTTAGCCCTGTCTTTATGGCTGCCCGCCAGCTCTGGCGAATGCTGGCAACTGACTCCCACGACTTGTGATCAATGTCACACGATTTCATGTCGCGTTTGCAGACGTCTTTATAGCGGAGACATGGACAGCCGGTGGGTCTGATACCAGTGGCGAGCTCGCTGCACAATGTGTCTTTGGGGATCCTGCCATCTTCCATGCGGCTCACACGGCCAAGCCATCTCAAGCGCCGCTGACTCAGTAGTGTGTATAAGCTGGGGGTGTTGGCCGCTTCAAGGACTTCTGTGTTGGAGATATAGTCCTGCCACCTGATGCCAAGTATTCTCCGAAGGCAGCGAAGATGGAATGAATTGAGACGTCGCTCTTGGCTGGCATACGTTGTCCAGGCCTCGCTGCCGTAGAGCAAGGTACTGAGGACACAGGCCTGATACACTCGGACTTTTGTGTTCCGTGTCAGTGCGCCATTTTCCCACACTCTCTTGGCCAGTCTGGACATAGCAGTGGAAGCCTTTCCCATGCGCTTGTTGATTTCTGCATCTGGAGACAGGTTACTGGTGATAGTTGAGCCTAGGTAGGTGAACTCTTGAACCACTTCCAGAGCGTGGTCGCCAATATTGATGGATGGAGCATTTCTGACGGCCTGCCCCATGATGTTCATTTTCTTGAGGCTGATGGTTAGGCCAAATTCATTGCAGGCAGCCGCAAACCTGTCGATGAGACTCTGCAGGCACTCTTCAGTGTGAGATGTTAAAGCAGCATCGTCAGCAAAGAGGAGTTCTCTGATGAGGACTTTCCATACTTTGGACTTCGCTCTTAGACGGGCAAGGTTGAACAACCTGCCCCCTGATCTTGTGTGAAGGAAAATTCCTTCTTCAGAGGATTTGAACGCATGTGAAAGCAGCAGGGAGAAGAAAATCCCAAAAAGTGTGGGTGCGAGAACACAGCCCTGTTTCACACCACTCAGGATAGGAAAGGGCTCTGATGAGGAGCCACCATGTTGAATTGTGCCTTTCATATTGTCATGGAATGAGATGATGATACTTAGTAGCTTTGGTGGACATCGATCTTTTCTAGTAGTCTGAAGAGACTACGTCAGCTGACGAGGTCAAAGGCTTTGGTGAGATCAATGAAAGCAATGTAGAGGGGCATCTGTTGTTCACGGCATTTCTCCTGTATCTGACGAAGGGAGAACAGCATGTCAATGGTCGATCTCTCTGCACGAAAGCCACACTGTGCCTCAGGGTAGACGCGCTCGGCCAGCTTCTGGAGCCTGTTTAGAGCGACTCGAGCAAAGACTTTCCCCACTATGCTGAGCAGGGAGATTCCACGGTAGTTGTTGCAGTCACCGCGGTCACCTTTGTTTTTATAGAGGGTGATGATATTGGCATCGCGCATGTCCTGGGGTACTGCTCCCTCGTCCCAGCACAGGCATAGCAGTTCATGTAGTGCTGAGAGTATAGCAGGCTTGGCATTCTTGATGATTTCAGGGGTAATGCTGTCCTTCCCAGGGTCTTTTCCGCTGGCTAGAGAATCAATGGCATCATTGAGTTCCGATTTGGTTGGCTGTATGTCCAGCTCATCCATGACTGGTAGAGGCTGGGCTGCATTGAGGGCAGTCTCAGTGACAGCATTCTCCCTGGAGTACAGTTCTAGGTAGTGCTCAACGCAGCGGTCCATCTGTTTGCGTTGGTCAGTGATTATGTCCCCCGATTTAGATTTGAGGGGGGCGATCTTCTTGATGGTTGGCCCAAGAGCTCTCTTCATGCCATCATACATTCCTCTGATGTTTCCGGTGTCTGAGGCCAGCTGAATATGACTGCATAGGTGTTGCCAGTAGTCGTTTGCGCAACGCCTAGCTGTTCTTTGTGCAGTACTTCTGGCTGCTTTAAGTGCTGCGGATGTTAAATCGCTGGGGGCTTTCTTGTAGTTCAACAGTGCAATGCGCTTAGCGGCTATGACAGGTTCCAGCTCTTCATTATGAGATTGAAACCAGTCTGCATTTCTCTTCGTACTTTTGCCGTAGGTGGTCAAAGCTGACTCATAGATGGCGTCTCTGATGTGGGCCCACTTGGTCTCAGCATCCCCTGTGGGAGTGTTTTGAAGGGCTGTTACAAGTGAATTTAGAAATTTTTGTAACAGCTACATTTTATCTGTAGTGTATTCTAGCTACATTTTATCTGTAGTGTATTCTAGGAACTGATATACTGGGTACTGTAACAGCTCTGTGGCAAACAGAAAATTCACTCTTTCAGCCCATGAGCTCATTAAAACCATTTAATTTAATTGTATACTTGTAACAAACCAGCTGTCTATTTATTATGTGCACAGTAATTCTCCATTTTACTAAAGCAAGATGTGTGAATAAGTTGAGTTGTTGATTGGTTTAGATCTCTGCCTTGCACCACTGGAAAGAAGGCCAGATGGAGGTGGTCAGAATTTGGTTGGAGTCATGTGTACTGTCATTCTTTCATTGCAGTTAATGAAAAGTCCAGCATGCAGAAGATGATTGGTTTCCATAACCGTTGTATATTTTAAGTGATTTCACCATAATCTGTAGGTGTCACACATGAAAACCTTCTGATGGTTTTTCCAAAGTATGATTGCCAACTACTCCGCCCTAAACATAAAACACCATCAAACTCTCAATGTTTGGGAGATATAGTGTCAGTTATTACCTTTGTCTTTGTAAGCATGCCCATTTTCCAGACTGCCTCTGTTGTAGGGGTAGTGTAAAAATACAATTTAACATTTGGAATCAGCCTTTGCTAGTTTCTAGTATGCCTGTGTTTAGTTCAAAATAGTAACTAACTTGGGAGAGAAGTGGTGAATAACTGCAACAGAAAAGACCTTAGGTGGCAATGGGAATATTGTGTAAAGTCTTAGAACTGTATTATAGGAAGGATATGGAAAGGGTGCATTGTAGATTCAAGACGAAGACCTTAAAAGATTATAAAGGAGTAAATCTTGATTGCTTGTAGACTGAATAATGATCAATTGTCTGCACTGACCGGTGAGACTGTAAGATCTTCATGAAAAGAATTAAATTAAAGAGTTAGAAAGTATTTTTTTTTTTTACACAGAAAGTGAAGTAAAATATTCTACACATGCAACAAGAATTAGATAATTGCTTGAATAAGAGGTATATTAAAATATATGGGGAGCAAGCAGGAGTGGGATTAGATTAGGTGTTTGTATAGACTGATGCAGAGTTGGTGGACCAAAGGGCCTAATTTTGTGCTGTAACAATGAATCTTTCTGGTATGAGATCTTTTGTAAGATATGTACCTTTCATTTCCACTGTTCTCCATCTTTGGATGGAAATTGTTATGCATTTAACAGCTGGATTCTCAGATTTGAATCTTCCCCATCCCGCCTCCCAAGAATAAAGCAGAGTAAAAACCTGTTGGTGCCCTTCCATACGCGCCCTGATTGGGGCCAGACTATAACTGTCTGTCTTCTGGGACAACAACATGCAGCTTCAGCCATTTTGCTATGATGCATCACTGTTAACCTGTTTGCAGCTCAGATTGGGATCAGAGCAGAGTTAACTATTAAACTGTGTTCTCATGCTCAAGTAGCAGGATGTTAGCATTCCAGTGCTTAGGACCACTACACTGCTGCAATAACTTCAGTAAAAATCAAAGGGTTAAAATTCAACTGCTACATCTTCCTAATATTTTAAGACAACAATATTACTTTTAATAAAAGCAAAATACTGCGGATGCTGGAAATCTGAAACAAAAACAAGAAATGCTGGATTCACTCAGCAGGTCTGGCAGCATCTGTGGAAAGAGAAGCAGAGTTAACGTTTCGGGTCAGTGACCCTTCTTCGGAACTGACAAATATTAGAAAAGTCACAGATTATAAACAAGTGAGGTGGGGGTTGGGCAAGAGATAACAAAGGAGAAGGTGCAGATTGGACCAGGCCACATAGCTGACCAAAAGGTCACGGAGCAAAGGCAAACAATATGTTAATGGTGTGTTGAAAGACAAAGCATTAGTACAGATTAGGGGTGAATATACTGAATATTGAACATCAGCAAGTGCAAACCTGAAGAAAAACAACCTGAAAAAAACAGTGGGTAAGCAAACTGAACAAACTAAGATGAAATGAAATAAATGCAAAAAAAGATTGTAAAAAATGTAAAAAGGAATGCAAACAAAAGGAAGAAAAAATAACTAAAAATGAAAGTAAAGTGGGGGGCTGTCATGCTCTGAAATTATTGAACTCAATGTTCAGTCCGGCAGGCTGTAGTGTGCCTAATCGGTAGATGAGATGCTGTTCCTCGAGCTTGCGTTGATGTTCACTGGAACACTGCAGCAATCCCAGGACAGAGATGTGAGCATGAGAGCAGGGGGGAGTGTTGAAATGGCAAGCAACCGGAAGCTCAGGGTCCTGCTTGCGGACTGAGCGGAGATGTTCCGCAAAGCGGTCACCCAGTCTGCGCTTGGTCTCCCCAATGTAGAGGAGACCACACTGTGAGCAGCGAATACAGTATACTACATTGAAAGAAGTACAAGTAAATCGCTGCTTCACCTGAAAGGAGTGTTTGGGGCCTGGGATAGTGAGGAGAGAGGAGGTAAATGGGCAGGTATTACACCTCCTGCGATTGCAAGGGAAGGTGCCCTGGGACGGGGACGAGGTGGTGGGGGTAATGGAGGAGTGGACCAGGGTGTCGCGGAGGGAACGATCCCTTCGGAATGCTGACAGGGGAAGGGAGGGGAAGATGCGACTGGTAGTGGCATCACGCTGGAGGTGGCGAAAATGGCGGAGGATGATCCTTTGGATATGGAGGCTGGTGGGATGAAAAGTGAGGACAAGGGGAACCCTGTCACGGTTCTGGGAGGGAGGGGAAGGGGTGAGGGTAGAGGTGCGGGGAATGGGTCGGACACGGTTGAGGGCCCTGTCAACCACAGTGGGGGGAAATCCTCGGTTGAGGAAATATTACTTTTAAAATGGTTTGCTAGATATAAAATTAGTAGCTTTTTAATTTCTAAATTTTTGTGTAAAATAAAACCAAAAATAAACTTCTTCTGGTAATATCTTCACTGTTGATCTTTTTAATTAGAGACAGAATTTTTTGAACAATAGGGAGTATCATGAACATTAGTAATTATTTATGGCGCAGTCTGAAGCAGGATGATACTTGTTTTTCTTTACAGGACAGTGGTGATGCCCATTGCTAATGAGTTTGCCCCTGATATGATACTTGTGTCCTCTGGATTTGATGCAGTAGAAGGACACCCTGCCCCACTTGGAGGTTACAAAGTCTCAGCTAAATGTAAGTTTGCTCATGTGACAAATGAAGTTATTGTTTTATTTCAAGTGGGTGGTTTAATTCGAGCAAAGTTTTTTAAAATCTCTCAAACTTCTGACAGCCAAATTAGTGAGCGTAAATGACCCACATTTTCCAGCTCGAACCAGGAGGGAAGGAACATATGAGCACCAGTATTCAAAAAGAGCATTAAATCCTTCAGAGAAGCCATGCGTTTACTGGTCGAGCTGTAAAATGAGTCTTTGTTCAAAAAGTCATAAACAAAGAGTATATGTTAGAATTTGAGAATTGAAATAGCAAGAATTTAAGACCATATGGTTAATGGTTTTCTTCATGAATAGGAATCATACGCATTTCTGAGATATTTGTTTATATGTTCCGTTTGCTGCTTTTGCCTCAAAGAAATTGAGAAGTGGGCATTTTTTTTGGAGGCCCTTAGGAAGTAGATGGCGTGCCACTTTAGGAAATCCAAAACATTTATCACAAAAAATGCATATATTAAACAGAAGATCAAAAAGACTTGAGCTGAAATAGTAAATTGTATTTATTGAAATTAAGCCTGGCTTATATTATACATTTAGTCCCAGTAATCCCTGGTGGCCATTTCAGATGTGATGTAATACTTGGAATCTTTGATCATTTGCCAAGAGTTAAAGTAGGCTTCTGACCTTTGACTTCGCTTGTATTTCCTCTTTCCTGACACAGGTTTTGGCTACCTTACCAAACAGCTGATGGGCCTGGCTGGAGGCCGTGTCGTGCTAGCCCTGGAAGGGGGCCATGATCTCACTGCCATTTGTGATGCCTCAGAAGCATGTGTTTCTGCTTTACTTGGAAATGAGGTAAAACATCAATGCACATTGTAAGCTGACAAGTTCAAGAACTCACAGGTGCGCCTTTTGCTACAGATTATGAATGAGATGAAGGCAGGCTTCCAGAAGAAATGTAATTCCACCGGACTAGTTCATCAGTAACATAGATTAACTAATTGTAATGAGCAATTGCAACAATGAGCTGGGGAGTGTGCTAAGGAGTTTTGTCAATATATCCTAGTAGAACTATTACATTTATTTGATAAACTGCAATTCTGCACAAATATTTCCATACTTCATTTTTTTTCTTGTAAGGTATTCCTTTTTAAGGCATTTTTCTCCCATTCACTGATCTGCCTATGCCGCTCACCATTTGCATCCAGCAATGTGACTCTGAAACCATCTGCTCAGAGGTTGTCTCTTCAACCCATTGCCTCCCAGCTATGGAGGTATCCACCCTCTGCGCAGCAGTTCAACTAAGTTTGGGGACTCAACATGTGGACTTACAGCAGTGAACAATTGCTCTGCGGCACATATGCCAATGTATTGCATGCTATAGGTAGTTCACCATACTTATAGTTTATGATGCAAAACTTTTGGTTGTTCTGAAATTCTGCTCCTGGTGAAATGAATATTCTCCCACAGGAGAAGTGAGCGATGATAGTTACAGTTTAGCACAGCCTAAGCTTATTGCCAGTGCTCTACTCATGTTTCTTGTTTCTGCCTCTGCTTTTTGTTCTCTTTTACTGCTCATGGGTCAACCCACACAACACAACATTTTGCAGACATGTGACCAGCACCTGACCCTTTGGCATTGTAAGTTGCACAGAAGTATTGACTGAGCGCTTAATATTCATCCTGCTCCCATGAAAGCCACTGCTCAGTGCTTCACCAATTGACTTGGCAGATCGAGAGCTGCCTGTGTGAAGCCCAATATGGATGAGCAGTGCCAATTAATAGCATTGACTGTCACTCCTAGTAACATGTAATACCAACTAGCCCTAAATGACTGATTCTTTTCCCTTCTGATTTACTTTCCTTACCCTTTGCCCCTTCTCTGCTTCTATTGCTGAGATGCACTTTAGCTGGTAGTGATGGGCTGTCTGTTGCTCCACCCAAATGGCTGTCCATTATCTATGATTCTGGACAGTGAGTTTCAGCAGCCATTTCAACTGTGTGATCCATTGCAGCCTTTTTATTACTATCAGTATAGTTTACACCATGTGGTCTTTTTTTTTTAGAAACATTTACAAGAAGATTCCAAGGTTTTGATTTTTGCAGTGACCTTTTTACAGCTAAGTTAATAATACAAATGAACTGTTCTTGTAGTCTTTAACATTTTTTGATTTGTTCACAATAATATACCTTTATTTTCCAAAATAGAATTTTTTTCTTCTTCGTTAGCCAAACTAAACAAAATTTCTCAGGCCCTCACGAACTTGCAATGCCTGCATTTGTTGTAGGAACCTGTAACCTGATAACGATATTGTACTGGCACACAGTTATTTACTAGGCTGCTTGACTAATCTTGGAGTAAAAACAATAGGTTTACATGAGAAAGATATTCTCTGATTCCTTCAAAATATGACAAAGTATCAGGTGCTTATGACCTGTTACTGTGCTAAATACTGTTAAGCATCAAGGTTGGTTACATCTGGAATTTTTGCTTAGCAAGTTAGAAATCTTTAATATTCATGGGGCTGAATTTTAAGCCAACCCAGGGGACAGGAACAGAGGTGTGTGGAGGTCATAAAATTGGGATGGGGCATGGGCAGGAAGTCAGACGTTGTGACAGTCCCATCTCGATATTACCAATGGCAGCAAACATAGAGGGTGGAGTTCAAGGGAGACATGATGGATAGTTAAGAGGCCAATTGAAAGCAATTTTATGCTTGGGATTGAATTTCATAAGCAGTGCATGGGTTTCACAGGAATTCAGAGGCTCACCTCCTTCAAGGCGGCGACATAAAGGCAGGAGAGAATGGCTGGCTGCTAAGGGAGGCCATCAGGAGGGTAACCATCGACTGCCTGGCAGGGTGACAAGGGGTGGGCATCACGCCATTGCCTGAAAAATGAGGGGAATGGTGTCTGACCTACGGGGCAGGGGCCATTGCAAAGCGGGGGCAAGCAGTAGGGGCCACTGGCAGTGAAAGAGTTGCATTTATGGAGAGGCCACCTATTATGGGCCTCATTCATCCAGGCTTTGGAGACCCCCTTGATGAGATGCAGCAGAGCGGAAGGGAAGGCCAGGCACCTGCATCGGCACTACAACAGCCTGTGAGCGCACAGGAGGTTCAGCAGCAGCCTCCAGATGGTGGAGAAGGGTGCGGGGAGAAAGAGAGGGGTGCTCAGTGGCGGTGCAGTGGTTAGCACCGCAGCCTCACAGCTCCAGCGTCCCGGGTTCAGTTCTGGGTACTGCCTATGCGGAGTTTGCAAGTTCTCCCTGTGACCGCGTGGGTTTCTGCCGGGTGCTCCGGTTTCCTCCCACAGCCCAAGACTTGCAGGTTGATAGGTAAATTGGCCATTGTAAATTGCCCCTAGTGTAGGTAGGTGGTAGGAGAATTGAGGGAAGGTAGGGAATATGGGATTAATGTAGGATTAGTATAAATGGGTGGTTGATGGTCGGCACAGACTCGGTGGGCCGAGGGGCCTGTTTCTGTGCTGTATCTCTCTCTCAAGTGCTCACCCACGCAGAAGGAGGTACCCTCCAGAGAAGGTCTATAGATCGAGGTTCAGTTACCGGCAGATGTCCGAGAGGCAGTGCCAGCGAAGACTGTGCCTCCCTGGAGAGGCACAATCACTGACCTGTGTGTCATTTTTTTTTAGATTAGAGATACAGCACTGACACAGGCCCTTCGGCCCACCGAGTTTGTGCCGAACATCAACCACCCATTTATACTAATCCTACATTAATCCCATATTCCTACCAAACATCCCCACCTGTCCCTATATTTCCCTACCACCTACCTATACTAGTGACAATTTATAATGGCCAATTTACCTATCAACCTGCAAGTCTTTTGGCTTGTGGGAGGAAACCGGAGCACCCGGAGAAAACCCACGCAGACACAGGGAGAACTTGCAAACTCCACACAGGCAGTACCCGGAATCGAACCCGGGTCCCTGGAGCTGTGAGGCTGCGGTGCTAACCACTGCGCCACTGTGCCGCCCGTCATGATGAGGATGAGCTGTGCCCCAGGGCATTTTAGAATCATAGAGAGATACAGCACTGAAACAGGCCATTCGGCCCACCGAGTCTGTGCTGACCATCAACTACCCATTTATACTAATCCTACATTATTCCCATATTCCCTACCACATCCCCACCATTCATCTACCTACACTAGGGGAAATTTACAATGGCCAATTTACCTAGCAACCTGCAAGTCTTTGGCTGTGCGAGGAAACCGGAGCACCCGGCGGAAACCCACGAGGTCACAGGGAGAACTTGCAAACTTCGCACAGACAGTACCGAGAACCGAACCCGAGTCGCTGGAGCTGTGAGGCTGTGGTGCTAATTTTGTGGAAATCCAACGCCAATGGCGCTGAAAGTCCCTGTGGCACTGAACTTCTTCACCTCCTGGATCATTCCAGGGATCCACTGGGTACATGTCTGGGATCTCACAGTCAGCAGCCCATCGGTACATCAAGGAGGTCACCAGTGCCCTTTTCGGGATGGCCAGCAACTGTGCATTTCTGCCCAGATCCCAACTCTCAAGCTGAGAGGACCATCAGATTCGGGGCCATCGCTGGATTTCCCCAGGTGCAGGTTGTCATCGACTGAATGCATGTGGCTGTCAAAGCGCTTGAACACCAGCCAGTGGCCTTCATCAACACGTAGGGCTTCCACTCACTCAATGTCTGCGACTGCCGTGAATGGATCCTGCAGGTCTGTACACACTTTCAGGGAAGTTGCCATAATGCCTATATTTTGAGGCAGTCCCAGGTGCCAGAACTTTTCAGGACTCCCTTCTGCCTTCAAGGATGGATCCTTGGAGACTAGGGCTACGCACTGAGGACATGGCTGAGGAATCCACACACCGATGCAGAGGTGAGGTACAATGCCTGCCACGGAACAGCGCAAACAAACAAACAACAGGCCATTGGTTTGCTCAAGATAAGATTCAGGTGCCGAGATCAGTCCAGTTGGAGTCCATCGGTATGTCCCGACTAGGGTCTCGTGTATTATGGTGGTCTGCTGTGCACTACACAACCTGCACCGAAAAAGTGGAGCCAATGAGCAATGAGGAAAGTGAGGAGCGTACTGCCTGCTCAGGTGATGAGGTTGCAGAGGGGGAAGGTGGGCAAGCCATGTCGGATGAAGATCCCCACGGCCAACAGGAGAGTGACCAATGAGATATGTGCAAGGGAGTCTCGTGATGCCGTTATACATTCGCGTTTTCTTTGATCTTTACTGCCAGTTGTAGCTTGTCCAATAAAGACCTTTTATGCAGCCATGTTGTCTTCCTTCCCTCCTTCCTTCCCTCCCTTCCCTCCTTCCTTCCCTCCCTTCCCTGCTTCCTTCACAACTTCCTTCACTCCTTCCTTCACGTCTTCACTCCTTCCTTCACGCCTTCACTCTTTCCTTCCTTCACTCTTTCCTTCCTTCACTCCTTCCTTCCTTCACGCCTTCACTCCTTCCTTCCTTCACGCCTTCACGCCTTCACTCCTTCCTTCCTTCACGCCTTCACTCCTTCCTTCCTTCACGCCTTCACTCCTTCACGCCTTCACTCCTTCACTCCTTCCTACTTTCCCTCCTTCCCTCCCTCCCTCCTTCCTTCCCTCCCTCCTTCCCTCCCTCCTTCCCTCCCTCCTTCCCTCCCTCCTTCCCTCCCTCCTTCCCTCCCTCCTTCCCTCCCTCCTTCCCTCCCTCCTTCCCTCCCTCCTTCCCTCCCTCCTTCCCTCCCTCCTTCGCTCTCTACTTTCCTTCACTCCCTCCCTCCCTCCTTCACTCCCTCCCTCCCTCCTTCACTCCCTCCCTCCCTCCTTCACTCACTCCCTCCCTCCTTCACTCACTCCCTCCCTCCTTCACTCACTCCCTCCCTCACTCACTCACTCACTCACTCCCTCCCTCCCTCACTCACTCCCTCCCTCCCTCCACTCACTCACTCCCTCCCTCCTTCACTCACTCACTCCCTCCCTCCACTCACTCCCTCCCTCCCTCCTTCACTCCCTCCCTCCCTCCTTCACTCCCTCCCTCCTTCACTCACTCCCTCCCTCCTTCACTCCCTCCCTCCCTCCTTCGCTCTCTACTTTCCTTCACTCCCTCCCTCCCTCCTTCACTCCCTCCCTCCCTCCTTCGCTCTCTACTTTCCTTCACTCCCTCCCTCCCTCCACCACTCACTCACCCTCCCTCCTTCACTCACTCCCTCCCTCCACTCACTCCCTCCCACCTCCATCACTCACCCCCTCACTCCCTCCTTCACTCCCTCCCTCCCTCCTTCACTCACTCCCTCCCTCCTTCACTCACTCCCTCCCTCCTTCACTCACTCCCTCCCTCCACTCACTCACTCACTCCCTCCACTCACTCACTCCCTCCCTCCACTCACTCACTCCCTCCCTCCTTCACTCACTCCCTCCCTCCTTCACTCACACCCTCCCTCCTTCACTCACTCCCTCCCTCCTTCACTCACTCCCTCCCTCCTTCACTCACTCCCTCCCTCCTTCACTCACTCCCTCCCTCCTTCACTCACTCCCTCCCTCCTTCACTCACTCCCTCCCTCCTTCACTCACTCCCTCCCTCCTTCACTCACTCCCTCCCTCCTTCACTCACTCCCTCCCTCCTTCACTCACTCCCTCCCTCCTTCACTCACTCCCTCCCTCCTTCACTCACTCCCTCCCTCCTTCACTCACTCCCTCCCTCCTTCACTCACTCCCTCCCTCCTTCACTCACTCCCTCCCTCCTTCACTCACTCCCTCCCTCCTTCACTCACTCCCTCCCTCCTTCACTCACTCCCTCCCTCCTTCACTCACTCCCTCCCTCCTTCACTCACTCCCTCCCTCCTTCACTCACTCCCTCCCTCCCTTCCTACTTTCCCTCCTTCCTTCCCTCCTTCCTTCCCTCCTTCCTTCCCTCCTCCCTTCCTTCCCTCCTCCCTTCCTTCCCTCCTCCCTTCCTTCCCTCCTCCCTTCCTTCCCTCCTTCCTTCCTTCCCTCCTTCCTTCCCTCCTTCACCCTACCTTCCTACCTTGCTTCCTACCTTCCTACTTTCCTTCCCTCCCTCCCTCCCTCCTTCCTACTTTCCTTCACTCCCTCCCTCCCTCCTTCACTCCCTCCCTCCCTACTTCACTCCCTCCCTCCTTCCCTCCCTCCTTCCTTCCTTCCCTCCTTCCTTCCTTCCCTCCTTCACCCTACCTTCCTACCTTGCTTCCTACCTTCCTACTTTCCTTCCCTCCCTCCCTCCCTCCTTCCTACTTTCCTTCACTCCCTCCCTCCCTCCTTCACTCCCTCCCTCCCTACTTCACTCCCTCCCTCCCTCCTTCCCTCCCTCCTTCCCTCCCTCCTTCCCTCCTTCCCTCCCTCCTTCCCTCCCTCCTTCCCTCCCTCCTTCCCTCCCTCCTTCCCTCCCTCCTTCCCTCCCTCCTTCCCTCCCTCCTTCCCTCCCTCCTTCCCTCCCTCCTTCCCTCCCTCCTTCCCTCCCTCCTTCACCCTACCTTCCCTCCTTCACCCTACCTTCCCTCCTTCACCCTACCTTCCCTCCTTCACCCTACCTTCCCTCCTTCACCCTACCTTCCCTCCTTCACCCTACCTTCCCTCCTTCACCCTACCTTCCCTCCTTCACCCTACCTTCCCTCCTTCACCCTACCTTCCCTCCTTCACCCTACCTTCCCTCCTTCACCCTACCTTCCCTCCTTCACCCTACCTTCCCTCCTTCACCCTACCTTCCCTCCTTCACCCTACCTTCCTACTTTCCCTCCCTCCCTCCCTCCCTCCTTCCTACTTTCCCTCCCTCCCTCCCTCCCTCCCTCCCTCCCTCCCTCCATCACTCGCTCCCCTCCCTCCTTGCCTCCTTGCCTCCCTGCCTCCCTCCCTCCCTCCTTCCTTCACGCCTTCCTTGCTTCACGCCTTCCTTGCTTCACGCCTTCCTTGCTTCACGCCTTCCTTCCTTCACGCCTTCCTACTGTCCTTCACTCCTACTGTCCTTCACTCCTACTGTCCTTCACTCCTACTGTCCTTCACTCCTACTGTCCTTCACTCCTACTGTCCTTCACTCCTACTGTCCTTCACTCCTACTTTCCCTCCTCCCTCCTTCCTTCCTACTTTCCTTCACTCCTTCCTTCCTTCCTTCCTTCCTTCACTCCTTCCTTCCTTCCTTCACTCCTTCCTTCCTTCACTCGCTCCCCTCCCTCCCTCCTTCCTTCACGCCTTCCTTCCTTCACGCCTTCCTTCCTTCACGCCTTCCTTCCTTCACGCCTTCCTTCCTTCACGCCTTCCTTCCTTCACGCCTTCCTACTTTCCTTCACGCCTTCCTACTTTCCTTCACGCCTTCCTACTTTCCTTCACGCCTTCCTACTTTCCTTCACGCCTTCCTACTTTCCTTCACGCCTTCCTACTTTCCTTCACGCCTTCCTACTTTCCTTCACGCCTTCCTACTTTCCTTCACGCCTTCCTACTTTCCTTCACGCCTTCCTACTTTCCTTCACGCCTTCCTACTTTCCTTCACGCCTTCCTACTTTCCTTCACGCCTTCCTACTTTCCTTCACGCCTTCCTACTTTCCTTCACGCCTTCCTACTTTCCTTCACGCCTTCCTACTTTCCTTCACGCCTTCCTACTTTCCTTCACTCCTTCCTACTTTCCTTCACGCCTTCCTACTTTCCTTCACGCCTTCCTACTTTCCTTCACGCCTTCCTACTTTCCTTCACGCCTTCCTACTTTCCTTCACTCCTTCCTACTTTCCTTCACTCCTTCCTACTTTCCTTCACTCCTTCCTACTTTCCTTCACTCCTTCCTACTTTCCTTCACTCCTACTTTCCTTCACTCCCTCCCTCCCTCCTTCATTCCTTCCTTCCAACTTTCCTTCCTTCCTACTTTCCTTCACTCCCTCCTTCCTTCCTTCCATCTCTCCTTCCCTCCCTCATTCCTTCCCTCCCTCCTTCCCTCCCTCCCTCCCTCCCTCCCTCCCTCCCTCCCTCCTTCCTTCCCTCTCTCCTTCCCTCTCTCCTTCCCTCTCTCCTTCCCTCTCTCCTTCCCTCTCTCCTTCCCTCTCTCCTTCCCTCTCTCCTTCCCTCTCTCCTTCCCTCTCTCCTTCCCTCTCTCCTTCCCTCTCTCCTTCCCTCTCTCCTTCCCTCTCTCCTTCCCTCTCTCCTTCCCTCTCTCCTTCCCTCTCTCCTTCCCTCTCTCCTTCCCTCTCTCCTTCCCTCTCTCCTTCCCTCTCTCCTTCCCTCTCTCCTTCCCTCTCTCCTTCCCTCTCTCCTTCCCTCTCTCCTTCCCTCTCTCCTTCCCTCTCTCCTTCCCTCTCTCCTTCCCTCTCTCCTTCCCTCTCTCCTTCCCTCTCTCCTTCCCTCCTTCCTTCCCTCCTTCCCTCCTTCCTTCACCCTACCTTCCTACTTTCCTTCCTTCCTACTTTCCTTCCTTCCTACTTTCCTACTTTCCTTCCTTCCTACTTTCCTACTTTCCTTCCTTCCTACTTTCCTTCACTCCTTCCTTCCTTCACTCCTTCCTTCACTCCTTCCTTCCTTCACTCCTTCCTTCACTCCTTCCTTCACTGCTTCCTTCACTCCTTCCTTCCCACTCCCTCCCTCACTCACTCCCCTCCCTCACTCACTCCCCTCCCTCACTCACTCCCCTCCCTCACTCACTCCCCTCCCTCACTCACTCCCCTCCCTCACTCACTCCCCTCCCTCACTCACTCCAACACTCCCTCCCCACCCTCACTCCCTCCCCACCCTCACTCCCTCCCCACCCTCACTCCCTCCCCACCCTCACTCCCTCCCCACCCTCACTCCCTCCCCACCCTCACTCCCTCCCCTCACTCACTCACTCCCCTCACTCACTCACTCCCCTCACTCACTCACTCCCTTCACTCACTCACTCCCTTCACTCACTCACTCCCTTCACTCACTCACTCCCTTCACTCACTCACTCCCTTCACTCACTCACTCCCTTCACTCACTCACTCCCTTCACTCACTCACACCCTTCACTCACTCCCTTCCCTCCCTCCCTTCCCTCCCTCACTCCCTTCCCTCCCTCACTCACTCACTTCCCTCCCTCACTCACTCACTTCCCTCCCTCACTCACTCACTTCCCTCCCTCACTCACTTCCCTCCCTCCTTCACCCCTTCCTCCCTTCACCCCTTTCCTCCCTTCACCCCTTTCCTCCCTTCACCCCTTTCCTCCCTTCACCCCTTTCCTCCCTTCACCCCTTTCCTCCCTTCACCCCTTTCCTCCCTTCACCCCTTTCCTCCCTTCACCCCTTTCCTCCCTTCACCCCTTTCCTCCCTTCACCCCTTTCCTCCCTTCACCCCTTTCCTCCCTTCACCCCTTTCCTCCCTTCACCCCTTTCCTCCCTTCACCCCTTTCCTCCCTTCACCCCTTTCCTCCCTTCACCCCTTTCCTCCCTTCACCCCTTTCCTCCCTTCACCCCTTTCCTCCCTTCACCCCTTTCCTCCCTTCACCCCTTTCCTCCCTTCACCCCTTTCCTCCCTTCACCCCTTTCCTCCCTTCACCCCTTTCCTCCCTTCACCCCTTTCCTCCCTTCACCCCTTTCCTCCCTTCACCCCTTTCCTCCCTTCACCCCTTTCCTCCCTCCCTCCCTCAGGATGCATTTGCTCATTGAACATTTGCACAGCGCAGAGCTGGCCAGGTTCCAAAGTTGACCCCTCACAGCATGTTGTTTCACCTGCAGCCTCTTCAGAGGCTGGGTTGCAGTAAAGAACAAAAGTTCAGAAGAGGAGGAAGGTCATATGCTTACCAGAAATGATTTATCCACATTTACAACAGACCCAACCCTGTGCATGTCAAAGACGCAATCACCCATGATAACATTTTTATCCTCTTACGTGAACTCCTACAAGGTGCTGTCAGCTGGGGTGCAGGCAGGCTGCTGACCTTGCTGCCCCTTGGCTAGGGATGACTTTGGGAATTCTCTGGGTGCCTTAGATCTGGAGGGCCCCGGCATACTGAGGGCCTCTTACACAGAAGCTGTACCACCCTCAGTCATTAGGATGAAAGAGGATCTGGTAACACTGGAAGAGGGGCAAAGGAGCAGCTGCTCACACCAGGAGCACCTTGAGAGAAGCTCCCATCTGCGGGAGGCAGCCACACCTCCTCCTCAATAAGGCAGACGTCTGTCTCCCTGCTGACCTGAGTGCAAAGGATCTGGTGGTGACTCAAGGTCCCCTGTCCCCCTGTCGCTTGCCACTGCTGCCTTGAGCCCATGGTCAAGCCGAGGGTATGCAGATCTGCACGAATCTCCTGCAGACAGAGAGTGTTCTGCTGGATGTGGCTCTCCCTCAGAGCTGCCAATCTCTCAGGAAGGACATCAGTGCACCAGTCAGAGACGATGCCGAGCTGAAGGCCTGAATAGACACCTCCATTGCCCACGCATGGGCACACATTACCTTAGGCCAGATGTTACTGGACTTCTCATTGCAGCTACCGCATTTCCCGTGATGCAGGCAACACCAGAGGCACATTGTGAGCCTGGAGCTCAACATTAGTTCTGCCCTCCCACAGTCCTCCAACTGTCAGTGGTCTGGGCTGTCACAGCCTCCATCAGCTGCTCGGGCGTGTCAGTGCTGTGCTTACCAGGATGTGTGCCCAGATCTGAACTCAAGCACTTACCCACCAGGGTGAGAATATCTGTGCTAGTGGAGGGTGCAGGAGTATGAGGTGAAAATAAACCTCTGAGGCTGCTTCTTCCCCTTCAGAGGTGGCAGGCTCCCCCGTAGTCTCTGAGGCTGTCTGAGTAGGCACCGCTAGACCTGCATTAGAGAACAGAGACATTGAAGGGTCAAGGGCCTCCTCTCCCGACATAACGCACACCCCTTTGTTGGATTCCTCTGTGGGCATCAGATGCCTGATAAACAGAGTGGCTCCATTGCTGTAGATGCAGCCTTGTGGCCCATGACAACCTTACTGTCTTGTGAAGGTGCCTCTGCCTCTCCGTCTGCAACGATCCAGCCGCCTTTAGGTCCAGCCAACTTCATGATCGCCTCCTCCACTGGGGTCAGTACATGGAGAATGGGCAGCTCGCTGCCAGTTTTGGCCCAGTCTCTCCAATTGGGTGCTATCTTCGCTTGCAGACAGAGGGAAGGAAGCTGTTGGTCACTCAGCGAGAACAATCCCAGGATATAGGCTGGTGGTAGTCCACCTGCCACTGATGGGGGCACACACATGCGTCCTGCATAAGGCCCCTTTCCAGGGATCTCGTGAAGTTCTGCTATGACGGGGGCCTCCTTTCAAGGCCACTTAGCTATGTCGCACTCAGTTTGCATGCATCCCCTGACCATTTCCCCACGTCTGGGGGATTAATGAATCTCCTCTCAATGCACCCTCCTGCTTTGCCAGATTGAAGGCATTAAGAGGTACTCAGATTTCTCTGTCCAAGTGAGGTCATCATGCTGCTGTGGCACTAGATGCATGTCAGTGGCAGTATCCCACAGCTGCTGACCTCCCCTGCTATCTGAAGCCAGGCCTGGTTGGATAGGCTGCCAAGTCTCCTCCTCCCGTCCCTCAGGTAGAGAATATGCCTTCTATCCCTTGCAGCCTGCAAAAGCACCTGGAAAGCATGGGGCCCGCGGGGTCTACTTTCAGCCATCTGTATTTTCACACTATCGCCTCCTCCTCTCCCAGGCCTACGGAATACAGAGTTCACTGCATTGCTGGCAGCCCTTTAAAAATGGCACAGCACCTGCCAAGGGTCAACTGACACTACACTCCCCACCTCCAGGCCTAACTCCGACCACACCCTTGGTCGGATGTCACACCTCATTGACCTTAATTGGCCAGCCACCACTGGATTGCATGTAGCCCGCCGCACCTGCCCCCGACATGCCTCACGCCCGTTTCCGGTCCCAACGGTGGGTCTGGCATTTTCCCGGTAAAATTCAGCCCATGGTCTTTAACTTGATTGCTGACAAAATGTATTTATTTTGCATCACATTGTGTACCATGCATTTTATCTAAGTGGTTAGAAACAAATATTTTTTTTTAAAAGGCCCTTTCTCTAAAGTTAATAAAGTAAATATTGTCTGTCACATTTGGTCTCTTAGCTACACTATTTCACAGTGTTTAACAGCAAGTTTACACAGATGTACAACCAGATGTTTGACTACTTCTGTGTCAGCTTTGAAAAGTATTGCAAACAAACACTTAAGTCAACCACTGATGTTTACCATTTGGAGTTTGTGTTTAATTTTTTTTGTGTGTGTGTTCATTTAAGTGACATCCAGTATTATTGTAGAGCTTTTTTTTTCCTTCAAGTATCTCGTGGATGCCATCATTCACAGTTGGGCATTCCAGCCGTTCAAAAACAGTCCAATCTATCTGTAGTGGACTTGTGCATGTAAAAGTACATATATTTAGATCATCTTTAACGTAGCAAATGTGTCGTGCACAATGCTCTTAACATTTCAGTCAAAAAAAATTTAGGTCACCCTTAGGTTTAGTACAGAACTGGTACAGAGCATACATACTTATACATCATCTGTTAATTATGAATAATGATTAACATTTTTAGTGTGTGGTATTTTTCCAGACTAAGGCTATATACTCAGAATTCAAGAAGTATTAAAATATTTTTGGCATATCACAAACAATTGCGTCTGATATAAGTAAATCTTTTCAAAAAAAAACTTGTCTTCAAGGAATATGAGTGTTGGCTGATGCGTCTGGATACGAAAGTTAGTAAAGCTCAGACTTTCAAACTCTCTTAAAATATACCTCCAAGTGTAATGCCACAACCTGTAAATGTTCATTGTAGGTTTGTACAGCGGCGGTGTATTTGGTTGATCAAGAAAGTTACAAGTGGAGGTGTGTGCACATGGAGCATTGCACCATTATATTGATAAAACTTCGCTATGTTTCCACTTATGCAGCAGGTCACATGCATTTCACAAGCAGTGCAAATAAAACAAAATTAAATGTTTGTGTTGAGGGACACTTAATTTAATTGTAACAGTTTCCTTCAGTCGACACAAATATGAGAGAAAATTTTCTTTCCAAAAATCTTTTTTTTTAACTTCTACTTTACTGCTCTCTGTGGCAGAGAATTCCAAAGATTCACAACCCTCTAAGTGAAGAAATTTCTCATCGCAATCCTAAATGTCTGACCCTTTATCCTGAGATTATGACCCTTGGCTGTGCACTCCTTCCAGTGAGCCAGCCTTTCCATTGATATTGGAATCTGGCATTCCAGTTTCCAATTTCTGTGGCACTCCCAACACATCATGAGCTCAACTAAGAATTATCGAGATCTTTGTGCTGATTCTACCGGCTCCTTACTAAAGGGGAGGCTGAAGAATTCTTTTCAAGAAAATGTATTAGAGATTAAAATGAAATTCATCCAATTAATTAGAATTACAAAGACAGACAAAATAAAGGAAATCGGAAATTGCACAGTTGGCCACAAGTGTCCTGTGGCTCCCACATTCAGTGTAATGTGTAAATGGAACCTGCAATGTCAGTTTGGACTGAATGACAATAACTGCTGAACTGAGATACAGAATATAATGGAACTATACCAGACAGCAAAGCAATATTAAAGGGACCGAGTAGAGAATAACAGCTCCTTTAAGAGTTGTGCACTATGATTGCACGATATCTGGAGAGTTCCAGATTTGTACAGGCCTGTATCACTGCACTTAGCAAGTGGTTTTACTTGTGTTTGCATATGATCTGTGAACGTCTGCTCCTTTCTTAGGAACATTAATGCTGTTTTGATGCAGGTATTATGTAAATTGTGCAAGGGTTTTTCACTGGCTGTTGAATATCCTGACTAGTGCTAGAAGAGAGTGGGGGGGTGGGTGGTGGTGGGGGAAGAGGGAAATCAGACATTTGGGTTTGTCAGACTGCCACATCCCAGTGGTGAGAACACTGGAATTTCAAACATTAGTCCTGGTGTCTGCTTGTAAAATGGAAGAATGTGAGTAGAAGTCAGTACACGTGTATAGATACGTGCTGCAGCTGGAACCATGGAAAATTGATCAAATTGGCATGTGGAAAAACTGTGATGAAATGTTAACTGGAGTTTCCTTGACCTCACCAGAAGCCGGGCCCTTATGAAACAGAAATGCAGAGGAGACATTATTGCTCTAATCTGACAAATACTTCATGCCACTGCCAGCAATAGCAAGTAGTAGTCAAGCAAGATGACTGTAGGCTACATCGTATCTTTGAACAAGACGGTGTTTGTGTTCTCGCAAGCATTTGTTCACTTCCTTTTCAGACTCTTTCACTAAATAAACATCAGTTCAGAGAGCATTTGTTCTTCATTTTAACTCTGCAGCTGAAAGAGAGATGGTGTAAGCCTTGGCTCCTAAGTCCTATGCTAATAATTCTTTTAGTAAAAAAGGAAACAAATTGGTCTTTGGATTAAATATAGTATTTTATGAAAGAGGGGTTAGGGATCAAAACAGCCAAGAGTCAAGTGTTTGATCATGCTTAGTATCATGCCACAGTTAGATTACAGAGTATCTTGCTGCAGACTGTAAACTATACCGTATCTTTTTCATAGTTATTAATGCACATTATTTCCTCCTGGCACAAGAGTAAAGTAGGTTAGCATGTTTCCAGCGTAAGTATGTGCAGAACATTTTGGAACATACAGCTTCTTGTTTAAATTCTGAATTCCTTTACAATAAAATTTTGGCATTATCTAGGGCTTTCATGTGGGGGGGAAAAACTGCACCAGAAGGAAAATTAATCACAAGATTGTGTGCTTAACCCTTTGATGTGCCTTTCTAAAAATGTGTACGACTGTATATATTTCATTCTACCTGATTGGCTGCTGAGCTGTGAATTTCTATCGATTTTATTTTAGCTATACTTTTAACTGAGGGAGAGAAGAAGGAAAAGTCAGTTGTAGGTGGAATTTGGAAAAAAAACTATTTCTATTTGCTTTGAACTTGTTCCAGAATTATTTTGGTCATAGAATATGGCAGAGAATTCAAAGAGCTGCAAATCCACTTGAATTTAACAGCAGCGTAATTTCTGCTAGAACTCAAACCAGAATTAGCATCACATTTGCACACACATATGCATACATATGTACATGAGCACTTGGATAGGTCTCATGCCTCTGGATTAAATTACTCATTCAGAAAATAAATATGAAAATGTTTTTTAGGGTCCCTTTGATAAATTTTACTGATAATTTTGTGTTTCAATAAGACTGATTAACTCCTTTCCCTCTCTGATTTGTGAGAGAATAGGATGGAACATAATTAATCATCCTGATATGATCCACGTTTTGTGATGAAGTCCAAATAGGTGCAGTGGGAATGCTGACTTTTTCATTTAATATGTAATCTTTGCATAAAAGCAGCCCCGTTCAAAACATGCATGAAGTTAGGGGTTGATTTCTTACCAAAACATTAGGGGGATAAAAATTCCTATTGCCAAGTGTGTTAAATGCAGAGTCCAAGATATAAATTGGCGTGGATGATTTGAAATTGCTTTTCATGTGTCTCTTGTGCCTTTTTTCCCCCTAAAAATTGCACACTGAGGAACAGCATCAACTAAATGAAAACATTTCCACAGAACATTTTGATCCTCCAACTCAGATGAAATCTTACCCTTGCTTAACGAATAGAAATGAAAAGCTAACCTCTTGCGCCACCCTACCCCCATCCTCCACTCCTCCATTTAATGGAGTCACTTGGATTTGATCCCAGACTGAGTGAAGTTATTACTGAAGTATAAACTTGAAGTAAATTCAGATATTGTCTATTCTAGGATTCTCTGATTCTTTTTGTGCACAGTAATCCCATGCCTTTTGAGATCAATATAAATGATGGATAGCTGCCATGTAGAAATCTGTAATGTGGGAGCTGGTTCAAGTTCATCTGATTTGCATCCATCAGAGCTGTCTTTTACCTCTGTGGAATTGCTCCTAAGCAAAGTGGAGATACAACTGTCCTATACATCTGGAGCCATTCCAGATTTTGCCGACTTTTAAATAAGGCTACTACATTAATGCTTTTTCAGCAAACAAAGCAATTAACCTAAGGGTTGCAACTGTGTCAGTGCATTCTGTAATCTAAATTTTGTGAAGGTATAATAAGCAGCTGTGTTCCGTGTTTTATGTACTTCCAGTTTGTTCCCTTTATGATGCAGAATGTAGTGTTTTTTTCAGATTGAAGGGAAAAAGTGAACACTGCAGTGGTGAAAGGGTTAAGAGTCTCTTCATTGTTCGTAAATAATTTACTTTCCTATCATATGTTTTCCTCGAATAGTAGTGGTGTGCTAAGATCGGTAAATGTGTGGAACATGACTTCGGAATCTCGAGTTTCTTCCTGGTTTCCTGGTATTTTTCTGTTCCTAAATATGTGTACAGGTAGCAACAACAGTTAAGAGAAATGGGGGAAAAAAACACAAAAAAGAGTTGGTGCAGTAGAACTGACCATTCGCGCATCAGTGCTCCAACAACTGCAATGTATAATAGGTGGAGTCTCTCAGCATTATAGTTCCTGGCTTTAAAATCTGCTTGTGTGTCATTTTTTAAAGTACAAAATAAACTTCAAATGCAGTGGAGAGGTGAATAAAAATGATTAATTACTATGCTTAGCGGTAACTTGACTCCTTGGGCTGAATTTTCTGTGCCCGCGCTAATTTTGGTGGCAGGCGAAAAAAAATGGCAGCCTGCCCATGTGGGCCACATGTCGCGGAGCCGCCGCAATCTTCCGTTCGGCTGCTCATTTAAATAGTCGGGGCAGGCATTTCCCCTCCCCGATCACATGGAGGAAGCAGGCTGTCCGACCCTGGCAATGGGGTCAGCTGCCTGTGCGCAGGCACTGTTGCCATTTTTAAAGGGCTGTCAGCCCTACTGTGAAATTTAAATATTTAAAGGTGAAGTAAATAAAAATAGGCATTTCTTCTGCCCCTCTCCCACCCCCAATAACAATTAAATTAATTAATTGCCCTTTCCCTCCAAAACACTTAGCTCGTCCATCTGACTGTCCCCCACCCCCCCAAAATACACTAAACATCAAACTCCAACTCTTCCCACCATCCCACAAACCTGGGACGTTAATTTGACCTCATTTCCTCTCTCCGTGCTCTGATAAATTTACCTCCACCCCCTCCCCAGCAGTGTGGTGCCTTCTTTCCCCCAGACAGGGATCTGAAGGCCTAGGCATGCTGGCCACAGGGCCGAAGATCACCGCGGGATACCAGGCAGTGTCATTAATTCATTCATTTTAATTAATTTAAATATTCAAATGGGGTCCCGTTGCTGATCGGTGGCGGGATGGGTGCCGCCACGAGGCCTCACTGCCGCCGGTAACATCAGGCCAGGCCCTCGCAGTGCAGGCTGCGTGGTGGCCCTCTCCCGGAGGCATCTTCACCCCCGCCCCCTGCTACAGAACCCAAAGCCTGGGGAGAACAAAATCCAGCCCCTTGTCACTAATTGTAAAGAGCAAAATTAGATGTTGGAAACCATTTGCATGTATCAGCGCATGTTCAGGAATTAACGTATCTGGATTACGAAAATGTAGATTTGACTGTTTGATTTCTACAAAAAGCAGCTTGTTGGAGCGGAACCTTGGCCCCATCACCCCAAACTTTTTTGTAGGTTATACTTGAAGCACCCATTTTTCAAAGTTAGAATTTGCTGACCCTGGATATATTTCAATTGTTGTGCCCTTCCATCCTGTACACACGCTGCAAACCTAGAGACTGCAGAACCTTTTAGTATAGAATGAATTTTGTTAGTGTGCATCAGTAATTTCATGCATCAAATGACAAAAGAGTTGTAAGCTTATTAAAAGAAAGGAACAGAAATTTTTGCATTTTTCATCAGAGTTAATTGTTTTTGAATTTCTCTTCAGCTTGAGCCATTCACACAAGAAGTGTTGCAGCAAAGACCAAATCCCAATGCAGTTCGCTCCATTGAGAATGTAATCGAAATACAAAGTGAGTGTGGAAAGAAACAAAACGATACCATTTTTCTGCTGTTGTATCTGTCTCAGCGACTGACCGCATTGAATTAACTAACTTTTAAGATATTTGATTTAGTGGTAGGTCAGACGCACTTCAGTTGAACTTCAAAGCTCTCCTTTTCTTCAGAAGGAAAAAAAATCAGATTAAATATAATGATGTCATGCACACACAGAATGTCATTGAATATTGGTATACATAAAGCATCTGGTAGCAAGCTCTGTTTCTCTCCAGTACAGGAAGAGTGAGTAATGAGCCCCAGACCGTCCCTTGCTGCCTTTAGTGTCCTATCGAGACTGAGTTCTCACCCCACTGAGTCCCGACAGAATTTTACAAGGGATGTTCTCAATAAGCATCCAAAAGTGGAGAATTTTTTTTCTGTATTATCTGAAGCTTTGAGATTTGACATACTGCAAACATTTGACCACAACAGAAGCAATGAAAATACTGAGGTTAGAGTGACTATCCTTGACATCAAAGCAGCATTTGACAGAATATGACATCAGGGAGCCCCAGCAAAACTGGAGTTAATGGGAATTGGGGGGAAAACTCTCCACTGGTTGGAATCATACCTAGCGCAAAGAAAGATAGTTGTGGTTGTTGGAGGTCAATCATCTCAGTCCCAGAACATCACTGCAGAAGTTCCTCAAGGTGGTGTCCTAGGCCCAACTGTCTTCAGCTGCTTTATCAATGACCTTCCCTCCATCATAAGGTCAGAAGTGGGGATGTGCTGATGATTGTACAATGTTTAACACCATTTGCAACTCCTCAGATACTGAGGCAGTCTGTGTCCATATGCAACAAGACCTGGAAATCATTCAGGCTTGGGCTGATAAGTGGCAAGTTACATTCATGCCACACAAGTGCCAGGTAATGACCATCTCCAACAAGAGATAATCCAACTATCTCCCCTCAATGTTCAATGACATTACCATCACTGAATCCCCCACTATCAACATCCTGGGGGTTACCATTGACCAGAAACTGAACTGGACCAGCCACATAAATATTGTGGCTACAACACAGGTCAGAGGCTAGGAATTCTGTGGTGAGTAACTTACCTCCTGTCTCCCCAATGACCTGTTCACCATCTGCAAGTCAGGAGTGTGATGGACTCTCCACTTGCCTGGCTGGGTGCAGCTCCAACAACACTCAAGAAGCTCGACACCATCCAGGACAAAGCAGCCTGCTTGATTGGTGCCCCATCCACCACCTTCAACATTCACAGTGGCAACACTGTGTACCATCTACAAGCTGCACTGCAGAAACTCACCAAGGCTTCTTCGACAGCACCTTCCAAACCCGCAACCTCTACCACCTAGAAGGACAAGGGCAGCGATGCATGGGAACACCAGCACCTGCAAGTTCCCCTCCAAGCCACACACCATCCTGACTTGGAACTATTTCGCCGTTCCTTCACCGTCGCTGGGTCAAAATCCTGGAACTCCCTTCCTAACAGCACGGTGGGTGTACCTACACCCCAAGGCCTGCAGTGCTGCAAGTAGGCAGTTCACCACCACCTTCTCAAAGGCCATTAGGGATGGGCAATAAATGATGGCCTAGCCATCGACGCACACATCCTCCGAATGGATAAAAAATATTTCTGACCAAAATAACTGCTTGTATGTTTTTCAAATGTGATAATGAGGAAATATCATTGATCTTTTAGATCTGTAACCAAATGGTA
Organism: Heterodontus francisci; assembly: GCF_036365525.1. Classification (NCBI taxonomy): domain Eukaryota; kingdom Metazoa; phylum Chordata; class Chondrichthyes; order Heterodontiformes; family Heterodontidae; genus Heterodontus; species Heterodontus francisci. Next base: position 113,146,607 of record NC_090377.1, read on the forward strand.
AGTTAACTTGCATTACAGTTGGAGCGATAAAGCTCAATTTTCTGTACACGACCTCCATGTGTGGTTTCTGTGAACTCAACTGACCATGCAAGATAAACCTGTTCCAGTTCCCTTTAGAGGGAGAGGTGGGAAATCTGAGCAACAGTCAGTCCAGATTATTCTGATCTCCTCATTTCCGAACACAGAGTACAGAATGAGATTGGCAGTGATGTGTATGTAGGTCATGTATCTGCCCTCTCAGCTCGGGACTGATATGTGATGCTGGGAGGAAGGTTTTAAAAGGCAGAAGTAAAATTACTTATATTTCTAGGTATAGAAAAAAAATGATCAATTTATGAAGGTTTTAAAGCACGAAATTATTGTAAAAGTTTAAATTGGGCCTAAGGTGGTTTAAAATATTGACAAGTACTGGGAGACTGATGCATTTGGTAAAGCTGAAAATTTTGAATCTAGTTTTAAGCATATCAGCAAAACTTTGTGTATTTCTTAAAGTAAAACCCATATGTGCTCACAATCATCCTGTAAAATCTCACTTATAAAGTTTGAATTTATTTATTTAAATAAAACACATAAGCCAAATAAGTCTTTTAGATATCAGTGCAGTTTTCATGAGCTGACTGCATTAAACTTTAAATTGCTATCATGTACTTTCAGTTTTGTTCAACTTAATGCCACTAACCGAACAGTCAGAACTAAACTGGAAAAGAAGAAATTGCAATGCCATTTGTATAGCAACCTGTAATAATCTACTTTGACACCAAATAGAACAAGGAATGACACTGTGGCACAGTGGTTAGCACCGCAGCCTCACAGCTCCAGCGACCCGGTTTCAATTCTGGGTACTGCCTGTGTGGAGTTTGCAAGTTCTCCCTGTGTCTGTGTGGGTTTCCTCCGGGTGCTCCGGTTTCCTCCCACATGCCAAAAGACTTGCAGGTTGGTAGGTAAATTGGCCATTATAAATTGCCCCGAGTATAGGTAGGTGGTAGGGAAATATAGGGACAGGTGGGGATGTGCTAGAAATATGGGATTAGTGTAGGATTAGTATAAATGGGTGGTTGATGGTCGGCACAGACTCGGTGGGCCGAAGGGCCTGTTTCAGTGCTGTATCTGTAAAAACTAAAAAAAAATTAGTTTACATAGCATAGCACTCGCTGTAAACTGGGTTTAGACTTGCTTGTTTAAGTAGGTGTTGGCAGTGCATCGAAGATTTTTTTCTTGGTATGGAAAAATTTATAGTAGGGGAAGGAAATGTTACACATTCATCAAATGAATCCAACCAAAGTACTTGCAAATTGGTCTCAAAAGGGCTTTCAATGTTAGCTTAGTTTAATATGAATTACAAGGCAAATAACTAATATCTCCACTAGAGGGCAGTTTTTTAAGTTCCTGATACAGCTGCGTGTAAATGTCATTTTAGAAATAAAACTGTTCAAATATTTTTTTAAAAAAGGACTTTCTCTCATTTAAAATATACTCACTGTTCACATGGGACAAAAGTGGTTATTGGTGAGAGCCTGAAATACTTTTGAAATTTGTGTTAAAAATGCATTTGGTTATAACTCCTACCCCATAAAATCTATTTTAGTCCAGTGAAATTATTTAAATGGATCCAACAAGCTTGTTTATTGACTATCAATTATTCACAGTAGTAAAGAGGGGAATGCAATTTCCCCATTATAAACCTAAAAATTGCAATTGGTGATATTAACAGACAAACAGTGAGCTTGTTTGTATGACAGCTTTTAGTCTGCTATTTAAGAGGTGTTAATTCATTTAAAATAACAAAATATTCTCGAATAGAATCTTTTTTAAATTTATACCTTTCTTGCAGATAGACCTGTATCAGCAGATCTGTAAAATTTGTGTTTATTGTTGGCATTTTTATGTATCCTTAGGTAAATACTGGAAGTCCTTACAGCGCTTTTCCTCCACTGTGGGTTATTCGCTGATAGAGGCCCAAAAGTGTGATAAGGAAGAAGCTGACACGGTGACAGCTATGGCTTCATTGTCAATGGGAGTTAAGCAAGGATCTGATGCTGAGAAGAGGTGAGAAGGAAGGAATATCTCACTTTTGACACTGTAAACAAGACTTGTTTCTGTGTTGATAGCTGGGAGATCGCGTTAGCTTCTTGGGGAAACGGCATTTGTTATGACAAACTTGGTGTGTAGACTTGTTCAGAAACATGACTAAGAAATCTTTGTCTTTTGTATGTTACTTGCGTATTTTCTTTTCCTTTCCTGCAGGCCTGAAGATGAACCCATGGAGGAAGAGCCGCCTATGTAGTTGCCAGCTGGAGTTCTCTATTTTGCACACAATATCTTTATTTCTCTAACTCTGCCAAGACTTCATTCTGTATTTCCTGTGTCCTGCTGTGGTGTTCTTCCAGAATCCAAGGACAACTGGGCAAAGTGCTGGCAATAAAAAAAGTAAAGATTTTTTTACCTCTCTGTCCATTCCTGAAATAGGCTTGTGGGACAGCCAGCATTTACTTTGGCAGAGTCACCAAGGAGGTGTAATCTCAAAGCCCTGCTCTGAGTTTACCTACTCAAAAGTTCTCCTGTCTCAGGCAATCAACCACTGTTTCTAATGTTCCAGTCCTTTAGCAAAGGATTTAATGCCATCTACAAGTCCAGATGCGTTGATTGTAATCTCAACAAAATCATGTGACATACAGTATAATTATTCAGAGAACATTTACAGTGTGGAGAGAAAGACTATACTAGAATGGAAGAGAACTGAAAGGGTGTTTCCTAAGAAGCCCTATGAAGACATGAGCGTTTGTGCCTTTTTATCAACAGATGGTTGCTGATTTTTGAATTGAGGAACAATGCCTTAAAAGTGTGGAAAAGATTCCTCCACTGTTGCGATGTGGAAAAATGGTGGTGAAGAAGCCTAATCTTTCCTGGCATGCGTGCAAAAACAAATCCGAGATCCAGTCTCTGGCTGGATTTTCATACCTTATTGGAGTACCATTTTTGCTTTTTTCCAAACAAAATCGAACCGATTTTAAGGTAGTTGCCAGTCCAGGGTGGCAGATATACTGTTGGAAATTGTCAGGTTATCGTTAAAACCTGCTTTACTTATTATGCTGGGTTTATATAACACTGAGTAGTATAGGAAATCAACCAATAACAAAGCATGTGTTAGGTTGATTTTGCAACAGGTAAACATGTTTAAAGATTGGAATGTTACTCAAAAGCATGATGCAGGAGTTATCTTCCAAACTTCCACTTCGGTGGTCCTCATTTCTGATAGAAACTGAAAACATAAACCAATCATAATCTGTTATCCATTAGACAACAAAAGGCTTTTTAACAATAAGACCAGGTAATTTGTTAATAGTACAGGAGATAATCATGTACAAATGTTTTCTTAGCAGACCAAGTTTGATTTTATTAGGTGGGCACTTACAGGGAAAATGATGGCTTTTACTGAAGATGGGAGCAGATGGATTGTAGACACTTCGAGGAGCACCTCACTATGAATGTTTGTGGTCAGCCAACATGTTTAAGTCACTTGGCAACTACCTTAACCATTGCTTTTTTTAATTTGTGTTTATTTTTACTCCTGGTAAACCATTTAACGAAATAATATCTACTTTTATATAAAGAAATCCTTACAAGTTTTTAAACCATGTTTCATAAGACCTAATAACTTGGGTTTTTTTAATTACTTTTTTGGTGAAAATTCCAGTTACCTTTCCCACTGATATTTTGCTGAAATTCTTCTGTTCTTTTTATGACTTTTTTATGATTATTCCTTGGTTCCAGTCTAATTTTAATTTTCCTTTTTTTCCTACATGGAACGTAGCTTTCTGATGGCTTAAAGAAGTGTACTGGAGTTTTTCAGGAGGAAGTACTTTGAGTGAGGGTTCAAACTTTGTGTAATGATTCCAGTTGGTGTATATTACTATATGATCTGTTCTAAGTAGATTTATAAATGAAGTCTTGTAAGAATAGTATTGCAAGGTGATATCATACCCATTTAAATATGAGTAATACTACAGTGATACTATATTTGATATTTGTAACTGGTTGCACTGCAGAAGGCTGCCGTTTGCTAAGGGGGAGTTAGCATTAAGGTTTTCAGTTGCTGCACTCTGAAACCAAGAAGGAAGGTTGTGATAGCATTTTTGTCCAAAGACTGATGGTTTTTACAGTGTGGTCTGTGAGCTGTGCTTATCAGCTATTGACAAGGATGGAAAGCGCTTGGTCCTAGGCCCGTGGTTGATTCTATTCTGCAGGTGCTTGGGTTGGCCCCAGAATGTGACTAATGCTGGTTGAAGCCTGGGCTGTAAAACAGCATTATCGCTGGAGTGTGGGAGAAGGCGCACTGTCCTGCCATCTGTTAATGTACACAAGCACGCTCACTCTGGAATTTATGGGACAACTGACATGGGGGTCATTAACTAGTAACTTTTTTTCTCTATGAGTAAATGGTTTTCATTCCTCCTTTTGTAATGGTTGCTTGAAGCTTAATGAATTTAGCGCTGTGAGGAGTACGTGAAGCATGTGTGTGTGTGTGAGATGTTTGGCAACACTGAATAAGGGCACTACTGTATTTTTGTTTTAAAACAGATTTACACAACATAAAATATAACCAGCTGTAATCTTTAAGACAGTGTTCCACACTTTCTATAGGATTATGTATGTTTGATTGCAAAGCAATTAACACATCAATTCTGTGACTTTTAAGAAACTGTTTGCATCTACTCTTGATGTTAAACATTCCTTTAAATAAGTGGAGTTATGTATTCATTCCTCCTTTTGATAAGGTGAATTTAAACATTGTTTTAAGAGGGCCCATTGTTTGTTTTCTTTTAAGGGGCATTGAACTGTATTTTATTTTTTCATTAAATGGAAGATAGTGAGCTTGCATGTGCCACAAGCAAAGATACCAGTTGTTCTGTACAGGTATGCACGCAATTCGCAAAGTTATTTCCAGGGCAGCTTACCAAGTTTTGCTTTTTTTCTTGGCATCTGCAGATGAGGTTTTGACATTTTTTCTGATGAACATATTAGTAAACCTCAGAAGGAGATGCCTCTGTCTTACTGAAATATCTTCAAGTATCACTCTCTTTAATGCTGTTATAAATTGATAATTAAATTTGACAAAAAAAAATCTAGCACTTGTGTCATTACCAGTAGAATATTGCATAATCTACATATAAAATTTTAAGAACACACAGCAAAAAACAATTGTAAAACTGTTAACTGCCTGCGTCTTCTTGGGGCCAACCCTTTTGAGACAAGCAATTTTTTTTTCTGGACTAAGTATTTAAGATCATAAACAGTTAACCTTTCAGCGCAGCTGTTCTTTATCTCAGCCACCATAAATCGTGTAGCGGTAATCCACTTAGCAGTTGTGTATTGTGATCGATGTGGATGAATATTTACAAAGAGAGGTTTTTTGGGGGCGGTATTGTAGCTACGAAGCAGGAGTGATGGCTACCTGTCAGCCTCACTTTCCTCCGTGTTTTGATATTGACTGCAAAGTAGCACGTTACAGTGTATTACATTTTGTGCTCCATAGTGGAGGCGCCTTTTGTTTTCTTTTCCAGTTTGAGGGGATGAAAAAAAGTGAGATGGATTTTAAAAGTTTGTTCACCCAAAAACTTTTATTTCAGGTATGTAGTAATGGAAGTTGTAACTATATTTTAACCTTCTTTGTACCTATCCACACTCAAAAATGACACCACCATTGTCATCAGTACCAGTGAACTGATTTTTTGTATTTTAGCCACAAACGATTATTGTATGGACCTACTTTATTGGTGATAGCCTTATTGTGGTAGCTTTTGATGGTCTTCATTTGCCTGTTGAAATGGGTCAGACTATCAGACTGACCAATGGTGTATCTCCTTGACAGTACAGACTTCATTTTTGACTTTATTAGGAGTCCAGTATTTTGTACCACATTATGACAACTTGCTATTGTGGTGTAAATAAAACTAATTACAACATCACATTTAAAGGCGTGCCTTCCTTATTACAAGGTGACCTTTTGGAGTTCTGTGTTGCTAATTCCTATTGAACTAAAAAGTGGAACTAGAAGTTAATCAAAGCAAAAGGGAAGAAAGTCTTCTCCATTTTTCACTTTCTTTAATAAATTATTTTTCTTAGCTGATTATCAAGTATTTTTTTTTTTTATTTTATTTTATTGAGATACACAGCACTGAAACAGGCCCTTTGGCCCACCAAGTCTGTGCCGACCATCAACCACCCATTTATTCTAATCCTACACTAATCCCATATTCCTACCACATCCCCACCTGTCCCTATATTCTCCTACCACCTACCTATACTAGGGGCAATTTATAATGGCTAATTTACCTATCAACCTGCAAGTCGTTTGGTGGTGGGAGGAAACCGGAGTACCCGGCACAGGGAGAACTTGCAAACTCCACACAGGCGTTACTCAGAATTGAACCCGGTTTGCTGGAGCTGTGAGGCTGCGGTGCTAACCACTGCGCCGCCCTGAATGTATATGAAAATCTGAAATGTAATTAGTGAAGCCTTATTATTGCAAGCTCTTTGCAACCTAATTTTACCACAAATTTATCATCTTGAAGTTTGAGTTCTTCTGTTGACCGCTGTTGAACTTCATCAGGGACTAAAGAATAAGTGTCTACTATAGGTCGTTACTATGAGATGTGACTAGTTTCTATGTGTATACCTATGAAATCCCTCAAGGATCTATCCTTAACTTTCTCCTTTTCCTCACTTATATGCTGCCTGTTGGCAAAATCATCTGAAAACACGAGTTTAGGTTCCACATATACACTGACAACTCCCTTTTCACCACATCTCACATAGCCAGTTCTGGATGACCTGCAATTTTCTCCAATTAAAGTCCGTGCAGGCACAGAGGGACCTGGGGGTTCATGTGCATCGATCTTTGAAGGTGGCAGGACATTTTGAGAGTGCGGTTAGTAAAGCATATGGAATCTTGAGCTTCATAAATAGAGGCATAGAATACAAAAGTAGGGAAGTTGTGCTGAACCTTTATAAAGCTCTGGTTAGGCCCCAACTAGAGTATTGCGTCCAGTTCTGGTCACCACACTTTAGGAAGGATGTGATGGTCCTTGAGAGGGCGCAGAGGAGATTTGCCAGAATGGTTCCAGGGATGAAGAATCTTAGTTAAAAGGTTAGGTTGAAAAAGCTGGGGTTGTTCTCCTTGGAGCAAAGGAGATTGGGGGGAAATTTGATAGAAGTGTATAAGATTATGACAGGCTTAGATCAGTTAGACAAGGAAAAACAACTCCCATTAACTACTGGTACAAGGACTAGGAGACACAAATTGAAGGTTTTGAGCAAATGATGCAGAGGGAATGTGAGGAAGAACTTTTTTACACAGTGAGAGATATGACATGGAACTTGCTGCCCACGAGGGTGGTGGAAGTGGAGACTATCAATAAAAGGAAATTGGGTGCGCACTTGAAGGAAATAAACGCAAGGCTATGTGGATCAAGTGGAGGAGTGGAAGTGACTGGATTGCTCCGTGGAGAGCTGGCATGGACTCGATGGGCCAAATGGCCTCCTATGCTGTAAATGACTCTCTGGCTGGGATTTTACTGAGCTCTCGACATTGGAATCCATGGCGGGGGGGGGGGGGGGGGCGCGGTGCAGAAGATTGTTCAAAGCAGCAGCCCGCCATGGAGCCAAATGCCGGGAATGCCAGGCTCTATCGTCCCGGTGGCAACAAGGCTCTGTGGCGGCCCCCCTCCCTGTCGTTGGGTGAGAGGACTTGGATTAACATATTTAAACTAATGAAATGAATATATTTAAATAAAATCAACAGTGATCTTACCTCGGGGCTGCGATCTTTCGAGTGGCGGCTGGCACTCTCACGTCTTCAAACGCCGCCATGGTGGGGAATGGGAGAACTTATGATTTTTAGTCTATTTGGGGGTGCGGGGGGAGACGGAAAAGGGGTCTAATGCAAATTACTAGTATAGGGGAAGGTAGGGAGGGGAGTCCTCTGCACTTCGATCAGTTTGGTGGGGGAAGTCGTGTTGAAGGTAAGTGTTTTGGTGGGGGGAGGGCAAATGTTGAATTTAATTGTTATTGTGGGGGGGAAGGGGGGATAGATTTATCTGTGGTACATGGTGGGGGGTAGCCCTTTAAAAATTTAAATGACCCAGCAGGGCTGGCTGCCCTTGAAAAATGGCACCAGCGCCTGCACACAGGCAGCTGCCATTGCTGGCATCGGAGATCCTGCCCCCTCCCCATGATTTGGGGGGGCAGCCCGACCGGCTCATTATCCTGAGCTGCTGCGAGGATGATCACTGTGGCATGGCAACCCGAACGAGGACTGCCGTTGTTTTCGCCCACCACCACTCCTGGCAGCAGGAGAAGAAAATCCAGCTATGACTAAATATTGGGAAGACCAAAGCTATCATTTTTGGTACCCACCACAAACTCCGTACCCTTACCACTGATTGCAGCCTCTCCCTCTGGGCCACTGTCTCAGGTTGAAGCCATTTATTTGCAACCTCAGTGTCGCATTTGACCCTAAGCTAAATTTCCAACCCCATACTCTGTCCATCAGAAAGATCTTTTTACTTCCATCCCCATAACATTGCTGACTTGCCTCAACACATCATCTGCTGAAACCTTCATCCTTACCTTTATCACCTACAAATTTGACTATTTGAATGCTCTGCTGGCAGATCTTCCATTCTGCACCCTCCATAAACTTGAGATCATTCAAAATTCCACTGCCCGTATCCTAATTCTCATCAAGTCCCACTCACATATGACCCCGTACTCACTGACTTACTTTGGGAAACTAAGAGCCAATGTGTCATTTAATATTCTCATCCTTGTGTTCAAGTCGCACATGCCCTTGCCTCTCCAGCTCTGCAACCGTCTGAGAACTTTGCATTCCTCCAACTCTGGCCTCTTGGTCATCCATCTCTCCCTTCATCCCAGCATTGCTGGCTGTGTCTTCAGTCATTTTTACCCTAAGCTCTGGAGTTCCTTTCCTAAACCCCTCCAACACTCTCTCCTCCTTTAAGAGGCTTCTTCAAACCCATTTCTTGCATAAAGATTTTAGTCACTCTTAATGTTTCCTTCGGCTCTGTTGATCTTTGATTACACTTCTGTGAAATGCCCTTGGGACAGCTTTCTATATTAAAGATCCTATATAAATGCAACTTGTTCCATAGAACCGCATAGAATATAGAACACGGATATGCTGTGTATGGATTTGGCCCAACCAGTCCATGCTGGCATTATTGCTGCACGCGAGCCTCCTCCCAGCTTTCCTCATTTAACTCTTTATCAGCATTCTTATTCCCTTCTCCCTGATCAGTTTATCTAGGTTCCCCTCAAGTACATTTATATTATCTGCCTTTACTGCCTGTAGTAGCAAGTTCCACATTCCCACTGCTCTGGGTAAATAAGCTACTTCTGAGTTCCCTATTGGATTTATTGGTGACTGTCTTCTCTAGTTTTGCTCTTTCCACAAGCGGAAACATTCTCTCTGCATGCACAGTATCAAAACCTTTCATAATGTTATAGACCTCTTTTCAAGAGAAGAAAAAAGAGACCCAGGCTTTTCATCCTCTGCTGTTAGATATAACAGATACATTTTTTTAAAAGCCCAATAGATGGAGATAATAGATGTAGAAAAGTAGATGAAGTACAAGGAATTGCTAAATACTTACTTGGGGTTGCTCACAAAAAAGTTTGAGGTCTGGCAGCATTGAAGGAGTCATTTTTTGTTTTAAGTTCCTTTCATACCACCCTCCCAGTATGCCCCAATCTACACTCCCATTTTTGATTTCCCTGTTTGTAAACCTCAAGAAGTAGATCTAAAACAGCTTTTAATTTTAGTTGCACTTCAGCAACATACTTATGTTATTCTATTCAACTTGTCTTCCTCTTCTTTCCCCTCCCCAAGTACTTGAATTCTGTTTTGCAACTTCACAACAGCTGCATCTGAGATCACAAATTTACCACTGCTGGGGACCTTCAGTACAGCCACAGTCCAGATGATATCACCAAAGGTTAGCATAGAAATCTGCTCCTTTTTCCTCAACAGAGGATTCCCCCCACCCCGCCACCACTGTTGTTGACAGGGCCCACCACTGTTGTTGACAGGGCCCTCAACTGTGTCCAGCCCATTTCCCGTACTTCTGCCCTCAGCCCTTCCCCTCCCTCCCAGAACCGTGGCAGGGTTCCCCTTGTCCTCACTTTCCATCCCATCAGCCTCCATATCCAAAGGATCATCCTCCGCCATTTCCGCCACCTCCAGCGTGATGCCACTACCAAACACATCTTCCTCTCCCTTCCCCTGTCAGCATTCCGAAGGGATCGTTCCCTCCGCAACACCCTGGTCCACTCCCCCATTACCCCCACCGCCTCGTCCCCCTCCCATGGCACCTTCCCCTGCAATCGCTGGAGGTGTAATACCTGCCCATTTACCTCCTCTCCTCACTATCGCAGGCCCCAAACACTCCTTTCAGGTGAAGCAGCGATTTACTTGTACTTCTTTCAATGTAGTATACTGTATTTGCTGCTCACAATGTGGTCATTGGGGAGACCAAGCGCAGATTGGGTGACCGCTTTGCGGAACACCTCCGCTCAGTCCGCAAGCAGGACCCTGAGCTTCCGGTTGCTTGCCATTTCAACACTCCCTCCTGCTCTCATGCTCACATTTTTGTCCTGGGATTGCTGCAGTGTTCCAGTGAACATCAACGTAAGCTCGAGGAACAGCATCTCATCTACCGATTAGGCACACTACAGCCTACCGGACTGAACATTGAGTTCAATAATTTCAGAGCATGACAGGCCCCATTTTACTTTCATTTTTAGTTTTTTCTTTTTTACATTTTTTACAGCCTTTTTTTTTGCATTTATTTCATTTCATCTTAGTTTGTTCAATTTGCTTACCCACTTTTTTTTCATGTTTGCACTTACTGTTCAGTATTCAGTCCGTTAACACCTTTTCTGTACTAATGCTTTGTCTTTCAACACATCATTAACATATTGTTTGCCTTTGCTCCATGACCTTTTGGTCAGCTATGTGGCCTTGTCCAATCTACACCTTCTCCTTTGTTATCTCTTGCCCCACCCCCACCTCACTTGCTTATAACCTGTGACATTTTTAATATTTGTCAGTTCTGAAGAAGGGTCACTGACCCGAAACGTTAACTCTGCTTCTCTTTCCACAGATGCTGCCAGACCTGCTGAGTGGTTCCAGCATTTCTTGTTTTTATTAGCATGGAAATGATGGACAGAGGGACAAAGGAGCTCTGAGAAGCACTGGGCTTGATCAGTAGGGCATAGGAGCAAAATCCACTGGACTAAATGTAATATTTTGTGGCAGATATGAATAGAGCCATGAAAAAGCACAATGCAAAGCTGAGGTATTGGAAGAGGATGGAGTGGTCAGTGGAAGAAGCTTGTGACAGATTTGGGAGTATGTTACAACAGTGGCTACACTTCAAAAGTCACTTCATTGACTGCAGAATGCTTTGGGATGCCCAGAGGTTGTGAAAGGCACTTTATAAATGTAAACCTTTATTTTTTCCTGTAGGAAAAAGTGTGGAGAGTTTGGGGGTAGGTAGGGCAACGTGCAAAAGGTGGGAGATGAGAGAATTGTAGGAGGAAACCCTGTTAATAAGAGAGCTGTTGGAACAAGATTTTTGATGAAGACAACTTGGCAGCTGGGGTAAAGGCAGTGAATTAGCCATCAATATAAGGCCCCCCCTCACCACTTCTCCATTGGTCTGTTCATGACTAAATGTAGAACTGAACTGTACAGACCTGGAGGAAGGTCTCTAGTCTAATTCTAGGTCTATGCTGATTTAGTTGATCATTTGGGGATAGGCTGCAATTGACTTGAATGAAGGAGGGGTAAAATCAGCCAGGATTCCCATTACTGTTGTCTCTTTAGTGGCCCTGCTGGAAAGATTGTATGTGTAGGTGTTCTGTCAAAATAGAACTGACCTGTGATGTGATGCCCCTGGAGTGAACCTGCAGAAGAGGAATATGCCAAGGAGAAGAGGAATGGTGGGGGGAAACATTTGTCAGACCTCACAATTCAAGCTGATAATGTCAAAGATTAAAGATGAAAAAGGGCCATTAAACCCATTTAAGGTCAAAATATAGTAACTCTGGCATGCAGCTCAGCTGACTACAACCTTGAGCTTGACTATGAATGCCATCTGGAACTGGCAGATTTATTTGCTGTCCTTTATGTCTGTTGGTTTCACTCTGCCACCCCAATTTGATGAGTAGCTAGAACTGTCGACCCATGACTATTTTAGCCAAGTCAGATAAACTTTACCAGATCCCACAGGCTTCAGACAAGTTTCTGCTTATCTCTGGTACTATTCCCCAGTAATCTTCCAACTACTAACCAATAATGGCAAGCCTCCTCTTTAGAGGAATCCTTTGTTGCTCCTGAAAAGAGGTCAAAGATGATAGGAGAAGCCTTGCAGGATTGATGTCTATTGGGCTCACTGGATCAACCCAAATACTTGTGACTACAGCATGCATCTTCCTATACCAGCAATCTAGTCTCCACATAAGCAAATAGTCCTAATCACATTTACCCATCCTGTTCTCATAGCCTTTAAGCCCCTTTTTCATCTACCTATCCAATCTAATCTTGACTATTGACCTAGCTTCTGCCTCAACCACTAACCCTAGAAGTGAACTCCATAAGCTGTGTGTAAGGTTTCTTCTGCCCTCTGTTCCAAGTCTCTTTCAATTCATTTTGTAAGTAAGGCCCTTATTCCTTACCGTGGTTAGCACCGCAGCCTCATAGCTCCAGCCACCCGGGTTCAATTCTGGGTACTGCCTGTGTGGAGTTTGCAAGTTCTCCCTGTGTCTGCGCGGGTTTCCTCCGGGTGCTCCGGTTTCCTCCCACATGCCAAAGACTTGCAGGTTGGTAGGTTAATTGGCCATTATAAATTGCCCCTAGTATAGGTAGGTGGTAGGGATATATAGGGACAGGTGGGGATGTGGTAGGAATATGGGATTAGTGTAGGATTAGTATAAAATGGGTGGTTGATGGTCGGCACAGACTCGGTGGGCCGAAGGGCCTGTTTCAGTGCTGTATCTCTAAACTAAACTAAACTACTGGAAATTCATCCTTTCATAATTGTGAACTCCAGCAAAAGTTCTGCAAGCCTTCACACCAGGAAGCATCCTCATGAATCTGGAACCAGTTGAAATGATAGCTGCCGAAGTGGTAGTGCCTCTTCGCCTGGCATAACTTAGGCCCTCTAGGTTTCTCCAGGAACAGCAACAAAAGTAGCTAAAAGCACAAAAAATGATCATGAATGATGAGGTGCTATAGCCAATGATCAAACCCCCAGGAAGCCACCCAGCAATATTTTGTACTGCCTATTGTTACACAACTCTCTTAGTAAGGATGTTTCTCCTCAATTTCTTATTGGATATATTCGAGACTATCTTATATTTGTTGCCTCTAGTTTTGGTCTCCCTCACAAGTGGAATCATCTTTACGCGTACCCTATCAAACCCTTTTAGTTTCTTACAAGTCCCCTATCAGGTTACCCCCTCAGCCTTTTCCTTTCCAGACAAAAGAGCTCTAGCCTGTTCAGCCATTCCTGATAAACATATGCTCTCATTTCAAGTAGCCTCCTAGTGAATTTTCTTTTTGCACCTTTTCCAATGCCTCTAAAACCTTATTGTAATGTGAAGACTAGAACTGTGCATCATAAATAACATTGACGCAGTTCCATTATTTCACTACTTTTCCCCTTTAGGCTTCCTGTTGACCTTTTATAATATCAAAAATCATTTATTGTGGTTAACTTTCTTTGCTATGGTCATCACTGGTTCTTTCTTTGAGTCCCTAAAATGGTCTTTGGTCACTTGTAACCATTTTCCTTTACTTCTCCCAGTGTTACTCCATGCTTTTTCCTCTAACACCTTAAACATTATTAAAAGAATTTATTGCAAGAATGTAATTCATAAAAAAAATACTAATTCTTACAAACAACTGGAGCTAGCAATCCACTCATCCTCCAAACAAGGTAACTGCAGGAGGCAGGAAAGCTGTCAAATGAAGCAGAAGGCATTTAAAGTGGTACTTACAACCCCTCTAGTGCAATTAAGTAATGCTGCTGAGGTAGATGATGCTGAGAGTGGGATCAATGCATTGCAGTTATACACAAGACTGCACGGTAATGCTAAAAATATCTTCAATTGATTTTTCCATTGGCTAAAGTCATGGTCAAAAGGGTTCTTCTACTTGTCTAGTACCAATGACTGATAAGTCTGGTGCTCTACAACAGATCTGTCTGGGACTGGACAGAATATTGTTACTGAGTTGGCATCTTAAAATAGTTCCTTGGGATGTCACTGCATATACCGGATCTTCAGAAAGAGAATGAAGCAATTCAAGGAACTGGAAGGATTTCATTCTTGTGAGGAATGTGTAGGACAGATTGTGGTTTTATGTAAGATTGTAGAACATTGTAGGGCCCAGGAGCCCCACTTATGTTAGATTTTTATAAAGCTTTCAACCTCGTACCCCAGGCAGCCCTGATGAAGCTGGAAGTTGTGGTCCAAATCTTAGATTTTATCCAAGATGTGTACTCCAGCTCAAAGATGTATGGGTAGATTAGAAGCTCACTGAACTCATTAAGGCTGCCTGTCCTGTTAAATGACTTCATTAATGATGTGGTGGATAACATTTGTTATGAAGGTGCTCCATTCTGAAAATGTTTTGAGGACTTAAAGATTATGGACATTGATTCATTTGGAAAACTGAAAAGATTCCACAGATTTTTTTTACATGAGTCACTGGGAAGACACTTGAGGTTTTGTTTGAAAACAAACCTTTACTGGATGTCACAGCAACCATGCAATGCATGGTTATTCGGGAGAGCTGCTTACAGAGAAGCGACATGTCAAGATTTATGATGGTTAAGAGTTGGTTTCACTTTTGGGATATTGTTTTGGTTCAGTTGGGGTGTGGACTATTTTGAAGGCAGTTGGAGGTCAGCCTGCTAAGAGAGAAGCGCCCAGCCCACCTCTTTCCTCCTGTCTCTCTGAGAAATTGTGCGTATCCAGTGTGATATCTGAAACCCCTGATGCCATGTTTCTCCTGAAAAGCCTACCAGATTAATTATTGGAGATTTTGAGAATTGAGATAGAGATTTTTTTTTTACGCAGTGAGTTATGATGAATTGGAATGGTGGTTGGAACAGATTCAATAGTAATTTTCAAAAGGACATTTGATGTATGCTTGAAAAGAAGAAATTTGCAGGGCTTTGGGGAAAGAGCAGGGGAGTGGGACTAAATTGATAGCTCTTTCAAAGAGCTGGCTCAGGCATGATTCTATGATAGAGTTCCTGGTAGATTCAACTCCAGACCAAATGAGTGCTCCACTCAGTTTGAATAAATAATAGGTGAACCTATGCATTTTGATGGGTGCCACTGAAGAAGGGAGTCTGAAGTCTTTGATTGGAAAGTTCCAATTGTTGAGTGATATTACAGCGTAGACGCATTGTTCTGAGATGGGCCAAAAGCTACTTTGGTCTTCCTCATCATTCTCCAATGACGACAAAATCACAATACTTGTTAAGCTTTTGATACAAAAAGTATGTGTCCTCTTCATAGTTCCGAACTTTGTGGGCTTGAAATGGAAAGAATCCCAATAGCCCATCTGTGAGATAAATGACCAAGCTCTGAGGTGAATTTGTAATGAAAAGGGAAGATGGTTGCAGGGAGGGAAGGCTCTTTGCAGTTTCCTTCTCCTTCCATATCCTGTTTGGTTTCCTTGTGTGCTTGTGGCCTAACCACAATCCCTGTCCACCTGCACCTCGTCTGTTCCCCTCTGCTTTTGCCATAGCTAGTGCTCCTAGTCGTTTCTTGATAGCACATGAAGCCAATAGAGTTGAATGAAGACTGGCATCTGTGATTGCTGTGGACCTCACGAGGAGGCCGAGATGGATCATCCACTCAACACTTCTGGCTGAAGATGGTTGCAAATGCTTCTGCCTTGTCTTTTGCACTGACGTGCTGGGCTCCCCCATCATTGAGGATGGGGATGTTTGTGGAGCCTCCTCCTCCCATTAGTTGTTTAATTATCCACCACCCTTCACAACTGGATGTGGCAGGACTGCAGAGCTTTGATCTGATCCGTTGGTTGTGGGATTACTTAGTTCTGTCTATCGCATCCTGCTTCCATTGTTTAGCATGCATGTTGTACTGCGCTATAGCTTCACCAGGTTGGCACCTCATTTTTATGTATGTCCCAGCTCTGGGGATGCCCCTCATTTAAAGGCATTTAGTGCCTGAATGAGGAACTTGGATGGGAAGGATGGGTCCATTGAGAGCACTCCCCCACCCCACCCCCTCCCCGCCCTTGCTAATGACACACCTCGCCAGTGAGACCCCTCCCACCCTGACCTACCTGTGGCCTAGGTCCAACGATGCTCCTGGGCCTTGGGAAGATGCTGCACCAGCAACCACTGCCTCTGCGGTGGTGCTGCTCAGTGGAAGAGCTGCTGGCCTCTGGCCAGGAGCTCTCTGAGGGCTGGACTTACCTCACTGGGCTCCTTGATCCTGTGGAAGCCCCACTGCTATCCACTTAAGTGCTTAATTGGCACTAGATTCGGCTGGTCTTCCACAGAAGAGGCGACACGGGGTTTTCGGCATTGCTTTTTCTGGATGTCGAGACCCCCGTCGCCAGCACAAAGTTCCAGCCATTGTGTGTAAACACAGAACAGATGTATCTCAGAACATTGTGTTTCATCCCACAAAAACAGAGATTTAGAAGGGCTAAAGGCAATTTGAAGAAAGAATGGTAGATAATATATAAGGAAATAGGAAAAGCTTTTAAAAGAATACTTTAAAGATTAGTGAGAGTAGGACAAATCAAGGATGAAGAATTGAGTTTAATTGTGGAGGATGAACATATAGTGAAGCTAAGTATTTTGCATTGGTTATTCCGAATGATGGAAGTGAAAGTGTGGCTATAGTGGAGGAAGGTATGTACCAATTGATCAATGTAACCTTAAAAAAGGATTAGTTGTGAAAAAGTTAGCAGAACTCAAGGTGAAGTAACAGACCCTGGGGCATTGGTTATTGAAAGGAAGGTAGCAGAGATTCAGATCGTATTTTTTTCAATCCTCTTTAAAAAGGCAAATTGTGCCAGGGAACTGGAAGATAGTGAAGGTAATTCCTTTCATCTAGAACATGGGAGAAGGATAATCCAGGTAAATATAGACCATATGGTCTAATATCCATTGTGGCCAACAAGAATGGATAATTTGAGATGAAATGCATATGCATTTAAAAATGCATAGGTTAATCAGGGTCAGTCAGCACAGATTTGTTAGATGCAAGTCAAGTCAAAAAGTTTAACCATTTTTTTTTGAAGTCACTGATTAGATAAAGAGGACGCAATGTAATTATTTTCAGAAGGTATTTGAGAAGTCGTCACACAAAGAATTATTAGTTTCAAGTGTGCGGTATAACAGGAAATATAGCAGTATGGGTAGAAAGTCAGTTGAAGGACAAAGAAATAAAGAGTTAAGGTATATGGATGAACAAGAGTTTGCACCCATGGTGTCCTGTTTGACCCCAAGCTGAGCTTCCAAAGTTATATCCTCTTGATCACAAAGACTGCCTGCTTCCACCGCTAAGATCGCCTGCCTTTACACCTGCCTGAGCTTATCTGTTACTGAAACCCTCAGTCATGTTGCCTCCAGATTCAATATGGATGGAAACCATCCAGATCTCTGGAGCATGAGGCCCCACCCCATCAAGGCTCACCCTTGTACCGATAACTCCCTGCATCCATGAACTTTAACAATGAGACTGTAATTCAGCTAATATGGACTGGATTTTATGCAGCCAGTGGGAAGCCCCGCCTCAGCCCTTTGGAGTACCTCCAATGTATTTAACGGCGCTTGGGCAATTAACTGCCCAGTGTTGGGGTCCCCATCCTTTTAAGGACGGGATCCCTCCTCCAAGCGCTACTAGCCAATCAGAGGATCGGCAACTCAGCAGTACCAGGAACGCTTTCAAATCCCCTCCTAAGGCAGTCTGATTTTCCTGTGTGTTTCTCAGGCTGTCTTTCAGAATTTTGGGCATGTAAATGTCCAGAGCCCTTCAATATTTGTCGGGAATCCTTGGAACTGTGTAATTATTGTGACTGTACCAATGTCTATGAGATGTTCCTGTGGAAATGTATCAATACTTGCAGCTTGTTAGCCCTGGAAGTATATCTGTATTTGAACGGTGTTCACCTGGAAGTGTATCATTATTTTTGCTGTTTTCTTGGAAGTATTTCAATAGTAGCAGCAGCCACAACAAAGGTAAGTTTCAAATCACTGAACTGAAAACCAATACTTGACTTGGAACCTTGAAGCCCCCATCAATAAGCAATGACAGAATGAGAGGGGAATATAGGTTTTTGAGATTTCTTTTGTCATTTTGCACTGTTCACTCAGTCTTTTCCGCCCCTGTTTAATTCCCAGGTGGATATTTACTAACATTTGAGCACAGATCTGTTAGTTGGAGCTCAATAATCTGTGTGTTGTGATGTAATTTTCTAGGGATTTTTGCCACTTCTTTTTTCCACCAATTTTTCTCTCCCCCTTCTCTCCTGAAGATGCTGACTCCTTGTAGGATCCAGTCCAATATCCTTGGTAACTTAATCATGTGGCTATTCTTCCGAGTTGAATGGATCACGGGGAGCATTACTGCTATCAGCCTTCGTGTGTAGATGTGTTTCATAATTTCACTCCTTTGACTAGGACCTCTGGATGGATGAATTAAGATGGAGCGAATGGCCTTCCTCATAGTGGATATCCCTAAGTTTCTGTATGTGTGCCTCTCATTCCCAGACACGACAAGCAATGTGAAAAATTGGCCTTGAATAATGCAACAGAAGCCAACTAGAAATTGGCAGGTACATATAACCTGTGTTAGCACCAGGTTTAAATGAGTGCATTTTGGAATTGTGGTTTGGGGCTTTTGTGGGACCTTTCATTAAGATGCTCTTAAAACCTATTTCTGACCAAGCTTTTGATCTCCTGTCCTAATATCCCCTTATGAGACTTGGTGTCAAGTTTTGGAAACACTCTTGTGAAGCGCTTTGGGAGGTTTTACTATGTTAAAGGTGATATATAAATGTAAGTTGAAAGTAAAATACTGCGGATGCTGGAAATCTGAAATAAAAACAGGAAATGCTGGAAATACTCAGCAGGTCTGGCAGCATCTGTGGAGAGAGAAGCAGAGTTAACGTTTCAGGTCAGTGACCCTTCTTCAAAACCGGCAAATATTAGAAATGTAAAAGGTTATAAGCAAGTAAAGCGGGGGTGGGGCAAGAGATAACAAATGAGAAGGTGTAGATAGGACAAGGTCACAATAGCTGACCACAAGGTCATGGAGCAAAGGCAAACAATATGTTAATGGTGTGTTGAAAGACAAAGCATTAGTACAGATAGGGTGTTAACAGACTGAAAATTGAACAGTCGCAAGTACAAACATGAAAAAAAAACAGTGGGTAAGCAAACTGAACAAATTAAGATGAAATAAAATAAAATAAACACAAAAAATATATATATATAAAAAGGAAAAAGAAAAAAATAACTAAAAATGAAAGTAAAATGGGGGTGCCCGTCATGCTCTGAAATTATTGAACTCAATGTTCAGTCCGGCAGATTGTAGCGTGCCTAATCGGTAAATGAGATGCTGTTCCTCGAGCTTGCGTTGATGTTCACTGGAACACTGCAGCAATCCCAGGACAAAAATGTGAGCATGAGAGCAGGGGGGAGCGTTGAAATGGCCAGCAACCGGAAGCTCGGGGTCCTGCTTGTGGACTGAGCGGAGGTGTTCCGCAATGCGGTCACCCAGTCTGCGTTTGGTCTCCCCAATGTAGAGGAGACCACATTGTGAGCAGCGAATACAGTATACTACATTGAAAAAAGTACAAGTAAATCGCTGCTTCACCTGAAAGGAGTGTTTGGGGCCTGGGATAGTGAGGGCAGTAAAGGGATAGTGAAGTAAATGGGCAGGTATTAGACCTCCTGCGATTGCATGGGAAGGGGATGAGGTGGTGGGGGTAATGGAGGAGTGGAGTAGGGTGTCACGGAGGGAATGATCCCTTCAGAATGCTGACAGGGGAAGGGAGGGGAAGATGCGTTTGGTAGTGACATCACGCTGGAAATGGTGGAGGATGATCCTTTGGATATGGAGACTGATTGGGTGGAAAGTGAGGACAAGGGGAACCCTGCGCGGTTCTGGGAGGGAGGGGGAAGGGGTGAGGATAGGGGTGCGGGAAATGGGCCGAACACGGTTGAGGGCCCTGTCAACCACGGTGGGAGGGAATCCTCGGTTGAGGAAAAAGGAAGACATATCAGAAGCGCTGTCATGGAAGGTAGCATCATCAGAGCAGATGCGTCGGAGACGGAGAAACTGGGAGAATGGAATGGAGTCCTTACAGTAGGCAGGGTGTGAAGAAGTGTAGTCGAGGTAGCTGTGGGAGTCGGTGGGCTTATAATGGATATTAGTAGACAGTCTATCACCAGAGATGGAGATAGAGAAGGAAGGGAAGGGAAGTGTCGGAGATGGACCATGTAAAGGTGAGAGAAGGGTGGAAATTAGAAGCAAAGTTGATAAAGTTTTCCAGTTCGGGGCAAGAGCAGGAAACGGCACCGATACAGTCATCAATGTACTGGAAAAAGAGTTGGGGGAGGGGGCCTGAGTAGGACAGGAATAAGGAATGTTCGATATATCCCACAAAAAGACAGGCATAACTAGGACCCATGCGGGTACCCATTGCAACACCTTTTACTTGAATGAAGTGAGTGGAGTTGAGGGAGAAGTTGTTCAATGTGAGAACAAGTTCAGCCAGGCAGAGGAGGATGGTTGTGGGATGGGGACTGGTCAGGCCTCTGCTCAAGGAAGAAGCGGAGAGCCCTCAAACCGTCCTGGTGGGGGATGGAGGTGTAGAGAGATGTATAAATGTGTATAAATGTAAGTTGTTTGCACAAAGCCAAGAAGCACTGCCAAAGGGGACCCAAATTAATGTACATTACTCTTAAATATAAAGACATGCTGGGCTCAGTAACAAACCGAGAGTTCCCCAGTGTAGCCGTCTCCTCTTGGTTAAAAAAAGTGAGTAGAAAGGGAGCAGAAAAGTTGATCAGCATTCTTTGTAATGGTTTGGTTTTTAAAACGATGGCGAGACTGCCTCTTCAAAAGGGAGCTCATGGTGAGACATCCCCTTTAAAATCTTGTTTGAAAACGGCATGTCGTAAAAGTACTTTGCATTTGGTCTGAAGACTAACTCATCTGATTCAAAATGAAGCAAAAAACAAAAAGGGAATGTAACCACACAATTATGGTCAGCAGTTCTGTTTTATTAGTCTATGCTCCAGACAATTAATTGTTTTGATTGGTTATTTTCCACTCTGATATTTAAAAAAATGTACACTTTGCAAAGAGAGGGTCAGCTGGAGCTGGTTATGTAATCACCTGCTAACTGAAGGCTCCCTGTGAAGAGCGTGGGTTGTGTACACGTTTGAATTTATTCACTCCTTGCCCGCAAGTGCTGAAAAAGACATTAAGGTTCAGAGTATGATTTTGTACAAAGCAGTTTGAACCACAGGTCACGTGTGTATCTGCCCAACCACTTCAGAGAGGGTGCAGGGCTCAGACTGTGATGTCTGCCAACAAAACTTGGAAATCTCAAGTGCCTACTCACTTATGCAATTAGATACGTTGTTTGTGCAGTTTTGTAAGCACTCTTTTGAGTCTTCCTGCTCTCAGCAGCCAGTCCACCTCCCTCCCTATGTTTTGTAAGCAGCTGCCATGAGTGCTGTGAAGTCACTTGTTCTTGACTTGCCCAATCAATGTGTGTGTGTTTTTTCTCTCTCCAATATGGAATTGGGTCCTGGATCAGCCATGAATCTCATTGAATGGCGAAAGAGGCTCGAAGGGCTGAATGGCCTCCTCCTGTTCCTAAGTTCCTGCCTGAGATTAGAACCTAGATTAGACACCCTGTCTGGCTGCACTTGGTAACTCACCATGAACCAATGCCTAACTCCATGTTCAAGGCCAGCTGTTGTGATCTTACGCCCAGTTCCGTTTGAAACAGCACATTGCACCAATTTGCTTTCACCTTACAATGACCCCGTCCGGATGAGGGATGTCAGTGTTGCAGACTTGCAGTCTTTGCAAACATTAATTTCTAATGGGTGACGGACGCAAAAGGCAGATAAAAAGTTCAGCTACTTCGATGCTGACTTGTCAGGCCAAGTATAAAACAAGTCTGATAGAATTATCATCTACACTTCCCCAAACTCAGTCAAGAATTATCCAGTGTGACAGTCCCATTTTTCACACTGGGAAACCTTGTGTAACTTCCCTTGAGATTGCCAATTCAGAGCCAAACTGCCCAAAATTCTGGCCAAGTTTGTATTGTGACCCATACCCAACCAATAGCCAGAATAGAAATCTCCATCGCTGCTCACCCCCACCCCAACCCAACCCAACCCAGTCCCAGTCTGGTCTAGGTTTTAACCCAGGCCTTGCAAGTGAAAAGATAAATAGGAATTTCCTTGGAGCTGCTCCTGATCCACCCCATTGAAACGTCAGCCGAGGTAAAGTGACGGCAGCAGAGCAGGAGCAGTTCAAAGGAAGTTCCCAGCCAAGAGGCAGCCTAATAGAGGTTTTCAAGATGATAGGTTTTGCTGTAGTAGATTTAGAAAAATTATTCATTCTGGTCAATAACTATAAGTCATAGATTCAAAATCTTTGGCAAAAATCTCGAGGGGAGATGAAGAGAAATGTTTTCACTCAGAGCATTGTCAGGATCTGGAACCCTCATCCTGAAAAGGCGGTGGAAGCTGATTCTATAAATAATTCTAAAAGGCAGCTGGACAGGTACCTGAAGATGAGGAACTTAGAGGGTTATAGACAAAAAAAAGTGAGGGATGTGGGACCAAGCGTGACTGCTCTTTCAAAGAGCCACCACAGGCATGAGGGGCTGAATGGCCTCCTTCTGCGCTGTACGTTTCTCTGATTCTAGGATAGTGCACCAACAGCTTCCCAAGCCCTTTATTATTTGAAAGAATCAAGGTGATATCAACCTTCTGTAGGGTAACTATTTTAATTCATGCTGACTGCATTACTTGGCAATCAACGTTTGATTATCATCTAATAATTGGCCACGATTATGTCAGCCATTCATCTTTCATTGACGTTGTCATTATGTCAGCTACAAAGAGGGCACGGGTCATCAACATCTGCACTGACCAGAAAAAAATTCCAGAACAAAATAAATCACCCTTTGAACATTATTATACACAATGCATGAAATAATTTTAAGACTGCAATCTCATCTCAAAGTTTAGACTATGGCTTTAAAGTGCTCAAGCTTCAATTTTAGGAAATTTTATGAAACGGCACAAAGCCTTCAAGTGGGATTAGTTCATTGTAATCACTTCCAGACATCCGTTCATCTCTAGCTATGGTATAAAGTATATTTTCTAGTAAATCAAACTTTTTAATAGTGCTGACCACCCAAAGCCACGTGCCTTCAGTTACAAGTGTTACTCCCTTTACTGTATTGCAGTGATGATAAGAAATATCAAAAATGTTTATTTTGAGGGATGAGCAACATAAGATGAATAAGGAATGCCTGTCTAAAGCAGTAATTTAATCGAGTTTCCAGAGGCCTAGAAATTTGGGAGCCCTGCACTGTCAAACACCAAACGCACTGAAACACACCCATGCACAAGTGGGGCAGTCTGAGGAGTCCTGGATATTGGGCCTTGAACCTCATTAGTAAGAGGCCAGTGTAGCAGGAGGAAGGCACAAAGACAGGCTACAATAGCTCTTGGGGAGCAGGGGAGGGGCAAGAGGGGTCACGGGGCCAGGGGGTGAGGAAGTAAGTTTGGGGCCGGGGCTTGAGAGTCAGGCTTGGCAATGGTAGCTTTCGGGATGGTGATTATGGTAAGGAATTTGCCTTTTTCTAAAATTCAGACAATCTTTAGGATTAGTTTCCCTGAGTGCCACTTGCACTGGCTACCTCGGGGCCACCCAGTGTTGCAGCAAGGACCAGAACCAGACATTGGCTGGAATTTTACATTGGGGCAGAGGCCCCGTCCACCGGCTCAAAAGTCGGGGGCAAGCCCACCTCTGTCTGGCCTGGGAGTCATGTAGATATTTTATGTGGCCCAGGACCTTAATTGGTCTCAGGTGGGACCTCTGCCCCTCTGAGACAGGAAGTCCCACCTCCAGGAGCTGCCAACCAATCAGGGGATTAGCAGTTCTTCAGTACCGCAGCACCACCAGCAGCAATGGCCAATGCCAGGACTGCACTCAGCTTCAGGAGGATCATGGACGCTGGTGCCAAAAATGGTAAGTGGGGTTTTGGGCCTTGCCAGGGACAATCAGGAGGGTAGTGGGAGATGCACTAGCAGGAGCTGCTAGGGACCCCGCTGTGGGGCACAGGGTGCTCGATCAGGAAAGCCGTCTTCGGGCCCGCAGGTAGGCCGCCTGGTATTACTGGGCAGTCTCCACAGCTGGTAAAGTGCCCATCTGTTGCTAGTAATATACCAGTGGCAACGGGAGAAGGCCCTTAAATGGCAATTAATTGGCCACAAGGGTTTCAATTGGCCTGGGGCGGGTGGGCCGCCACTCGTAAAATTGCAGCGGGGGCGGGACGGTGATGGGAACGGCACCCCCACCCCCCCCCCCACACAATTTTACGCACCTCCACCTCCAGTCTGCTCCTGCAGAGGGCGTAACATGCCGGCCATTAAGTCTCTTACTTGCATATACAAATGGCCTAAGGCTGCTTCAAGCATGGGTAAAGGACACTACTTTGTCCTTACACAATATGGCGGATGACACACTTCCTGCCCACCATTTTGGGGCCTTAAGAGGCTGCATAGCACCTGAAAAACAGGAGTTCAAGACTCAATATCTAGGGCAGAAGGTCTTCACAACTTCTTGATTGAATTGCCATCTCTTAAATAACCAGCAGTTTTACATTATCCTCTCTTTATGGTTCTCTGGCCTTTTGTCTCACCCCTAGATTTTAGGTCAATGTGAGCTCGTGCATGAGTGGAACAGCAGGGATGTCTGTTGCAGTCTATTGTTTTGAGTGTAGCGTTAAGCTGCTTGCTCAAGTTTGGAAGAGAAACTTTTCATGGTGACAGAAGCTCCTCAATCCATTCTTCCATGGAAACATACTCTCCCTCCCATCAAAGCATCCAATTGTCTGTTGCATTTGTTGAATGATTTCAGAGTTTTTGTCTGCATTGCCCCACCAGGAAAGCTATTGTAGGTATGATCATTCTTCTTCGCATTGGTCCTGAACTGGCTTTTTAGCAATTTATCCCCGTATCCAGTATTTGTATTTTATTGTTCCAGATTGATTCCACTTTCAAGGTCGAAGAGTCCAGGTTTTTATCCAACCATCCTCATAACACAGTTCTCTAGCCCTAGGAGTCAGCCTCCTCGTCCTTCCTCACCCTATGTCTTAACCTGGGCGTTTTCTCTGTGACTTGCCCATAACGTAAGAGTTCATGGTGTTGGGGGTAATATATTAGCATGGATAGAGGATTGGCTAATGAATAGGAGACAGAGAGTCGGGATAAATGGGTCATTTTCAGGTTAGGAACTTAGGAGCAGGAGTAGGCCATTCAGCCCATCGAGCCTGCTCTGCCATTCAATACGATCATGGCTGATCATCCACTTCAATGCCTTTTTCCACACTATCCTATTCCTTTATGTCATCGGGATTTAGAAATCTGTCAACCTCAGCTTTAAACATACTCAATGACCTGAACTTTCACAGCCCTCAGGGGTGGAGAATTCCAAAGATCTTCTCAACCTTCTGAGTAAAGAAATTTCTCCTCATCTTGGTCCTAAGTGGCTTCCCCCTTATTTTGAAATAGTGTCCCCTGGTTCTAGACTCCCCAACCAGGGGAAACATCTTAGCTGTCTATCCCTTTAAGTATTTTCTAAGTTTCAATGAGATCATCTCTCATTGTGAGGAGGACACAAAGAGTCCGCAAAGGGATATAGATAGGTTAAGTGAGTGGGCAGAAATTTGGCAGATGGAGTATAATGTGGGAAAATGTGAAGTTGTACACTCTGGGAAGAATAGAAAAGCAGAATATTATTGAAATAGAGAGAGACTGCAGAATGCTGCAGTGCAGAGGGATCTGGGTATCCTTGTAGATGAATCACAAAAAGTTAGCATGCAGGTACAGCAAGTAATTAGGAAGGCAAATAGAATATTGGCTTTTATTGCAAGGAGATGGAGTATAAAGGTAGGGAAGTCTTGCTACAACTGTACGGGGCATTGGTGGGACCACACCTGGAGTGCTGCATACAGTTTTTGTTCCCTTACTTAAGGAGGGATATACTTGCATTGGAGGCAGTTCAAAGAAGGTTCGCTAGGTTGATTCCTGGGATGAAGGGGTTGCCATTTGAGGAAAGGTTGATCAGGTTGGGCCGATACACATCGGAGTTTAGAAGAATGAGGTGATTTTATCGAAACATGTAAGATTCTGAGGGGGCTTGACAGGGTAGATGCTGAGGGGATGTTTCCCCTCATGGGGGAATCTAGAACTCGGGGGCACAGTTTCAAAATAAGGGGTCTCCCTTTTAAGACTGAGATGAGGAGGAATTTCTTCTCTCAGAGGGTTGTTAGTGTTTGGAATTCTCTTCCCCAGAGAGCAGTGGAGGCTGGGTCATTGAACATATTCAAGGCTGAGCTGGACAGATTTTTGATCTACAAGGGAGTCGAGGGTTATGGGGGGCAGACAGGGAAGTAGGATTAAGGCCACAATCGGATCAGCCAGGATCTTATTGATTGGCGGAGCAGGCTCGAGGGGCTGAAAGGCCTTATGTCTGACCAGGCAACTGTATAATTCCTGTATGACAGTCTCAGACCAATTTAGAGGCATTCTGTGAGTTCATTGAGCATTGCTCTATAATGGTTGGATATGCTTGGTGTTATAAGATGACTGATTTGAAAAGGTAGTGAGAAACTATTTTGTCTGTTTGGGGAGTCTAGAAGAAGGGAGCATCACCTTAAAATTAGAGCCAGGCCACTCGGGTGATGTTAGGAAGCACTTCGTCACACAAAGGGTATTGGAAATCTGGAACTCTTCCCCCGCCCTCACCCCCCCCCCCCCCCCCGCCAAAACACTTGAGGGTGAGAGACAATTGAAAATTTCAATTAGGCAAGGGTATTAAGGATTACGGAACAAAGGCGGGTGGGTGGAGTTAAGATACAGATTAGCCACGATTGAATTGAATGATGGGACAGGCTTTTTCTGTGACATTTTTCACACCACTGCCCCACTCACCATTCCCTTACCCTATACTTGCCTCTGCTGTGTAGTCTCAGGCAACATCTGCAACTTGCAGTGTGGAAAAGGAACAAAGGTTGAAATCTGACTGTTCAGCTTATTATTTCACCAATAAATTGTACCACTTGGCCACTTTATTTTCATTTTGCTTTATTAAACCCACTCGCAAACACATATGTGCGAACACACAGGGCTGGATTTTATGCACTGTTAGAAGGTGGGTTTTTTGGCGGCGGCGCGGGGTGGGCAGAGAATCGGCGCGAAGTCGTCTGCCACAGAATTCCATGCCGTAATGCCGGTTTCCAATTTTCTGGGAGGTGTCGAAGTTCCATGGTGGCACCTCTGACGTGACACGATGGGATCGTAATTTAAATTGTTACATACTGTTTTGCATGAATTTGTATCTGATTCGCTGCAATCCCATACGGCGTTTGCAATCTTATGCATGATGTGTGGCACTCACCTGCCTTCACTTTCCCGTCTTTGAAAAGCTGGCGCCACTGAGGCGAGCATCATCGGTGCCTTCAAAGGTTAAGTAAGTTATCCATTGTAATCTTGTGGATAGTTTTTTCACATTGGACGTTGCTGCTGAGCTGGACCTGTAGATGAGAGGGAAGGGGGTGGGGGGGGAGCTCTGCTAGTGGATACATTTATGGGGGAGAGTGAAACTCTGCAATCCAACATCAGGGGATGTCGTTAACAGTGTCGCCAATGCTTCCCCTGCCACGTGATTGGGGGGGACGGCCACCATCATTATGCTAAATGGTCATCCGCCGCGTTATCGTCGCTGCTGACCTCCTAGACATGACTGCCACCAGTTTGCGAACATGCCGCCAGAATAAAAAGCCAGCCTATGCTCTCCAGTCTCACTCACATGCTCCCTCTCTCACACATTAACACCTGTGTTTAATTTCTCGCCTCTCTCTTGCCACACACTCCACATATTATTGCCCGAGTTGGGTGGGTGCCTGCTCTCTGACCTCTGCTAATGCTAGATTTGACCTGACTTTTCCCCGTTTCTAAATCTTTGGAAAGTGACTGGAATCAATCTTGGAAAGAGGATGGGAGGCGGGGGGTTGGGGGTGCGGAGAAGGAGGTCTCGGGTAGAGAAAGCTCAGAAACCTCTTTCTGCTCTCGAGTTGTCTGATGCTTTGTCTTAGGAGGATATTTTGGCCTTGGAGGGAGTGCAGTGTCGATTTATCAGAATGATACCAAGACTGTAAGGGTTAAATTATGAGGAGAGATTGCACAATCTAGGGATGTATTCCCTGAAATTTAGAAGGTTAAGGGGTGATTTGATAGAAATTTTCAGGAAACTAAGGGGAACAGATGGGGTAGATAGACAGAAACTATTTCTGCTGGTCGGGGAGTCCAGGACGAGGGGACATAGCCTAAAAATAAGAGCCAGACCTTTCAAGATTGAAATTGGGAAATACTTCTTCACGCAAAGTGTGATAGAGGTTTGACAATCTCTTCTGCAAATAGCAATTGATGCTAGATCAATCACTAATTTTTAAATTGAGATTGCTAGATTCTTGTTATCCAAAATATTAAGGGATATGGGGCAAAAGTAAGGATACAGAATTAGACCAAAGATCAGCCACAATCTCACAGTGGCAGAACAGGTGCGAGAGGTTAGATGGTCGTCTCCTCCTGTCCCTATGTGTTGTCCCAGATACAATGTGGATGAGAATGGTGACTTGGGAGAGAAATCAGAAGCAATACCATGATCATTTGTACCTGAAATGGGGGCCTAAAGTGTAGGATTGCAATGATAGTGGGAGATTCAATAGTGAGAGGAGTATACAATTGTTCCTGTAATTATAAGAATGAGGCCCAAATGGTGTGTAGCCTCTCACATGCCTGGTGAAGGGCCATACAGGGTTTGTACAAGGCCACATGGAAAGATAAAGGGGTCAGTTGGATATAATGGTTCACATCAACAACCAAAGGCATGGGGAGGAATATGTTTCAGATCCTGCAAAAATCTTCTTCTTTGGCCTCCTTGTCTCCGGAGACAATGGGTAAGCGCCTGGAGGTGGTCAGTGGTGTGTGGAGCAGCGCCTGGAGTGGCTATAAAGGCCAATTCTAGAGTGACAGACTCTTCCACAGGTGCAGATAAAATTGGTTGTCGGGGCTGTTGCGCAGTTGGCTCTCTCCTTGCACTTCTGTCTTTTTTCCTGCCAACTGCTAAGTCTCTTCGACTCGTCACACTGTAGCCCCGCCTTTATGGCTGCCCGCCAGCTCTGGCGATCACTGGCAACTGACTCCCACGACTTGTGATCAATGTCACAGGACTTCATGTCACATTTGCAGATGTCTTTAAAGCGGAGACAAGGATGGCCGGTGGGTCTGATACCAGTGGCGAGCTCGCTGTACAATGTGTCCTTGGAGATCCTGCCATCTTCCATGCGGCTCACATGGCCAAGCCATCTCAAGCGCCGCTGACTCAGTAGTGTGTATATGGTGGGGATGTTAACCGCCTCGAGGACTTCTGTGTTGGAGATACGGTCCTGCCACCTGATGCCAAGTATTCTCCGGAGGCAGCAAAGATGGAATGAATTGAGACATCGCTCTTGGCTGACATATGTAGTCCAGGCCTCGCTGCCGTAGAGCAAGGTACTGAGGACACAGGCTTGATACATGCGGACTTTTGTGTTCCATGTCAGTGCGCCATTTTCCCATACTCTCTTGCCCAGTCTGGACATAGCAGTGGAAGTCTTTCCCATGCGCTTGTTGATTTTTGCATCGAGACAGGTTACTGGTGATAGTTGAGCCTAGGTAGATGAACTCTTGAACCACTTTCACAGCGTGGTCGGCAATATTGATGGATGGAGCATTTCTGACGTCCTGTCACATGATGTTCGTTTTCTTGAGGCTGATGGTTAGGCCAAATTCGTTGCAGGCAGCCACAAACCTGTCGATGAGATTCTGCAGACACTCTTCAGTGTGAGATGTTAAAGCAGCATCGTCAACAAAGAGGAGTTCCCTGATGAGGACTTTCTGTACTTTGGTCTTCGCTCTAAGACGGGCAAGGTTGAACAACCTACCCCCTGATCTTGTGTGAAGGAAAATTCTTTTTTCTGAAGACTTGAACGCATGTGAGAGCAGCAGGGAGAAGAAAATCCCAAACCGTGTCGGTGCGAGAACACAGCCCTGTTTCACGCCACGCAGGACAGGAAAGGGGTCTGATGAGGCGCCGCTATGCTGAGCTGTGCCTTTCATATTTACATGGAATGAGGTGATGATACTTAGTAGCTTTGGTGGACATCCGATCTTTTCTAGTAGTCTGAAGAGACCACGTCTGCTGATGAGGTCAAAGGCTTTGGTGAGATCAATGAAAGCAACGTAGAGGGGCATCTGTTGTTCGCGGCATTTCTCCTGTAGCTGGCGAAGGGAGAACTGCATGTCAATGGTCGATCTCTCTGCTCGAAAGCCACACTGTGCCTCAGGGTAGACGCGCTCGGCCAGCTTCTGGAGCCTGTTTAAAGCGACTCGAGCGAAGACTTTCCCCACTATGCTGAGCAGGGAGATTCCACGGTAGTTGTTGCAGTCACCGCGGTCACCTTTGTTTTTATAGAGGGTGATGATATTGGCTTCGCGCATGTCCTGGGGTACTGCTCCCTCATCCCGGCAAAGGCAAAGCAGTTCGTAGAGTGCTGAGAGTATAGCAGGCTTAGCACTCTTAATTATTTCAGGGGTAATGCCGTCCTACCCAGGGGCTTTTCCGCTGGCTAGAGAATCAATGCATCACTAAGTTCCGATTTTGTTGGCTGCAAAAATAAATCCAGCAATTAGGAAATGGATTAAGAAGCAGGGCCTCAAAGGCAGTAGATCCAGCATCGCAACAGACCAGTGCTAGCACAGTTGGCGCATCCTGTCACAATTTGGTTTATTTTTGTGGATTTGCCAATTTTTATGTGTGAACTTGAGTCAACAATGAGGATTTAAAACAAATAAACTATGTAAATGTGAATTATGCTGGAACTTGGGGAGAGATGGGGGAGGGGGAGGGTGGGGAGAGGAGGGGGAGGGGGAGGGTGGGGAGAGGAGGGGTTGCTGCTGGTGTTCTTTTCAATTCATTTCAGTTGTAGCCAATCACACCAAACCCCTCCCCTCAGCACATATAGGGACTTTTTCCCTCATTTAATTTCCAGTGTTTTTTTTTTGACGATTCCCCTCCCACCAATCTCTACTTGCAGCATCCCTCAGGCCTGCTCCTACTGTTCTGATGCTCCCAGCCAGATCCTTGCTCCTGCTGCTGCTGCAACAAGCTTGAGCTTCTTCTTGGTTTTCTCGATCTGTGGCCCAGCCCAAGCTAATGACAGCTTCCATTGCTTCAGGAGGCAGCTTCCTTCCCACCCAGCAGTCCTGCCAAGAAGGAGAGAAAGAAGCTAAAAGACTGACTGGAGGAGAGTGCGAGGGAGCCAGGGAAGGAAGGACACAGAGCGAGACTCAGAGCCAGGGCGAGAGAGAGAACCAGAAAATAAGTAAGACAGAGAGAGTGCATCAGCAAAAGTGAAGAGGGCAGAAAAGTAGAATCTGGCACAGGAAATAAGAAAAAAGTGAATCAGAAATGGAGAGTGAGGAGAGAAAAGGAGACTGAGGTACATAAAAGGAGAGAAAGAGAAAAAAGCAAGGGGAAGGAGAAAAGAGACACGGAATGAAGGAGGATTAAAGTGAAAAGAGTGAAGTGAAGGAGGAGGGGATGAGAAAGAGAGAATGACAGAGACAGGGAAAGGAGGAAAATGAAAGGAAGCAAGAATGAGAAAAAAAGGAGAGGGAGGGTGAAGTGAGACTTGGGTAAAGGTTAGTCAAAAAAGAGCAGGCAAAGAAAAGGCAAGAGCCAGACAGCAGAGGAGAATGAGAGAGAGATAAGCGTAGATAGGAAGGAGTAAGAAACTCAGGGAGGGATGGAGGAAAGAGTGTCCCACACAGAAGATAAGGGACACACATGAGAGGAGGGAGGAGAGATATACACAAGGGAAGGAAATGCACATAGATACCTGCACACACACTCTGGTCCTCTTCATTGCCCTGGAGTATGTTCGGTTCGTGGTTATACTGAAAAGAGCACAGGGATGTAGACCCATTACATCAGGTCTTTGCTTCCTCTATACCACCTGGGGTAAGGCCTGCATCGGCAGTAGATGTGGGCCCAGTGTATTGAATACAATGAGCACAGTGGCAATGCCCCCTATCCTCCCAAGTCACTTTCCTCAGACTCTTCCCAGTGGACACTCAAAGATACCTGGTGGCGAGGCTTGAGCCCGGCCCCTCTAAACCAAGTCCACCGGGGTCCCGGGCAGCAAAGGAACAAGAAAATTCACTCATACATTTGCCCCCCCACAAGGCCCCAAGCTACAATTAGAGCCATGGAAGCTGTTCCTTTCCAGCAGCAGCTAGAAGGTTCCAATCTCCTTTCTCATTGCTGATGGAGAGCAACATTCACGTGGATAAGACAGATAGTTGTGTCAGGAATAGCAGAGTGTATCACTGTGATGCTTACTTCGTTTTTGTGAATTGGCATTGAGTCGTTATATGTTCCATACTCTGTTCTGGGAGAGCACAGTACAAACTGAAAAGTTTTACATTTTCCATTTGTGCATCAAGTATTCGCATCTGCCATAGTTTGTGTGGATGCGGTTTAGGATTACCCATGAGCTTCACAGAAGATCGAAGCCAAGGAGACAATGCTGCCTGGAGTCTATCTGTAGGCCACAAAAAGCTCATGGAATAGTGGGTTTCATGATAAAGGCTGCAATGTAATATTAAACATCAGTGAGACTGCAGTCGGAGAACTGTGAGCAGTTTCGGGTTCCACGTTGTATAGTCAGGATGTTGAGGCAATTGAGAGAGAACAGCACACACTCAAGAGGATACTGCCTGGATGATGATATATAAATGCAAAGAAAGAGACAAGAATGAACACAAGGTGCATGATAAAAATTCAGGAACTGTATAACAACCTTTAAAGAAATGAAGAGAATAAGAAATAGCAGTAGTAGGCCACACGGTTTCTTGAGCCTGCTCTGCCATTCAATAAGATCATAGCTGATCTTCAACCTCAGCTCCACCTTCCTGCACTACCCCCATATCCCTGAACTCCTTTGGTATCCAAAAATCTATCAGCCTCTTGAATATTGTCACACACATGGAGGGGCGATGACACAACATTCACGGAGTAACTCTGAAGAGTTATAAAAAAACGGACTTTGTCCTTTTAAAAAAAAAAGAGCCTTTATTTTTAAAATGTGAACAATAGTCCAAAATGGCTGCCGGAGATAAGGGGATTAACCTTTTGTATATTCAAATAGTCTGACAAAGACAAAGGACAAATCTTAAAAGCCAAAAGGTGAAAATGAAACCCATCTCACACCTATCAGAAACATTCCAGAATTGAATGTCGTCTTCTAAAACAAAGGACGTGTGAAGTAGCCACGTCCTGGTCTTTTGTGCGATCACCATGGGAAAGAAACAAGAATGTCTGCTCACAGGAGGTGTGAAGTGACAGCCTTACTTTTTAAAAAAAGACAGCAAGAAAGACAGAGAGAGACTGATCCAGAAGGTGAAGCTTCTTGTAACTGCTGGCATTCCAGAAAGCCAGAAAACACACGTCCTGCTAGAAAAAAATCCAACATCTGCATCATACAGCAGAGAGAGAGAGCGCGCTAGGAGTGACCCACCATCTTGAACAGAACCTTCAATCAACAGAGACAACTACAATGTTACACCAATGTGCTTTGTTGAATGATAATTTACTTTAATCCACTGACTGGAGATATGAATTTATATTTTTTTGAAAGGTATTTAAAAAAGAAAAGCTACAAGGATGACTTTGATGGCAGATTAGGGTGGTTACCTAAATTGCAGCACTGTATTCTACATTACAAAGGGATGTAAGGAGGGAGACAAAATGTCTGCTCATTCCCTCATAACCATAGCCAAGGAAGTTTAAAGGAACTACCTGTTTTTTTTAGCAAGAGAAAAATACGACTAACTACTATATTTGAATGACTGGGTGACTGTCATGTGGCAAGCCCCTCCCCATCTGTGGTTTTAAGCTGGTGTCTTCCTGCAGCCGAGCAGCAGATCGAAGTGGGAGTGTCTCTCACTCTCACACTCTCTCACTCTGTCTCTTCAATCAGATATCCTGTTGGAGGAAATCATTTGAATCGCTGTCTCCAAGATCCCCACTGAGCCAGTCATCTACCTCTTCAAACTAAAAGCCTCAGGTCCACTGAATTCAGCTAGAAGCCAGCCAATTCACCAAACTCCACAGACTGTATACCTTTTTATGAACTCCAACTGAACCACTCTGTAACCTCTTTGTGTGTGTGTAAACCTCTAGTGTGTGTTCCTGAGTAGAAGTTGTTGCATTGTTTATTATTTTTATTAGTCCTGTTTAAGTCCAATAAAGTTGACCTCTTTCTTTGTTAACTCAAGAAAAACTGTCCGATTACTTACTTGTTATGATCATAACAAGAACCAATCAAACACCTACTGTTGTGGTCAAACAAGGAGAGGGAAAAGAGGGAAGCCCTTGGACCCCTCCTCACTTGGCAGTAACAGAAATTTGGAGGCTCATGTCTGGGATCATACCCAAAGACAAATGGGAAATTGGGCGCGGGAAACCAAAATTGATTCCTAGAAATAATTTTAAAACATTAATGCAGGTTTTCTTGTGGTTTTCAGTGCTAGTGTACTGAAATGTCCACATTTGAGGCCAATACTTTCCTAGAACAGAGTGAAGTAACTTGGGCCAGATTCATGGAGTAACTCTGAAGAGGGATGAAAAAACAGACTTTGTCTTTTTAAAAAAATGAACCTTTATTTTTTAAAAGTGAACAATGGTCCAAAATGGCTGCCAAAGAGAAGGAGATTAACCTTCTACATATTCAAATCATCTGACAAAGACAAAGGACAAATCTTCAAAGCCAAAAGGTGATAATGAAACCCATCTCACGCCTATCAGATTAAAAGCCCTATCTGTTGAAGAGTTGAGGAATGAAGCTGGGCAGTTAGAGATTACTATTCGTCCAAAAGCTAGGAAACTCGCAATCCTAAAACTTGTGGCCAACCATTTTAAAATTGACACTGAAGATCCAGAGACAGGCATAGAATCTGAAACAGACAAAGTAACAGTAGCTAAAGTAAAGTAGAACAGAGGAGACTAGAGTTAGAGTTTCAGGAAAGAGAGAAAGAAAGAGCTTTCCAGAAGGAGAAGGAGAAAAGAGAGTTAACGCAGCTTAAACTAACTAGGGGAAGACCCAATACAACCAGCGAAGGCACCATTAGTGAGGGAGTTACCCCTAGCTCAGGACCGGGTGCTGAGCTCTTAAAGTTCTCCCAGATGATACCAAAGTTCAATGACGGGGGATGTGGAAGCATTTTTCATCTCTTTTGAAAAGCTTGCAAAACAGTTGAAGTGGCCAGCAGAAAGCTGAACACTGTTATTGCAGAGCAAACTAACAGGAAAAGCCCATGAGGTTTATTCACTGTTGCCTGATGAGAGTTCATCAGATTATGAGATGACTAAAAATGCTATCCTGGGCTAGTACCAGAGGAGATCCACCAAACATTACAAACTCTCCAAAAGCAGCCTGAACAAACTTGCATTGAGTTCAAAAGGGTTAAACAACTCACTTTTGACTAATGGATACGGGCACTTAAGATAGAGTCCACATGTGAAAACCTCAAAGCCGTGATCCTCCTCAAGGAGTTCAAAACTCACTTCTCCTTTCCATAAGAAACCACGTGGAGGAACAAAAGGTTCCAAGAGCCAGGCAGGCAGCAATCCTGGCTGATGATTATACACTTATTCACAAGCTCTTTCCTCAAGGGAAACCCTTCCCTAGTCAACTCTAAAAACCTGAAAAGGAAAGAAGGTGGGAGGTGATAGGAGGATGAACAGCCATGGGCAAGAAGGGAGAGCTGGAAACACAGAAGGCCCTCCTCAGGCCAAAAAGGAAGGTGCTGAGAACAGGACTGACATCCGGAAGCCTGTATGTTTCCATTGTAACAAGGCCGATCATCTTCGAGCTGACTGCTTGTGGGGAAAGCCCATAGGTTTAGTCAGGGTACACCAGACCAGTACAGGAAAAAGAGGGGCCTGATGGAAAGCACAGTGGACCAGGCTGTGTCTTTAACTGCTGCAGTGAAACTACCACTGAGAGTGCGGGAAAACTTAAAATCCCTGAGAGTGACCAGGATTTTGTGTCCAGAGGAAAAGTGACCTCATACCCCTCAAGTGAGGTGAGTAAGCCCATAATCATACTTAGGGATACAGGGGCCACCCAAATCCTTCTGCTGGGAAAAGGCATGATCTTTCCCCCAGAGAGTGCATCGAATGCTAGAGTGCTAGTAAACAATATCAAAGTAAAGTCTTTGCCCATAACTTTATACCGGATGCACCTGGAGTGCAACCTTGATTCAGAACTGGTAACCGTGGGGATTGTCCCTAGTTTACCAGTGGATGGGGTAATGATCTGGCGAAGGCAAAGGTGGTAGCATCTCCAGTGGTATTTGAAAGACCAAAAAAGGTCAGGGAGACAGAGCAGTTACAGGAAAAGGTCACTGGCATTCTCCCTGACTGTGTGGTGACCTGGTCCATGGCCAAACAAGCTCCGTCAGAGGAGGCTGAACTGGCACTGCAGACAGATGACCCGACTGTCTGGTTATCTGAAACCTTCTTTGGGAAGTTAGAGGACCCAGAGGATGGATTAAGCAGGTCTTCCTTGGTCGAGACTCAACAAGTAGACACAGGGTTAAAAAGGTTAGCACAGACTGCCCAAACTGAAGCTGAAGCAGAGGGAGTTCCAGAGTACGACTATTTAAAGGATGAGGTGCTGATGAAGAAGTGGAAACCTCCTCACAGACCTGCAGATGAAGAGTGGACAGTGGTTCACCAGGTAGTGGTGTCGCCGAGGTACCGTCGGGAAATATTGAGAATAGCCCACGACATTCCAATGTCTGGACATGTCGCTATCAGAAAAACCTAAGGCCACATCAGACAGTATTTTCACAGGCCACAACTCCACAAGGATGTGGTGGAGTTCTGTGAGACTTGCTACATGTGCCAGGTTGTGGGGAAGCCTCAACCTGCAATAAAACCAGCACCCCGAATTCCCATACCAGCTTTTGCAGAACAATTCAGCAGAGTGCTCCTAGATCATGTGGGATCCCTGCTGAAAACAAAAGGGAGATACCACTATCATCATGCCAATATGGATGTGGCTACTCAATTTCCAGAGACTATCCCTCTAAGAACTAACTTCGCCAAGGTAGTGGTGGAGGGGCTAACCCAATTCTACATCCGATACGGGCTGACTGCTGAGATCCAGAGGAAAAGTGACCTAATACCCCTCGAATCAGGGCACAAATTTTATGTCCAGTATTTTTCAAAAGGTCATGGGTAATCTGGACATAACCCAGCTAAAGTCCTCAGCCTACCACCCACAGTCACAAGGGACTTTGGAGCGGTACCACCAGACCCTAAAGACAATGATCAGGACATACTGCTATGAGTGCTCCCATGACTGGGACAAAGGGCTGGGATTTCTTCAGTTTGTTACCCAATGAGTCCACTGGCTTTAGTCCCTTTGAATTAGTTTATGGACACGAGGTGAGAGGTCCTTTAAAACTAATCAACGAGAGGTTTTTGGGACACAGGGATGAATCTTCCCTGTTGGACTACCTCTCCATTTTCTGAGAACGGCTCACGGGAGCCTGTGTGGTGGCTCAGGAACATCAATAGGGAGGTTTTGTTACAACTGTACAGGGTGTTGGTGAGGCCGCACCTGGAGTACTGTGTACAGTTTTGGTCCCCGTATTTAAGAAAGGATATACTAGTATTGGAGACAGTTCAAAAGAGATTCACTAGGCTGATTCCTGGGATGAAGGGGTTGGCTTATCAAGAATGGCTAAACAGGTTAGGCTTTTATTCATTAGAGTTTAGAAGAATGAGGGGTGATCTTATTGAAACGTACAAGATTCTGAGTAGACTTGACAGGGTAGATGTTGAAAAGATGTTTCCACTAGTGGGGGAATCTCGAACTAGGGGACATAATTACAGAATAAGGGGACACTCATTTAAAACTGAGTTGCGAAGGAATTTCTTCTCAGAGGGTAGTGAATGTCTGGAATTCTCTACCCCAGAGAGCTGTGCAGGCGAAATCACTGAAAGTATTTAAAGAGGAGGTAGATAGATTTTTGAAATATCGGGTAGTTGAGGGCTATGAGGAGTTGGCACGAAAGAGCAGTTGAGGTCTGGGGCAGATCAGCCATGATCTTATTGAATGATGGAGCAGGCTTGAGGGGCCGAATGGCCTACTCCTGCTCCTATTTCTTAGTTTTCTGGGAGTTCTCAAGAAACATATGAAAAGGCAAGAGGATAAACATGTCAAGGCGAGAACATTTCAACTCGGAGGCCATGTGTTAGTGCTATTACCAATACAGGGAGAACATTTGAAAGCCCGGTTCAGTGGCTCGTAGTAAAGAGGTGAATTTTTAATTGACGCCCCAGATTGGAGTTAAAAGCAAAGGCTGTGCCACATCAATATGTTAAAAGAATACCACAACCATGAAGGGGCAAACAAGCACAGCTCTGTAAGGCAGCCAGGACACAGGAGGGCAAAAGGGACAGTCAGGATGAGTTAGAAGGAGGCCAGGAGGATTCCCAAATCAAACCCCCTCCCATCCGGTTCACTAACAATGAAATGTTAGGGAAATTGGACACCGTACTCTCCTATTTAAACACAGAACAGAGAGGAGATCTAACAAGGCTTCTCAGAGCATTTAAAGGGATCTGCAGAGACTAACTAGGGTGCACAAACCTAACCCTACACCATGTGGATGCAGGAGAGACCCCTCCCATAAAGAAATCCCAAGGTCCCAGGAAACTGACCCAGGTTCGGGACGAAATTCAGAATGAAGACCAGCAAATTAAAGATTGACACAGAAAAGCTCATAAGCCAAAGGAAAACCCTAAGTCCAAGAAGGTATTTGTGACAGATTTGGAGGGTGTGATGGTGGTGGTGACTGCAATTCAAGTATCCTAACTGAGGAGGAATTGTGGGCCAGGTTGGATGAGCTGGAACAACAGGGATGCAGGACGAAATTGATTGGTGGTCTCAAGCTGCAAGGAAAAAAAATCCAGCACTGGGTTAAAGTACAAAATGACTGAAACACTTCAAGGTAGGTAGGTTTAAAACTTTGCCTGACAAAGTGTCTTATGATATGGTGCTATTTGGACCACTTGCATTTATGCCAGGACAGCTAATCCACACAAATGAAGTCACCATTTTACTTGGTGGCAATTGGTTTGCAAAGTTCTCTGCAAAGTAAGCTGTTGGCCTGGTGCAGCACAGGAAAAACAATGTACAAAAATCACTGGATGATCTTCACAAAGTTACAAACAACTTTAAATCCAGGGTTGAGTTCACTGATATAGAGAAACTGGAAAAGGAAGGTATTGTAGAAATACACAAGGAAATTCTGTGTATGCTGGAGTACAAGGTGATTGAGCTCAGTCAAAGCAGTTGGAGTTCCCCAATTGTGCTCATGCACAAACCTGGCAGGTCTGGCAAGTTAGGATGGCCATCTAATTTGCAACACTATATCCTGCATTGCAAAGGGTTATGAGGTGGAAGACAAAATGTCTGCTCATACCCTAATAACAACCAAGACCCAGGAAGTTTAAAGGAACTACCTGCTCTTTTTAGCAAGAGAAAAATACTGCTAACTACTACGTTTGAATGACTGAGTGACTGTCATGTGACAAGCCCCTCCCCATCTGTGGTTTTAAGCTTGTGTCTTTCTGCAGCAGAGCAACAGAGAGAGGAGAAGCAACTGGACTCTGACACATGCAGACCCAAGTGGGAGTACCCCCCATCCCCCCCCCATCCCCACAACTCCATTCCAGCTTGAAAGCTTTCAAATCCTGCCTGTTGACTGACCACCTTTTCATACTCCGGCTACAATCAGAAATGCCATTGGAGGAAATCATCTCCAAGAGACTCACCGAACCAGTCATCTACCTCTTCAAACTAAAAGCCTCAGGACCACTGAATTCAGCAAGAAGTCAGCCAAATCACCAAACTTCATAGACTGTATTTTATGGACTCTAACTCAACCAATCTACCTTTCCTCACTTTGTAACCTATTTGTGTGTGTGGGTGTGAGTGAAAGTTGGTGCATTGTTTAATACTTTTATTAGTTCTGTTTAGGTACAATAAAGTTAACCTCTTTCTTAACTCAAGAAAAGCTGTCTGATTGGTTCTTGTTATGATCATAGCAAGTAAGTAATCAAACACCTACCAATTGGCCAGTACATCCATTTTATGAAAGAATTAAACCTGTTGTGGTCAAACAAGAAGATGAAAAAGCGGGAAGCCCTTCAGCCCCTCCTCACTTGACTGTAACAATAATCATCACAGGTATGCAACCCTCGAGAACTCGAGTCTCAAAAGAATTCAACAGGTTTATCATAACCCTCCTCCCACTGCTAAAACTCACTACCACTTTCCTTTCTCAATCTGTTCCTTTTTGCATGCGTGAGTGAATGCATGAGTAAATGCGATTGCAACAATTTCGGGATCAGGCGTATTGATCAATAAACAATTGACTTTCTTTTTTTAAAACCTATAGGAAAACCTGTCGCTGTCTGGCTAAACTTTTATTACAAATACATTGGCTGCGGTCAGGTGGGGAGTTGAACAGTGGGGATCCATCCATGTCACCCCACCTGGCTGTAACAAATTTGGGCTCAAAGTCAGGAACCGCCAAATGAGAGATTTGAAAAACAGGAGGAACATCGACCTCTAATATAATGGAATTTTCTTGTGTTCTGTTTTTTTTTCTTGCGGTGCTAGAAACAAAAGAGATGGCCACTTTTAATGCTAAGGAGTTTGTAAAGCAGGGAGAGATATCCCATGTTAAGTTAAACAAATTAAATGTTGAAGATTTCAAAAGCTTAGCTACAGAGGTGGGAATTACTTTCAAACAAAAAGCAAAGAAAGCTGAACTGGTGAAAAGTCTAGCCAACCATTTTAAACTTACCCCTGAACTAGAAGAGGAAAGCCTAGAATCTGAGTCTGAAAAAATAATTCTAGCTAGAATCCAGTTACAGATGAAAAGGGAAGTGCAGTTAAAAAGGGAAGAGCTGCAATTTCAAAAGGAAAAGGAAGAAAGGGAGTTTCAGCTTCGAAGGGAAAAAGAGGAAAGAGAGATGCAAAGAGAGGAAGCAGCAAGAAGGTTTGAGTTACAGAGGCTTCAAACCCAAAATGAAAATGCTGCTAGTCACTCAAACCTTATCCCCAATTCAGAGTAAAACTTTGATGTTCTGAGACACTCAAGACTAGTTCCAAAGGTTGTCATATTTTATCTCATTTCAGAAAATAGCTACTAGGCTAAAATGGCCTAAAGAATAGTGGACTCTCCTTTTAGAAGGTGAGTTCGTCGATTGGGATCGTGAACATTTTTCTCTGTTCGCAGAAGAAAGTTCTTTTGATTATGAACAAACTAAAACTACAATTCTAAATGTATATGAACTGGTACCAGAAGCATATAGACAGAAATTCCAACACATCCAGAAAAGACCCACACAGACTTACCTTGAATTCGAAAGATTCAAACATACGGCTTTTGATAGCTGGATATGGTTTCTCAATCTAGAACTCTCATATGAAAATTTGAGAGAAGTGATGTTGCTGCAAGAGTTCAAAAATATTATTCCAAGTAGCATAAGAACTCACATAGTAGAACAAAGGGTGAGAAGCCGCTGCCATGGCAGATGACTTTGATCTCACACATAAACCCTTTACTCAGGGAGAAGCCTTTCATGATAATTTCCAGAGGTTCAGAAAGGACAGAAAGTGGAGAAATGATAAAAGATGGGGTGTTAGCAACAGAGAAACAAAAGGTGAGCACACAAGAAGCCCTCCACCAGTAAGAAAAGAAAATACAGAGGACAGGAATGTGTACCACAGACCTGTGTGTTCCCATTGCAGCAAAACAGGGCATATCAAAGTTGACTGCTGGAAGTTAAAGGGAAAGCCAATTAATATTGCAATATTAACAAAGAAAAGGGTGCCCAGGCAGACCCAACTGTGGCCCTAGCCATGGGAAAGAACTCCGCAAAGAATCTTGCCATAGGTATAGGAGAAGCAGAGAAAATTCCTGAAGGCTATCAGGACTTTTTTTTTAAAGGAATGGTGTTTCCATACCCCTCTAGTGAGGGAATTAACCCATGATCCTGCTTTGAGACACTGGGGCAATTCAATTCCTTATGTTGGGTGAAGGAATGACCCTCCCACCAGAGCACTCGCTAAAAGCGAAGGTTCTGTTAAAAAGGATTGAAGGAGGATACATGTCTGTACCCCTGTATCGGGTCCACTTGCAGCGAGACCTTGTTTCTGGGCCAGTTACTGTAGGAATTGTCCCTAGTCTAACTGTGGCCGGCATAGACTTGCTGCTCGGCAATGATTCAGCTGGAAGTAAGGTGGTCACACCGCAGTGATATTAGACCAGCCAAATGAGGCCAAGGAGACAGAACAAATACAGGAGGAAGACCCTGGAATCTTTCCTGCCTTTGCAATAACAAGGGCCATGGTCAAGTAAGCTCCCCCAGAGAAAGCTGAACCAGAAAATCAGCCTGATGACTCAGAGGTCTGCCTGGCTGAAACTTTTTGCGGACATTTAGGAGAAGTATATGCCAGACCCTCCGTAATTGAAGCCTAAAAAGCAGACACTGAGTTAAAAAAAGATAGCACAGACAGCTTATCCTGAGGCAGACGGAGAGAAGCTGTCTGAGTGTTACTATTTAAAAAATGAAATTTTAATGAGGAAATGGAGACCACCACAGTGACCTGCAGAGGAGGAGTGGACAGTAGTTCACTAAATTGTGGTCCCCCCCAAATATTGCAGAGAGATTCTGCGAATTGCACATGAAATCCCCATGGCTCGGCATGTGGGTATCCAAAAAACTCAAGCCTGAATCAGCCGACACGTTTACCGGCCACAATTCCACAAAGATGTGGTTAAATTCTGTCAGACCTGCCAGACTATTGGGAAACCCCAACCTACCATTAAACCTGCACCACTTATCCCCATTCCTGCTTTCAATGAGCCTTTCAATAGAGTTCTAATCGATTGTGTGGACCCCTACCCAAAGCCAAGACGGGTCATCAGGACCTGTTATCTATCATAGATATGGCCACCAGATTCCCAGAAGCCATACGTTTGAGGACAATTACTACCAAAGCCATAGTCGAGAGGTTAACCCAGTTCTTCATCAGATATGGACTCCTCAGAGAAATACAATCCAATTAGGGAACCAATTTCATGTCCTGAATTTTCCAGGAGGTCATACAAAGATAGATATAGGACAGATGTTAGAGGTAGTTTCTTTACTCAGAGAGTAGTCGGGGCGTGGAACGCCCTGCCTGCAACAGTAGTAGACTCGCCAACTTTAAGGGCATTTAAGTGGTCATTGGATAGACATATGGATGAAAATGGAATAGTGTAGGTCAGAT
This sequence comes from Heterodontus francisci, assembly GCF_036365525.1. Classification (NCBI taxonomy): domain Eukaryota; kingdom Metazoa; phylum Chordata; class Chondrichthyes; order Heterodontiformes; family Heterodontidae; genus Heterodontus; species Heterodontus francisci. The sequence continues at coordinate 113,190,477 of NC_090377.1, forward strand.
GGTTTCACAGGTTGGCGCAACATCGAGGGCTGAAGGGCCTGTACTGCGCTGTAATGTTCTAATTCTAAAAAAGCCTCGATTTTGACCAGCTGAAATCCTCAGTATATCACCCCCAATCACAAAGGGCTCTACAACAGTACCATCAACCCTAAAAAACTATGCTCCAAGCATATTGCAGTGACTGCCCCTACGACTAGGACAAAGGAGTAGTTTTCTTGCTATTTGCTACCAGGGATTCCCCGGTGAATCCATAGGCTTTATTCCCTTCGAATTGATTTTCGAACATGAGGTGAGAGGCCCCCTAAAATTGATCAAGGAAAAGACCCTCGATCAAAGAGAGGAAACCTTGATACTAAACTATGTCACCACCTTCCGGGAGAGACTTTCCCAGGCAGCAAAGGAACACCTCAAAATCTCTCAGAAAAAATGAACTGGCAGGCAGATAAGAAAGCTGCAGTCAGTGAGTTTAAACCAAGGGACCAAGTTTTAGTGCTGCTACTCCTGCAGGCAAACCTTTAAAGGCCAGGTTTCGTGGCCTATATAGTGTAGGAAAAAAGGTGAACGAGGTAAACTACCTATTTAACACTCCTGACAGAAGGAAAAAACAAAGACTGTGTCATATTAACACACTGATAAGATACTACAGCCAAGAACTGGACAGATCAGTAAGTATGTGCCAGGCAGTAAAAGTGATAGAGGCAGAGAGCAGTAATGGGGACGAGCTGGACGAGGACAAGAACCCTGAAAACTTTAAAACTGCACTCCCTACTGCTAAATTGGAAAACACCAAAATTTTAAAGGGCTTGGGCACAATGCTGGACTATCTCTCTGAACGACAGAGACAGGACCGATTCACATTATTAAAGGAGTTCAAGGCAGTCTGCAGGGACAAACCCGGTGGCACACCTTTAAGTGTGCTGTGTAAAAACCCTTAAAGAAATGAAGAACATAAGAAATAGCAGAAGTAGGCCACACGGTTTCTTGAGCCTGCTTTTCTATTCAACAAGATCATGGCTGATCTTCAAACTCTGCTCCAGCTTCCTGCACTATCCTCATATCCCTTAACTCCCTTAGTATTCAAAAATCTAATGACCTCTGCGTCAAATATCGTCACGCACATTGGAGGTGTGATGATACAACTTTCACGGAGTAACTCTGAAGAGTTGTGAAAACACGGACTTTACCTTTAAAAAATGAACAATGGTCCAAGATGGCTGCCAAAAAGAAGGGGTTTAACTTATGCAGATTCAAATAGTCTGACAAAGACAAAAGACAAATCTTCAAAGCACGGGCTTGGATTAATCAAGGATAGTCAGCATGGATTTGTTAAGGGATGATCTTGTGTGACTAACTTGATTGAATTTTTTGAAGCTGTAACAAAGAGGATTGATGAGGGTAGTGCAGTTGATGTGGTCTACATGGATTTTAGCAAGGCTTTTGACAAGGCCCCACACAGAAGATTGGTTAAAAAAAACCCCATGGGATCCAGGAAAAGGTAGCAAGCTGGATACAAAATTGGCTCAGTGGCAGGAAATAAAGGGTAATTGTTGACGGGTGTTTTAGCCACTGGAAGGCTGTTTCCACTGGCGTTACGCAGGGCTCAGTGCTAGGTCCCCTGCTTTTTGTGGTGCATATATATTAACGATTTGGACATAAATGTAGGGGGCATGATCAAGAAGTTTGCAGATGACACAAAAATTGGCCTGTGGTTGACAGGTGGGCTGAAATGTGGCTAATGGAATTCAACCCAGAGAAGTGTGAGGTGATGTATTTGAGGAGGTCAAACATGGCAAAGGAATGCATAATTAATGGGAGAATACTGAGAGGTGTAGAGGAAGTGAGGGACCTTGGAGTGAATGTCCACAGATCCCTGAAGGTAGCGGGATAGGTTGATAAGGTGGTTAAGAAGGCAAATGGAATCCTTTCCTTTATTAGCTGAGGTATAGAATATAAGAGCAGGGAGGTTATGCTGGAACTGTATAACTCATTGGTTAGGCCACAACTTGTGTACTGTGTGCAGTTCTGGTCACCTCACTACAGAAAGGATGTAATTGCACTAGAGAAGGTACAAAGGGAATATATGAGGATGTTGCTGTGACTGGAAAAATGCAGCTATGAGGAAAGATTGGATAGGCTGGGGTTGTTCTCCTTGGAACAGAGAAGGCTGAGGGGAGATCTCATTGAAATGTACAAAATTTTGAGGGGCCTGGATAGAGTGGATGTGAAGACCCTATTTACCTTAGCAGAGAGGTCAGTGACTTAGGGGGTATAGATTTAAAGTGATTGGTAAAAAGACTAGAGGGGAGATGAGAAAATATTTTTTTCACCCAGAGGATGGTGGGAGTCTGAAACTCACTGCCTGAAAGGGTAGTTGAGGCAGAGACCCTCAACTCACTTAAAAGGAGTCTGGATATGCACCTCCAGTGTCGTGAACTGCAGGGCTACGGACCAAATGCTGGAAGGTGGGATTAGGCGGAGTGGCTCATTTTTGGCAGAGCAGACACAATGGGCCATGGCCTTTTTCTGTGCTGTAAACTTTCTATGATTCTATAATGAAACCTATCTCACACCTATCGTAGAAAGATTAAATGTTTTCTTCTAAAACAAAGGAGGTGCGAAATAGCCACATCCTGGGCCATTGTGTGATCATCGTGGGGAAGAAACCAGAATGCTCCTAACAGGAGGTGAGAAGTAACAGTTTTACCTTTTAAAAAAAATACAGCCAGAGAGAGAGACTGACCCATAAGGTGAAACTACATGTAACTGCTGGCATTCCAGAAAGCCAGAAGCACATGTCCTGTTGGAAAAAATCCAACATCTACATCAGACAGTAGAGAAAGAGCTAGGAGTGACCAACCATCTTCAACAGCACCTTCAATCAAGACAGAAATCTAAAATCATCTCAGGCCTGCAACCCTCTATAACTCAAGTCTCAAGAGAATTCAACATGTTTATCATAACCCTTCTCCCCCACTAGAGCCCACCTACCTCTTTCCCTTCTCTATCTGTTTCTTGTGTGTATGTGTGTGTGTGTGTGTGTGTGTGTAAGTGAATGCGATTGCGACAATTTCGGGATCAGGCGTATTGATCAATAAACAATTGACTTCCTGTTTTTTAAAAACCTACAGGGAAACCTGTCGCTGTCTGGTTATTTGAAAAATAAAGCACAAAGGGGCTAAACTCTTAATACAAATACACTTGCTGCGGTCAGGTGGGGAGTTGAACAGCGGGAACCACCCACATCACACCACCTGGCTGTAACAATATACTCAATAATTGAGCATCCACAGCTCTCTGGCATAGAGAATTCCAAAGATACTCAACCCTCTGAGTGAAGATGTTTCTCCTCATCTCAGTCCTAAATGAATGACTCCTTATTCTGAGACTTGTGCCCCCATGTTCTAGATTCTCTAGTCAGGGGAATCCACCCTGCCAAGCCCTCTTAAGAATTTTATACATTTCAATTAGATCAGCCTCCATTCTTCTTCACTCCAAAGAGTATGGGCTCATTCTATTCAATAGCTCCTCATAGGACAATCCTCTCATCCCAGGAATCAATCTAGTGAACCTTCATTGCGACCCCTCTAAGGCACATATATCCTTCCTTAGGTAAGATGACCAAAACTGCACACAACAGGCTGGATTTTGTGAAGGAGGCGGGGCTCCTGGCACCAGGCCAAAAAGGCTGGGGGAACCCCGCCTCTGCCATTTCGCTCTTCTGCCATTTTGCTCCTCTCCACCCTCCCCCACCCCGCAACCCGGAGTGATCCTCCATTCTTTTTTGGGCGGCGCAGTGGTTAGCACCGCAGCCTCACAGCTCCAGCAACCCGGGTTCAATTCTGGGTACTGCCTGTGTGGAGTTTGCAAGTTCTCCCTGTGTCTGCGTGGGTTTCTTCCAGGTGCTCCGGTTTCCTCCCACATGCCAAAGACTTGCAGGTTGATAGGTAAATTGGCCGTTAGCAATTGCCCATAGTATAGGTAGGTGGTAGGGAAATATAGGGACAGGTGGGGATGTGGTAGGAATATGGAATTAGTGTAGGATTAGTATAAATGGGTGGTTGATGGTCGGCACAGACTCGGTGGGCCGAAGGGCCTGTTTCAGTGCTGTATCTCTAAACTAAGTCAAAGAATCATGAGATGGGATCCCCGTCCCTTTAAAGATGGGGATCCTGCCTCCATGAACTGCCTGCCAATCACAGGGCTTACAGCTCAGCAGTATTGGTAGCACCATTGGCAGCAGTGGCCACCGCCGGTACTGCAGAGACTTTGGACCCAGATCCAGTGCTGGAACCCCAGACAAGAGGCAGGTGAGGCGGGGTTGCCGAGACCGGTCTGGGAGGTCCCGGTGAGGCCGAGGGAGGTGGTCGTGCAATCCAGTGGGGTGGAGGGAGTGGGGGAAACTGGCCACAGATTGCCCATGGATCCCCCAAGCCCACAGGGAGGTCACCTTGTGTTACAAGGCCACCTCCCTGCATGGAGGAGGCCACCCCTCCACCCTCCACACCAACTGCTGGTAAGCTCCCAGCGGCATCAGGAGAAGGCCCTTAATTGGCCATCAATAGGCCACTTTGGGGCTTCAATTGGCCTCTGGGCGGGAAGGCAGTCGTTGGCCTATTCCACCCCTGGGAAGATCGCTTGGCAACGGGGAGGCGACGGGCCCTCTGTCCTCACCACCCTTTGTGATGCTCCCCACCTCCGTCCCCTCCTCAGGGAGGCCCATAAAATCCCGGCCAATGTTCCAGATGTGTTCTCACCAAAGCCTTGTACAACATAGTAAGACTTCCTTACACTTATACTGCAACCACCACCCCCCCCCCCCACCACCTTGCAATAAAGGCCAACATATAATTCACCTTCCTAATTGCTTCTTGTATCTGCATGTGAACTTTGTGATTCATGTACAAGTACCAACATTTACTAGTCGTTCGTCTTTTCAAAAATATTCTACTTTTCTATTCCCCCTACCAAAATGGATAATTTTACATTTCTCCACAATATACTCCATCTGCCACCTTCTTTCCCACTCACTTAACCTGCCTGCATCTTTTTGCATCCACTTTACATCCTCCTCACAGTATACTTTTTCACCAGCTTTGTATTGTCAGTGACTTTGATATACTCAATCCCCTCATCTAAGTCAATGATATCGATTGTAAGTAGCTGAGGCTCAAGCACTGATCTTTATGGCACCTCACTAGGTACAACCTGCCAACCCGGAAATGACTCATTTATTCCTACTCTCTGTTTTCTGACTGTTAACCAATCTCCAATCCATACTAATATATTACCCCCAATCCATGAGCCTAGTCTTGGGTAACAACCTCTTGTACAGCACCTTATCAAATGCCTTCTGAAGATCCAAATATCCCTTATCTACACTGCTAGTTACATCATCAAAATGCATTAATAGATTTGTCAAACATGATTTGCCTTTCATGACACAATGTTGACTCTACTTGATCATATTGTGATTTTCCAAGTGCCCTGTTACCAAATCCCTAATAATAGATTCTATAATTTTCGCTTCTACTGATGTCAGGCTAACTGGCATGTGGTTCCCTGTTTTCTCTCTGAACAGCGGGGTTACTTTTGCTACCTTCCAATCCACAGGAACCATTCTAGAATTGAGGGAATTTTGGTAGATCAAATTCTCCCTCATTCATTTATCCTCAGTTGGTGTTGACTCAACAACTGCCGTGTTCCTCCAGGAGGTTTCTACTCCATCAAGCCCAATCTAAGCCTTACCTCAGATTTATATTTTTGTTCTCCACTGTTTAATTACTGAGTCCTTCATGTTGCTGTCTAAGAGACTGTCTCCAAATCTTTTCATCTTCAAGTATTCCGTTCCTATGTGAAGCTGGTACAGAAATTCCAGTCAAGATAAATAATCCCTCCTCAATGGGATGGCTTTCTTGTTTTGTTCACATTAAAAACATTATTAAATTGGCCCTTTAACTGATGAGCATATCACTGCACTAACTCGAGACTGAGTTACTGTTGTGGAGCCTGCAGATCTGAGTATTACGACTGGGTTCTGTTGCTTTCTGGCCAGAAGAGTTTCATTCATACACATTCGGATGTGGTTAACTTGTAACATTAGCTGAGCCAACTTGTCCCATTAATATTCTGCTAAAGTTAAAATTATTAAACAAAGACTACCATGGTGGAGGCAGAGGCCCTCAATTCTTTTAAAAGGTACCTGGACATGCACCTAAGGTGCTGTAACCTGCGGGGCTATGGACCAGGTGCTGGAAGGTTGGATTCGTTTGGGTGGGTAGCTTATTCGGCTGGCACGGACATGATGGGCTGAATGGCCTCCTTTTGTGCTGTATTTTGTTCTATATTCTGCCCTGGAAGCTTGCACACTTCACACCTTCTGCCATTATATTTCAACAGGTGAGAGACAACCTTCCTTAAATGCTATTTGGAGAGACTAAGCATTATTTAATTTTTTTAAATACTTCATGCCTAATTAATTGAATCATTAATTCCTTTAATAAAAAGGGATTTAACTATGATAAATATTACATTGAAAGTTTTGTATAGAGAGATCCATTTGTGAAGTGCTTGGGAAGCAATGTGAATTGTAATATCTTTGAAGATTTAGAATGATGGGACATATTCTGTTATAATAACTTCAGCTTCATAGTGTCTTCAATTAGCAACAAAGCTCAGGCTGCAGTCTCTGTTTAAGAGGATATAAAAGCCAAGCAATTCAGGATAAAAAATGATCAAATATAATAATGCAAAGCTTACAACATAGTGTAGAAAGAGCTTTAGTGACTAAAATTCGTTTTATACATTAACGACCCTCTCACGGTGACGCAAGATTTTAGAAGCTAGATTTTGATGAAACCCAAAGTTGATTCCATTTCTGGTTCCTTTTGCTCACCACTGGGAATTGCCTTTGGTCATCTATCATACAGTAGCCTTTCACTCAAACTACCCCAACTCCTTTCATGCAACTCCAACAAGTTCCTGCTGATTTCCCACAGGTGCCTTTGAGTTCATGCCCATTGTCATATCTCCACCACCTATATATCTCATTCAACTCCCATTTTATTCCTCAGTGGCACTGGTTTCACATCTGTTGTTGACACAAACCTTTTCCACTTTTTCTATATATCTATAAGGAGTTCTTTTCTTTTAACCTTCTGCAAGTCACAGGAAAATTGTAGTTTATATTTTTAATCATTGTGCTGCTGTCCCAAAACGATTGTACAGAAAATCTTGTTAGGTAAATGGTCCATTTCATACTTGATGTTAAGTAGTATAAACATATTCACACAGACCCAAAAGGCACTTACCAAACACCAAGCTCTCTGTGGAATTTCATGGCATCCAAGTTTCCATGATCACATGGTTATTTATTAGAATCATAAATCATTGGTCATTAATCATAGTTCTGCTAACCCCCAACAGCAGGTGTGTGGAATTATTTTTTTAACTTCAGTTTCTGAAACTTCTAGAACTTTTTAAACAGCCCAGTGTTTTAAAAAAAAAAGTATAAATCAGGTCTGAAGGCAGCTGAACAACCTGGGACTTGCTGCCAAAATCCAGTCTGCTGACTGCAGTTAGCTCTGACTTGAATCCAGTGCAATGAGTGCAAACTGTTGGGCTGCTGTGACTACAACGGTAGCACTGTAAAACCAACTAAGTTAGTTGGGTATCTGTGATAGATATAACATGAGGTTGGGCTGAGTTGATGGACCCAAAGAAGACGCTACCCATGAAACAAGAGACACACTCGAGCAGTGGAAACAGTACAGAAAAGAGCCACGAGGTTGATCCCAAGTGTCAGATGTCAGAGTTATGAGGAATGACTGGGGAAAATTGAGCTTTTTGGCCTGAAAAGGAAACAAAGGTGACCATGTAGACTTATGCAAGATTATTAAAGGCATAGAAAAAGTTAACTTGGAATATTACTTTAAATTAAACTGCATAAGTAGCAATAGGAACACACACGATTAAACTAGTAAAAGGTAGTTTTAGGACTGATATCGAGAAGTTCCTCTTAACACAAAGAATAATAAACATGTAAAATTAACTCCCAGATAGAGTAGTGGAAGCAAACACTCGGGAATCATTTAAGCAACAGGTGGATGCTACAATGTTAGTCCCTCTCGGGCGGATGAATTCAGATGGGCTGAATGGTCTTCTGGAACTGTACTGATCTTGTGGAGTAGGAAGAGAGTGAAGGGAAGAAGTTAATTTGGAAGCAGTGATCTGAGCTTTTGTATTTAGAAAATTGAAGGATGGAGGAAAGACTAAGGGATGGAAGAATTCCAGATCATTGAGATCTCGGGAAGGAATTTAGATATCAGAAAAAGAGAATTTATATAACAACTATCACATCCTCAGGATGTCCAAAAGTGCTCTTACAATCAATAGATAACTGTTTATTTGAAGTGTAGTCACTGTTATTTTATAGGCAAATACAGCAACCAACTTGTGCATAAACAATGATTGAATGAAAGGCCAGATACAGTCTTTCTATTTGTTTTGAGGGAGGAATGTTGGCCCAGACGCTAGGAGAACTCCTTGCTCTCCTTTCAGTGGTGCCAAGGGATCTTTAATGTCCATCTGAGTTGGCAGACTCACTGGACTCATTGTTTTAAGAACTCAGCATTCACCGAGCGTTAAACAGTGAATATGTGGGATGGATAATTCTTTTGTTATCTCACTTGATTTTCTTCAGTGATCAGTGAGCCTTTCCTCAGGGGATTGAATAGGCCGGGTTGAGTCAGTGGTGTACATGATTTGTGGATGGAGTGGGCCAACTGGTTAAATGGCCATTACTCATTCAATGATTTCTTATATTTTCCCCCAATAGGTGATGCCCGCTCCCATGCGTGGATTTGTCAGATGACATCATCATGAAGAGGTCACCCACCCAAACCCATCCCAAGCAGGGCCCATCATATGGAGAACTGATTGCTACCAAATACAAAGCATGATGGACAGGAGAAAGCCCTCTGCTCCATTCTGTACAACTGTAATGCCTTGTGCATCACAATACATCCAATCAAAGGCCATGTGAGCTCCTGGGAGAGACAGAGAACCAGATAAAAACCAGAAGCAAACCAATGTGGAAAATTGTTCGCTGAACCCATTAGGTAATCACAACTAGTCCATGAGCCCACTCTGACCCTGATTAATGTTGGACAGAACTGATCTTTTATACCACCCCAGCCAAAAACAAGTCCAGCTCTCCAGCATTAAAGACTGGATAAGTCAGCAAACTCTCTAATAGTACATTAAACTTTCCAATACTGTGCTCCTGGCATACTGCAGAAGTGCACGTTAGGAAAATATTGGCCCCCAGTTTCCACTGCTTACTTTTAAGCAGCATGAGATTTAAGACAGGAACTGACTGACAATGGGGGAGGTGCTGTGGAGAGAGGAGGAATAGTGGAAAATACAAAAGGAGACATGGACAGGACTGAAAAGGAGGCTGATGGGCAAACAAGGAGGGAATGAGCTCAAAATAGAGTCAGTAGTCATATTGCCTGTTAACGGCGGCGATGTGGCTGCCTCCATTTTGAAAGGGGCTACCAGGGAGCGTCCAAAGCATCCGCCTGTTTCAGGTGATGGGCCCCTATTAATGTATTGTAAAAAAGATGTAAATAGGACTCAGCCATTTTAGCTTGGAACTGATTGATTCCTGTGCCATGCACACACTGACCAGGTCCACAGGTGATGGAAGCGAAGAGGCCCCTCCACAAAGGTACGAAATTATTCATGGGAGTCCAAAGAAGATGGAATGCACAAAGATAATCTATGCATCTGCCTCCCTGTAACCCCCATCCTCCACGATCCTGGCTCCCCTGCAGCATATGTAAACATGATGAGCATGGCCTCTTGGTGTGTGATGTTAAACATGCATAAGGTGGAATTCCAGTATCTTCAAACCCTGCTCAAGAGTGGGGAGCATGCACAGTGAAATCTCACCAGTATGAAAGCATTGCAACATTAACCATTGCCACCTTCTGATAAGTCCTAAACCAGACAGTGGGTGAGAAAAGGAGTGGCAGGCGATGACCTCAAGGCTTGTTTTGTTGTTTTTCCTTTTCTGCTGCTAAAAATCCATTTAAAATATTTGTAATTAATATTAGCATATCCTGTTGTATAGGAATGGGACTTCATTTTAAAATGTCGACATTTTGGCTTGGATATTAGCAGGGGCAGTTATGGGTTCTTGGATGGAAAATGCAGTCCTGTTTTCCCTGCGTGTTGTGGAGTTACACAGCCTATGTCTCTTGGCCCTGACCAACAGTCATAGTGTCATATTCGGCACAGAAGGAGACCATTCGTCCCACTGAGTCCATGTTAGCTCTTCACGGAGCTATTCAATCAGTCTCATTCCCTCTAGCCCTGCAAGTCTATTTCTCTCAGGTGGCCATCCAATTTCCTGTTGAAGTCATTGTTTGTCTCCGCTTGCACCACCCTTGTGGGCAGCGGGTTCCAGGTCATTACCATCCGCTGTGTAAAAAAGTACTTCCTCATAGTCCCTCTGCATCTTTTGCCCAAAACTTTCAGTCTGTGTTCCCTAGTCCTTGTGCCATTTGTTAATGGGAACAGTTGTTCCTTGTCTAACTTATCTAAGCCAGTCATAATCTTGTACACTTCTATTAAATCTCCCCTCAATCTCTGTCGTTCTAAGGAGAACAAACCCAGCTTTTCCAACCTAACCTTGTAACTAAAATCCTCCATCCCTGGAACCATTCTGGTAAATCATGTTCCCCGGCTGGAAGTCAGCCTGATTGACAGGCTTGGCTTCCAGTCGGTTGGGGAGCACACCTGAGGAGGCCACAGGAGCTGTCGGGTCCGATCCCCGACCACAGGGGTCTAATTGTGTGCTAACATTCCACCCCCACCTCCCAGACAACCCCTCCCCACTGTCTGTTTTCTCTTCCCCATGCTGGTGTCTGGTATACACTACCTGATTAAGATCGGTTGCCAAGATTATTCATTGAACTCTACTGTTGTTGTAGAATGCAACTACCAGGATGGTAGCAGGTGAATTAGGTGGGCTTTGTTGTCCAGAAATTCCTACATAAAAACATAAGAAATAGGAGCTGGAATAGGCCATTTGGCCCCTTCAATAACATCACAATGCATCTTCTATGTCTACTCCACCTTCTCCCCATATCCTCTTGATATCCTTTGATTCTCGTATAGTTTAGACGTTTCCAGGGATCGCATTCAAAAAGACAAATGTTCTCATCCAAAACTAGACAGGTGGACCAACCAGTTAAAATAAAATCAAGGATACAACGCATAATTATGAGTAATTTTAATTCAGTGGGAGTTAATTTCTTTAAAGCCTTAAAATATTATTTTTCTCAGGTCATCTTCATGCCCCTATGACCATTAACAGAGTGTGAAAACCCCAGTATCGGGTAAGGTCCATTGTTGTTCTGAGAGCCTGATTAAAGATGGTGATCCAATGGCAACGGCATATCGACAGCTCCAGTATAGCAAGAAGCGAAGCTTCCAGAATCCACTGCACACCATGACGTTACCTCAGTGAGTGCTCAGCTTCTGCCTAAACTCAGAGCAAATCACTCGCACAGAAACATGCACACCATGCATGAGACAATATGCAGGCATATTAGAGTAAAAAAATCTGTGTACTTCCTGTCTGCAGTATTTTACTTCCTGTTACCAATGATTCCTATTCTAAATTCCTGCATCCAGCTTTATATTGGAACCTGCCTGTGTAAACTTGTCACATTGTAGTTGCAACCTCCCGCCAGCAGCTCAGTTTTCAATATCATTTTAAAATGGGGACTGAATTACATCGATATGCCCTGGTCCCTCAGCCCTCTGGCCCCACTGAACGCTACACATGTTCTTGATTTGCCATGCGCAATAGAAGGGCAACTGACCAAAATCTTGTGTAAAGCACAAATATTGCGTCAACAGACCCTTCCCACTGTTGTCATGAATTTTGATCCTATTTTTGCCGCAATATCTACCATTGTAAATTGCTATATCAACATTTCCCATTAATTTGACCACTGCCACCTGTCACAATGCAGTTGTAGGCTCCGGACATTAACCAGCTCCATGGAGCAACTTTCTGATCTCTCCCAACTTCACCATTGTCTTGTATCTAAAAAAAGAAATCTTATGTTGATCAACTCCACCACATCACAATAGAAAGTGGGAAAATTACTTCATTTTATAAACCAAACTTACAGTGTCGGTGTTGCACATTTAAAACTTCCAGGTAACTCATTCGAAATCCACTATCACATGCGTGTGCAAGCAGGGCTTGGGGTTTCGGAGGGTGTCGTAGTGTCCAGTATGCCTGGTTAACAGGTACAATTGAAGAATGTATTTGCTGAGGCTAATGGTTAGCCAGCAGGTGTAAGATTGTCAAAAGAAGAGAAACTTTACATCGATCTTTATGCCATTTGGCTAATGCATAGAATACAAATATGGCTCATTATATTGCATTTCTGGGCTGGTGATATTCTGTAATATGCTCATACTAACTCCACAAACATAGTATGACAATGTCGGTGTCAACCCAACGATGAACCTGGCAACTTCAACAAAAGCAAGTGTCATTTTTATTTGTCTTTTATTTGCTGTTTCTAAAACTTCTGACTTCCTGTCCCAACAGCTTGTTTCTTAAAAACAACAGAATGTGCAGGACATGTGTGAATCACACTTTGTGCTGACATTCACACACCCGGATGTAGGGCTCCATCATCAGCCCATCACCGACTGATGCACTTGTGATCACAAATGTCAGTATGGGAGACACTTTGTAAAGTGCGAGAGAGGAACAGAGAGAGGAAGAGAGTGTGAGAGATGGAAAGACATAGAGCGAGATCAGTTGGCACAGGGAGAGATAATTGTGACAATTTTCTCTTGTTCATCCATTGCTTCATTCCTAAAGAGGAGCTGGAGGAATTTGAAATCAAAAGACAACATTTAGTGAATAAATTGCCCTTTTAATGTGTGGTAATGTTCCTCTGCTGCCTTTTGCGTTTTCTCAACACATGGTTCCATTTTATAACAATTGCAACTTCTACATGAAGATAAATGTAAATTTATTCATCATACAAGTGTTCAGTAGGTAAAAATAACAAATGAACAGTAATAGCAGCACACTTTGGAGAGACTATTATTAACCTTCAAACCTTGCCTGCAACATATATTTCTGCACAGATTATCTTCATACTGACACATATACACCCAGAAAGACTGACACATGCAGCTACACAAGAAACAGACATGGTCCTACAGAGAGAAAGAGTTACTCAGAATGATACACAGTGAGACACAGAGACATGCATAAAGAGATATACGTATAGAGTAACAGACACAAACCGTCAAAGATTCAGACACATGATTAGAGACACAGACCGAGAAACACACACACACACAAACACACATTTGAAAATAACACTCAGACACACACGTACTATTTATTTGCAAATTACCTCTTTTCATTCAGGACCCTTTCTTTATTTGTTAAAATGTTTTGAATTTTCCAAAGATTATTTGTTTGAAAAATTTGTTTGAAAAGTATTTGTTCAGTCATCCTTCATTGTCCTACTTTGCCTCCTCTTCAAAGGTCAGTAATGATATTATCCAGACAATCTCTTGATCTGTTTACTTGCAGCTACAGTTCCAGTGACATGGAGCATGAAGACATAACTGGCTGGTATACAAGTAACCCATGAGACTGAATAGAAATTTAGAGGTGAGCCCTCGCGAGCAAGGGGCGCCAAGATAAGCAAGATGCTAATGATACTTACAGGGTTAGTGTCTTTCACATTATCAGCATTGTGGATTTTAGTTTCAGTACAATAAACCACCTGCTTGTAGTGAGTTTATATCTGTAATTGATGTCTATTTATAGAATACTAGCTAATCTCCCATGGCATTGCTCACAAGTAATCTTGGGTCTGCAGAAAGGTGCCTACTTGGTTGCTAACCTGACCTTTACCTTTAAGTTCCTTCCTCTAAATTGGAAAATTCAGGTCGTTGTAGCTACTTAGAAATCACTGATATGCATCAGTCTACAGTTGTAATTACTTGTAAATTTCAGGTGGCAGGTCAATAACTGGCTTTGCATCTGTAACTAAATATGACATTTGGTATGTCAAAGATGTACATCAGATTTCCAATACGTATCAGATTGGTGTAATGTAGTGAAAGAGTGCTACGAGCTTCTGTAATGTCATTGCAGCTGGTGTTCTTACCCACAGAGACCTGGAAACAGGGGACCGGATTTTGGTCCCACCCCGACAGCGGGTTTCGTGGCAGAGGGAGCCGGAAAATCGCGGCAGAATTGACTGCCATGGAACCTCGCTGGGGCCTTCAGGACTGGCCCCAGCAACCCCGCATCACCTACCTCTTCTCCAGGGCTCCAACACTGGGCCTGGGGCTGAGGCCTCTGCAGTACCGGCAGTGGCGACCACTTGCAGTGGGCGGGATCCCTGTCCCTATTAAGTCTCTAAAGGTATGGGGATTCTGCTTCCTTAATCTCTGACGGAAAAAGTCTGAAGGATCACTCCGGGGAGGCTCAAAAAAGGCAGAGGTGGGGGTTCCCCCTGTCTTTTCGGCCTGGCACCGGGAGCCCCATCTCCTGCATAAAATCCAGCCCAGGGAGAGGGTGATGGTTGGGCTTGGCATGGTCGATGTGCTATCTAACAATAGCAGGAACCGCCGTCCCTCCACTGCCATCCAGGAGCTAGAATGTGGGCAAGGCCAGACTGTCCACACACAAGCAGAAGGGAAGCAGCCTACAACAGGTCCATCTGAGGATCAGTCTCCGAGGTTGTAAGCCCATGATCCCAGGAGCCTCATAGAGTTGTTGAGCTGTTAGCCACCTCATAGGCTGTTGCCACAGTGATTCACTGAGAGAAAATGCCAGATTAGGTACTGGAGGAAGATACACATCAACTGATAGAAGGAGGAACTCCGTACACATACACTTGTGATCTTGGTCACACAGAGTCTGTTGTAAGGAATGTTCCCTGGAGAGCTGTGGTCTGGCTGGCAGATAGGTAGCATATGTGTTGGGCATTGTGATTTTATTGCAAGGATAGGGAAGTTGGTGGGAGGATTGGAAATGTTTCCGGTCCCTGCAGGATTTGGAAGAAAGTCGATTTGGGAGAATGAAAGTCTGGCAAAAAGCTCGTGCATCTGCCAAGGGTGCCTGAGGCACTGGATATTTGGCTTCCTCAGGAAGCCTTGTCCTCCAGCTGCTCTTCAGTGGACTAACAAAATAGGAGCAGCAGTGGGCCATTCAGACCCCTGGCCAATCAATTAGATCACGGCTGTTCTGCAGTTGCTCCTTGTGACTGCTTCTTTCAAGTACCATATTATGAAGAGTATAGCAGACTGCCATGATCTGGGCAAATTTGTTCTATGTAATGTTTCTGACTTGTCCAGACCCTGAAAGTGTTGCTGCAGCAGGTCTATGGTATCCTCCATGGCCTTGCTCTATCTGTGCTTGGCTGGGTGTCGGTGCGCAGGAGTTAACAACCAAAGCAACAGCAGATATCTTTGATCTCCTGGAACCTAATGTTTCAATTGCTGCATATCTGTAAATAATGCAGGCACATTCAGTGACATAAAATGAATGATAACTGCTGCTGGGGAATTGGGCATTGCCCTGTAGTATCATGTGTAGATGGTCACACACAAACTTCAACCTTGATAGAAGTTCATATCAGGGAACTCCTGTGCACAGGAGTACAAAGGACTATAAGGGACATAGGAACAGGGGGAAATCAATCAGCCCTCAAGGCTGTTCAACCATTCAAGTAGATCATGGCTGATCTGGATCTCAACTCCATTTACCTGCCTTAGCTCTGTATTCATATTAATCATATTCATATTCATATCAAGGCTCTTTTACACCATATCCCTTCAAACCCATACCTAGTAAAAATCCATCAATCTCAGTCTTGAAAACTTCAGCTGATCCAGCTTCCACAGCCTTTTGGGGGAAGTGAGTTCCAGGTTCCATGACTCACTGATGGTGTTAAACACTGAGTCACAATGCTGGCTCAGTAAGTGACACATCTTACTCATTTTTATTAAGATCTAGAGAATCCATTTGTCATGATCTGTTTTTACTACCGGTGCATGCAGCTCAGTCAGTTGCCAAGTTTACTCAGCTCTGCTGAATCTTTGCCAGACTAAACATTTCTGGTGAATGTAAGTACATTTTCAGTGTGAGAGGATTGCTGCAACATTGAAATCTCATTATGGTGTCTTGTGCAGGCCACTGCAGAATGTGGCATCCCACCTGCCAATCAAATGCCAATTCAAACAACTACAAAATAGGGGAATTGTCAGGCCTTTCTAATTCTTTTCCTGATGGGTAGTACTTTAAATGTAAAGCTTCTCTCATGATTTACTGTCCCATTTAAGGAGTTATCAGTGCATGCTAAAATGAATAATAATGTAAATCTCAGATACTCCTTATATTTATAAACCTCAGTGATAATAGGATCATATTATAGAACCAAATCTTTGGAAAGTTCACATTTATCGTCCTTCCCTCTAATTTAAGCAAAGCTGAGCAGTTCTTTTTGCCTGAACTCGTTATTTCAGAGCTCCAGTTTCAATATTGCCTAGCAGACTTGTGCCATAGGTTTATCCCCAGCCTCTGTTAATGCTTCTGAAAGATATGTGCTGTGAGAAGAAGGATGGGTCCCCCATCTATTTCCTTGAGTCAGAGAGCTCCATTAGCATGAGTTGCTTCTTGGCAGCTGTATCCTGGGAGGGAGATTTCTTAGAATTACATAGCATTTACAGCACTGAAGCAGACATTTCGGCCCAACTGATCCATACAGGCTGGTGTTTACACTCCACACAAGCCTCCCCCCACCCAGTTAGCTCAACAGCAAGTGGAAGTTGGGTTACAGGTTCGAGCCCTTGGATGACAATCCACAAGAGCAGAATGTTCTGCCGAATGTCAACACTGAAAAAAATGTGTTGTGAGGTCATTATATAGACTATATAGATGTAGATCGGATGAGATGTTAAACCGAGGCCCCAAAATTCCCGCTGAGGAGGACATAAAAGATCCCATGGCACTATTTCAAAGAACAGCAGGGGAATTACCCCAGTGTCCTGGCCAATATTTACCTCTCAATTAACATCACCAAAACAGAATATCTGGTCATTATCACATTGCTGTGCACAAAGTGCCTTTTGTGTTTCCTACATTACAACAGTGACTATTTTTCTTTGGCCTCCTTATCTCGAGAGACAATGGATAAGCGCCTGGAGGTGGTCAGTGGTTTGTGAAGCAGCGCCTGGAGTGGCTATAAAGGCCAATTCTAGAGTGACAGGCTCTTCCACAGGTGCTGCAGAGAAATTTGTTTGTCGGGGCTGTTACACAGTTGGCTCTCCCCTTGCGCCTCTGTCTTTTTCCCTGCCAACTACTAAGCCTCTTCGACTCGCCACACTTTAGCCCTGTCTTTATGGCTGTCCGCCAGCTCTGGCGGACGCTGGCAACTGACTCCCACGACTTGTGGTCAATGTCACAGGATTTCATGTCGCGTTTGCAGACGTCTTTAAAGCGGAGACATAGACGGCTGGTGGGTCTGATGCCAGTGGCGAGCTCGCTGTACAACGTGTCTTTGGGGATCCTGCCATCTTCCATGCGGCTCACATGGCCAAGTGACTATACTTCATAAGTATTTCATTGCTTGTAAAGTACTTTGGAATATCCTGAAGTTGTGAAAGGTGCTATACAAATGCAAGTCTTTCTTTCTGTGCATTGCTCTGCACATCAGAACCTTAACATATGCATGGAGTTCTGTTCATTGACCTCCAGCCTCTGGTGAAACATTAAATCATAGCACTCCCCACTCACAAATCCAGAAAGATTTCAGATGTGCCCACAAACAAATGCATCCTTTTCCCCTCGCAGTGCAGCGTTCTGAGTTTCAGGAAGGTCTTATGAAAACATTGTTGATTTCTTTCCTTTCCAAATTCATTTCAACCTGCTGTAAGTGAGTTATTCATTTAAACTGGTGTTCGTTAGAGTGAACAAAGAGAGACAGGTTTACTTAAATTGGACACGGGGGTAAGAGGGAAATATTTGTTGTCCTGGTTTTGGGAAGGGTGGGGGGGTGGTTGAAATATTTAATTTTGTGCTCGTAAGGGCCTGTGCCTGTGTTAAACATTTTTTGATAGTCGCTGCTCCCTCCACCTACAGTGGGTGAATGTATTGTCCAGTGTGGTACAAAGCACATGGGCCAGATAAGTCAAAGGCTTGATGCATTTTAGCTGAATTCAGCCAGGCTGGTTGTGGGAGCATTCCATTTAGCCTTAGAATCTCTTGACTAAGGAGGAGACAAACCAACCAGGGTTCCTAATGGCAGGTTTATTTTTGGCTAGCAAAGATGTATGTTGTATATTTGATTCTTTTAGTTGGTGTGAAAGATTCATTCATGTTTACCTTTAAATGTCTCGACTTAGTTGAGCACAATAGAAAATAGGCCTTTGACAAGGTCCCGCATGGTAGACTGATCCAGAAGGTTCAAACACATGGGATCCAGGGTGAGCTGGCCAATTGGATACAAAATTGGCTTGGTGACAGGAGGCAGAGGGTGGTAGTGGAGGGTTGTTTTTCAGATTGGAGCCCGGTGACCAGTGGTGTGCCGCAGGGATCGGTGCTGGGCCCTCTGTTTTTTGTCATATATATTAATGACTTGAATGTGTATGTAGGGGGCATGATTAGTAAGTTTGCAGATGACACCAAAATTGGTGGTATAGTGGACAGTGAAGAAGGTTACAACAGGATATAGATCAACTGGGAAAGTGGACAAGGGATTGGGCAAATGGAATTTAATGTAGACAAGTGCAAAGTGATGCATTTTGGGAAGTTAAACCAGGGCAGGGCAGGCCCCTGGGGAATGTTGTTGAGCAGAGAGACCTTGGGGTGCAAGTATATAGTTCCCTGAAAGTGGCAACACAGGTAGACAGGGTGGTGAAGAAGGTGTATGGCATGCTTGCCTTCATTGGCCGAGGCATTGAGTACAAGAGTTGGGACGTCATGTTACAGTTGTACATAACGTTGGTTAGGCCGCACTTGAAGTACTGTGTGCAGTTCTGGTTGCTGCACGACAGGAAAGATGTGATTAAGCTAGAGAGGGTGCAGAAAAGATTCACAAGGATGTTGCCTGGTTTGGAGGGCTTGAGTTATAAAGAGAGATTGGATAGGCTGGGTCTGCTTTCCCTGGAGCAAAGGAGGCTGAGAGGGGACATGATAGAGGTAGATAAAATTATGAAAGGCATAGATAGGGTAGATAGCCAGAGTCTGTTTCCCATGGTAGAGGTGTCCAAAACTAGAGGGCCTAGATTTAAGGTGAGAGGGAGGAGGTTTAAAGGGGATCAAAGGGGTAAATTTTTCACACAAAGAATAGTGGGTATCTGGAATGAGCTGCCAGAGGAGGTGGTGGAGGCAGGAACAGTAGCAACATTTAAAAGGCATCTGGACAGGCACTTGAATGAGCAAGGCATAGAGGGATATGGAATTAATGCAGGCAGGTGGGATTAGTATAGATAGGCATTATGGTCGGCATGGACGCGGTGGGCCGAAGGGCCTGTTTCTATGCTGTACGACTCTATGACTCTATAAAAGCAGAAATTTCCACTACCTCCACAACTCACTAGTTCACAGGTTTAGGTGCGAGCATATTGAAGATAGGAGTGTGCCAAGGTTTTCATTTGTAAGTTGCAGCTGTAATGCGAGCTTTATGGGGATGCAAGGTCAGTAGTTGAAAGGGCTGTAAGATTGTCTGATAGTTTGCCGGATAACATTTTGTGACATACATACTTGCACTTAGTGACTGGCATTGTTGGCTGAGCTTGTCTCCGTTCTTTAACCAATCGGTACAGCTGCAGTGGCTATCCCATCGATTTGGTTGCGATATTCACAAAGAACATGAAGAAAAGAAACTTTGGAGAAATTGTACAGGGTTTCTGTCAAAATTTCTGATAACATAGTGACCCCCCCTTTCACTAGCAACCATGATCCCGCAAATTATGATAAAATCTGTGTTTGAATTTCGGCAAACAAGGGACAAGGACAACGCTCCAGTTACAGTAACTTTTGGGGATAGAGTACCACAGGCCAGAGAAGCGCTGAACAAAACGTGATTATTAATGTTCCACGTAGATTTTTCAAATTGATGCAGAATATTGAGGTGCAGCTGTAACTGCTCTTGTGTTGCCGGTTTGAACACTCTTCTTTGGCCTCCTTATCTCGAGAGACAATGGATCAGCGCCTGGAGGTGGTCAGTGGTTTGTGGAGCAGCGCCTGGAGTGGCTATAAAGGCTAATTCTAGAGTGACAGGCTCTTCCACAGGTGCTGCAGAGAAATTTGTTTGTCGGGGCTGTTACACAGTTGGCTCTCCCCTTGCGCTTCTGTCTTTTTTCCTGCCAACTACTAAGTCTCTTCGACTCGCCACACTTTAGCCCCGCCTTTATGGCTGCCCGCCAGCTCTGGCGATCGCTGGCAACTGACTCCCACGACTTGTGATCAATGTCACAGGATTTCATGTCGCATTTGCAGACGTCTTTAAAACGGAGACATGGACGGCCGGTGGGTCTGATACCAGTGGCGAGCTTGCTGTACAATGTGTCTTTGGGGATCCTGCCATCTTCCATGCGGCTCACATGGCCATCTCAAGCGCCACTGACTCAGTAGTGTGTATAAGCTGGGGATGTTGGCCGCCTCGAGGACTTCTGTATTGGAGATACGGTCCTGCCACCTGATGCCAAGGATTCTCCGGAGGTAGCGAAGATGGAATGAATTGAGACATCGCTTTTGGCTGGCATACGTTGTCCAGGCCTCGCTGCCATAGAGCAAGGTACTGAGGACACAGGCCTGATACACTCGGACTTTTGTGTTCCGAGTCAGTGCGCCATTTTCCCACACTCTCTTGGCCAGTCTGGACATAGCAGTGGAAGCCTTTACCATGCGCTTGTTGATTTCTGCATCTAGAGACAGGTTACTGGTGATAGTTGAGCCTAGGTAGGTGAACTCTTGAACCACTTCCAGAGCGTTGTCGCCAATATTGATGGATGGAGCATTTCTGACGTCCTGCCCCATGATGTTGGTTTTCTTGAGGCTGATGGTTAGGCCAAATTCATTGCAGGCAGCTGCAAACCTGTCGATGAGACTCTGCAGGCACTCTTCAGTGTGAGATGTTAAAGCAGCATCGTCAGCAAAGAGGAGTTCCCTGATGAGGACTTCGCTCTTAGACGGGCAAGGTTGAACAACCTGCCCCCTGATCTTGTGTGGAGGAAAATTCCTTCTTCAGAGGACTTGAATGCATGTGAAAGCAGCAGGGAGAAGAAAATCCCAAAAAGTGTGGGTGCGAAAACACAGCCCTGTTTCACACCACTTAGGATAGGAAAGGGGTCTGATGAGGTGCCGCTATGTTGAATTGTGCCTTTCATATTGTCATGGAATGAGGTGATGATACTTAGTAGCTTTGGTGGACATCCGATCTTTTCTAGTAGTCTGAAGAGACCACGTCTGCTGTCGAGGTCAAAGGCTTTGGTGAGATCAATGAAAGCAATGTAGAGGGGCATCTGTTGTTCACGGCATTTCTCCTGTATCTGACGAAGGGAGAACAGCATGTCAACGGTCGATCTCTCTGCACGAAAGCCACACTGTGCCTCAGAGTAGACGCACTCGGCCAGCTTCTGGAGCCTGTTTAGAGCAACTCGAGCAAAGACTTTCCCCACTATGCTGAACAGGGAGATTCCACGGTAGTTGTTGCAGTCACCGCGGTCACCTTTGTTTTTATAGAGGGTGATGATATTGGCATCGCGCATGTCCTTGGGTACTGCTCCCTCGTCCCAGCACAGGCATAGCAGTTCATGTAGTGCTGAGAGTATAGCAGGCTTGGCACTCTTGATTATTTCAGGGGTAATGCTGTCCTTCCCAGGTGCTTTTCCGCTGGCTAGAGAATCAATGGCATCATTGAGTTCCGATTTGGTTGGCTGTATGTCCAGCTCATCCATGACTGGTAGAGGCTGGGCTGCATTGAGGGCAGTCTCAGTGACAACATTCTCCCTGGAGTACAGTTCTAGGTAGTGCTCAACCCAGCGGTCCATTTGTTTGCGTTGGTCAGTGATTATGTCCCCTGATTTAGATTTGAGGGGGGCAATCTTCTTGATGGTTGGCCCAAGAGCTCTCTTAATGCCATCATACATTCCTCTGATGTTTCTGGTGTCTAAGGCCAGCTGAATAGGACTGCATAGGTGTTGCCAGTAGTCGTTTGCGCAGCGCCTAGCTGTTCTTTGTGCAGTGCTTTTGAACACTAGGGTCTGCCTTAAGCATCTGTGGTGTTGCTCCTGTCATAATCTTAACAGAAGTGTAACAGCCCCAGCCTGTTGCTTTGCGAGAATGAGTGTAGGCTTGGTGTAATCGTAAACTCTCACTTCTCAATTTATTACAAGATTAAAGCAGAGCCACAGCCCCACCTGTCAGTATAAATGGCCTTTTTGTTCCCTCATTGTGCATCAATTGATTGTATCTAGGTGACCTTTGCCTGCATTGACATTGCTATTCTTTGCATCAGTTAACCACATGTAATGCTGAGCTGCTGAAAAAAATAACGGGACATTAGGAGGATTAGTCTAAAAAATGATTCCTCATATTACTGTAAACTCAACACCACAGTTTAAAAGGCAATGATGCCAAACACAGAAAATTTGATGTGTTTTTAACTTGTTAAACAAAAGTTATTGCAATGAAAATTCCATCCTACACTTTTACAATGATATTTGATATAAATCCATTCCTGGTGTGAATTTTGTTGGGATAATCTTTACATTGTTGTATCGGAATCTGTGTTATTTTACTTCATCATTTATTAGAGATCACTGTTAAGTCTTTGTTAGTTTACAGGTTAAATAACAGGATTTATCAACACTGTTCAGTTGACAGTGAATGGCATGTGCTTGTAGATTAGAGAACCCTCCTAGATACTGCCCCTCAGCTGCCAAGAGGGCAGGTGGGTAATGTCATTGCTTTCACCCAGCATAGATTAGGAACCAAGCACCTACACCAATCACATTGTGCTTGAGTGCTTTGGTAGAGATTGAGGGAACAATGGTGGATGAAATATGATACCAATGAGTGCAATGTGTAATCCGGATAGGAAGTAAACCTGGACATTATATAAAAAAAGTCTCGCAGTTATGTAGCACTTTTCACAATCACCAGACATCTCAAAGTAGTTTACAGCCAGTGAAGTATTTTGGAAGTGTAGTCGCTGTTGTAATATAGGAAACCCTGCAACCAATTTGTTCACAGCAAACTCCCGCTCACAGCAACATGCTAATGATCAGATAATCTTTTTTTCTGCAATGTTGATTGAGGGAAAAAACATTGGCCAGGACACCTCCACTGCTCTTCTTTGAGATAGTGCCATGGGATCATTCACATCCACAGGCAGATAAGGCATCATCAGAAAGACAGAATAGAGCAGCAGTCCCTCCATATTACACTGGAGCATCAGCCTTGATTTTTGTACTCAAGCCCTGCAGTGAGACTTGAACCTTATGAGTTAGAGGTGAGAGTGCTACCTACTAAACCACAGCTGACACACTGATGATGTGAAGTGTAGAAGTACTTAATGATAAAAGTGAGAGAGATGTAAGGGTACTAATGAACTTTGCTGCTGTGTGTTTTGCGTACAATCAACAAACACTGACATATATTACAGAGCACCTCCAGTATCCAGGGAAGAGCATTCAAGCTCTGTCTTTCTTTTGGGCCTCCTTATCTCGAGAGACAATGGATAAGCGCCTGGAGGTGGTCAGTGGTTTGTGAAGCAGCGCCTGGAGTGGCTATAAAGGCCAATTCTAGAGTGACAGGCTCTTCCACAGGTGCTGCAGAAAAATGTGTTTGTCGGGGCTGTTGCACAGTTGGCTCTCCCCTTGCGCCTCTGTCTTTTTTCCTGCCAACTACTAAGTCTCTTCGACTTGCCACATTTTAGCCCCGTCTTTATGGCTGCCCGCCAGCTCTGGCGAACGCTGGCAACTGACTCCCACGACTTGTGATCAATGTCACAGGATTTCATGTCGCGTTTGCAGACGTCTTTATAGCGGAGACATGGACGGCCGGTGGGTCTGATACCAGTGGCGAGTTCGCTGTACAATGTGTCTTTGGGGATCCTGCCATCTTCCATGCGGCTCACATGGCCAAGCCATCTCAAGCGCCACTGACTCAGTCGTGTGTATAAGTTGGGGATGTTGGCCGCCTCGAGGACTTCTGTGTTGGAGATACGGTCCTGCCACCTGATGCCAAGTATTCTCCGGAGGCAGCGAAGATGGAATGAATTGCAAGCTCTGTCAATGGTGTAGAAACAAACCACAAAACTGAATCCTAGCTTCACAGGTAATATTGGAGAAACTTAGGCTTGCTTTGGTCATGTAACGTCATGTAGGAATGAAGCAATGATACACTTTGCTGACATTTCTGTCATTTCATTCTGTTGTATCTGTAAATAAACCAAAGGGTTTGCCAAAGACTTCTTTATGAAAACAGGGCCCCTCAATAAATGCAATTCTTTACAGCTGCTACAAGAGTTGACCAATTTCATTAATCTTTCTTTATTCCCCTCTCGATCTTAAGCAGAATGGATTTGTGAAAGTTAAAGCTTTATGATTCAACAACCATCAATTATTTTAGTATTTATGGCAGTGATAGACTGGCTGCAACAACAGTTGAATCAGTGAGAACTTCAAAAACACATCTAAGAATTGTGTGAGAATAAGCCACTTGCTTTTCTTGCTACACTGAGCCATGCAGACCAGGAAGGTTACAGGGTCAATCCCTACAATTAATCATTTGGGCTGAAGAGCAGAAAACAGTCAGTCAGTGTTTGTGTTCCTGACTGTCACCCAGTGACTCCTTTGGAATCTGTGAATGTTGGCTACAGCCTGGATCAGGCTTTGTTAAATAATCCACTGATAAGTCATGTCTAAGCCTAAATATGAAGAATGGATGCCAGCATGGAATCATACTCCAACAATGGGTCAGCACCTTGAGCAGAGGTAAGAAGAAAGCTGAGAGAAGATGATACTTAGTGTGCAGTCCTATAATTGCAAACACTTTGGGAGTGAAATTGGACTCAGTAGTGCCTGTTTTCTGGGTGCTGCAAAGCCTCTTAAATTTCCAAAATGTCATTCACAGCAACTGTACACGCTTCTGCTGGGATGTGCAGCAGATGTTATGTTTGTAAAGGGCTCTGTGCACACACATGTTCTGACTGCCGGCAGCATCCGGAGCAGAAAGATCGTGACATCAGCTGACTTCACGCCAGCATTGCCATTTTGGAACTTAACGCTCCAGAGAATGCCACCTCTTAAACTCGTACAGCTGACCATGCGTTCAAAGACATGAAGGACCCCCCCTCCCCCCAATCAATGCTATTTAAAAGGATCATCAACTACTTGCAGGTTAATTGCTGGATTATTTCTTCTGGCTGTTGCTACCAGTGACTCCATGGGGTCAGCACTTCTGTACAGGGATTAAAACATGCAGGCGTGTCTCTCCCCCTCCCGTTAATTCCTGCTGCCTCCAGATCCCTGACACCTTCACCTGCAAGAAAGAGGGAAGTGAGTCAGTGAGTGTCGTGCAAAATGTATGGGTGATGTGGCTGTCACGGTTGAATAGCTGCCAATGTGTTCAAGATTTGAGATGTGGGTGCGAGGTTTGCAACAGTGCTAAGTATGTGAGGGTGAGGAAATGTATATAAATATTAGGTACAAGTACTGGTTGAAAGAGATTATTGTTAGGTAGGTGATGCGGGTGTAGTGAATCAAACAGTGGATGAGGGTAGTGGTGCAGTTGATAGGATATGACATTTGAAGATGCATTCACTGACCTTGATAGCTCTTGTAAGATCATTAAACTTCTTCCTGCACTGCATCCAGGTCCTTGGGGCTACATTCCTAGCATTGACCTCCAAGAATATCACTTGCCACTGCCCTCTGAACATGTGTCTGGAGACCACCACTCCATCCAGCCCCGAGGATACAGGACATCTCTCCTTTCCACCTCTTCCACCAAGACACCCAGTGCAACATGTGAAAACCTCGGTGCTCACTCTCTCCCATGGTCAGCCATAGTTGATCCTTCCACAGCACAGTATTCAGACTGATCTCAGCACTTCCCGCAGCCATAATGCACCTCCGCTTTGAGGAACACAGGCTAGCTTTAAGTAGTATTAGCCGCTCATGATATCGGGCCCCCTGCTGGCACAAGGGGCGAATGAACAGCACACAGAGTACTAGCTACAGAAATGAGCAGGCAGCATGGAGTTGGTGTCCTGCTGGCATTGCAATGAACGAGTGCAGGTTAATTACGCATTGCAACCCTGAGCCTGTTTTCAGAAGCTTTTCAATTTATTTCTTAATCTAGATTTAACACCTCCTCTCCCACAAGCAAATTACAATATCCCTGTGAGGTGCTGTGATGTCACAATATATATTCTATTTATATTGAACACCCAAAATGGGATAAGATTAAAACATTTCCTGTAAAGGACATGTGGTTGAATTGTTGCAGGTTGTTTATGTGTGGGATTAGGTAATGTCCTTCTGAATAATTCAGTTTCCTCATTTACTCTTTTTAAAGGAGGGAGTTACTGAAATTTTCACTGACTTCTCAATTGTTGTTCCTTCCAATCCATCTTTGCCATAAATATTTCAGTAATTCTGACAGCTGTATCATATGACTTCAAAACTTTTACAAATCCATTATCTCTAAAATCGGGAGGGGAAATGAGAGATTAATGGAGTAAATCACTTCTAGTCAAATGAGCCACAACTCACGTAAAATAAAACTGAATTTCCCACTATTTCCTTGGATTAAGTACATTGATTAAACAGTTGAATGTTTAATTTGCAAGCAGATTATTTTCCAAATGACAGGTGTTATTACAACCTGTAATAATTGATATTACTGTAACTCATTAAAAGATAGCTCACCCAATACACCTTCTTCTTCTTAGGCAGTCCCTTGCGATCGGGGATGACTTGCTTCCACTCCAATTCAGTACTTCCTAGCATGGCTAATGAGTCGGATGCTCAAACCGCAGAGTCTACCACATATGGAGCAGGTGGTGTTTGAAGAGTTGGGTAGGCGAGTTACTGGGGGGGCTGTGCACTCCTTCCACTGCCTGGACTTGGCTTCCACGTGTTCCCATCAATATCTCACGAGGTGCTCGGTACCCTCCCAAATGCACCTTCCCCACTTTGAGCAGTTGAGGGACATGGACTCCCATGAGTCAGTGGGTATGTTGGATTTCTTCAGGGATGCCTTGAGAACGTCCCTAAAGTGTTTCCCCTGTTCTCCTGGGAGTCTTTTGCCACGGTGAAGCTCAGAGTAGAGCAGTTGCTTTGGGAGCCTAGTGTCAGGCATGTGAGTGATGTGGACTGTCCAGTGAAGCTGGTTGTGGGTGATTAGCACCTCAATGCTGGGAACGTTGGCTTGGGAGAAGGTGCTGACATCAGACTACCGATCCCGCCAATGAATGTGAAGGATTTTGCAGAGACAGCATTGGTGGTATTTCTCCAGTGTCTTGAAGTGCCTTCTGTAGATTGTCCAAGTCTCTGAGGTTTATAGGAGTGCAGGGATCACTGCTGGCTGGTAAACCAGGATCTCAGTTCCAGGTTTGAGGTCCTGATCCTCCAATACTCTCTTCCTCAGTCGGCCAAAGGCAGAGCTGGCACATTGAAGCCAGTGGTGAATTCATTATCTATTTCTGCCTTCGCTGAGAGGAGATTCCCGAGTTATGGAAAATAGTCCATACTTTCCAGGGTCGCACTGTGGATCCTGATCAATGGAGGACAATGTTATGCTTAGTAAACCTTAATATCAGTGACACAGCATACTATACCCAAAGCAATATTCATTACTATAAACCACACGACATTCATGGTTATAACCCACATACATTCATCCCTAAAATCTATTAATCTCAGTCTTGCATATAGTCACTGGCATCAACAGTCCTGTGCTGTGCCCTCTCAGATGGACATAAAAGTTTCCACAACTCTATTTCAAAGAACAAGAGTGTTCTCCCAGGTGTCCTGGCCAATATTTATCCCTCAACCAACACCTTAAAACAGATTATCTGGTCATTAGTACATGTGGGATCTTGCTGTCCATTTATTCTTACTTTCTTTGCACTCTAAATATGGTATTGATATACACTTTTGAAGCAATTTAAAATGACTTCTGATCCTAAACCAGCTCATTGCATCATTGGATCCAGTCTCGCCTACCACTGTGTTGGTGACGATGATTAACATTGATGTTAATGCAGATCCCTTACCATGTCAAAGCCAGCATGCTTTTTTTTAAGAATACATTTGTTCTTCAGCAGCTAGTAGTCAATACCCAGTGATATCTCCTCAGTCCCAGTGCCATGCTCTGAGTAGTTTATCGGGAAATCGTGAATGAACTACCGACATCTCTCGGTCCATTCATTAAAAAATCACAGACAGTGCACCCCTATCCTTCATAAGAACATAAGAAATAAAAGCAGGAATAGGCCATTCAGCCCTTCAAGTCTGCCCCGCCATTCAATAAGATCATAGCTGATCTGTCCCAGGCCTCAACTCCTCTTTCGGGCCTGCTCCGCATACCCCTCGACTCCCCGAGATTTCAAAAATCTATCCACCTCCTCCTTAAATACATTTAGTGATCTTACCTCCACAACTCTCCGAGGCAGAGAATTCTAGAGCTTCATCGCCCTCTGAGAGAAGAAATTCCTTCACATCTCAGTTTTAAATGTGTGCCCCTTTATTCTGTAACTATATCCCCTAGTTCAAGATTCCCCCACCAGTGGAAACATATTCTCAACATCTACCCTGTCGAGCCCCCTTAGAATCTTATATGTTTCAATAAGATCACCTCTCATTCTTCTAAACTCCAATGAATAAAGGCTTAACCTGTTCAGCCGTTAATGATAAGACAACCCCTTCATCCCAGGGATCAGCCTACTGAACCTTTTCTGAACTGCCTCCAATGCTAGTATCTTCTTCTTCTTCTTTGGCCTCCTTGTCTCAAGAGACAATGGATACGCGCCTAGAGGTGGTCAGTGGTTTGTGAAGCAGCGCCTGGAGTGGCTATAAAGTCCAATTCTAGAGTGACAGACTCTTCCACAGGTGCTGCAGAAGAAATTGGTTGTCGGGGCTGTTACACAGTTGGTTCTCCCCTTGCGCTCTGTCTTTTTTCCTGCCAACTGCTAAGTCTCTTCGACTCGCCACTCTTTAGCCCCGCCTTTATGACAGTCCGCCAGCTCTGGCGATCACTGGCAACTGACACTCACGACTTGTGGTCAATGTCACAGGACTTCATGTCGCATTTGCAGACGTCTTTAAAGCGGAGACATGGACGGCCGGTGGGTCTGATACCAGTGATGAGCTCGCTGTACAATTTGTCCTTGGGGATCCTGCCATCTTCCATGCGGCTCACACGGCCAAGCCATCTCAAGCGCCGCTGGCTCAGTAGGGTGCATATGCTGGGGATGTTGGCTGCCTCGAGGTCTTCTGCTTTGGAGATACGATCCTGCCACCTGATGCCAAGGATTCTCTGGAGGCAGCGAAGATGGAATGAATTGAGACGTCGCTCTTGGCTGACATACGTTGTCCAGGCCTCGCTGCTGTAGAGTAAGGTACTGAGGACACAGGCTTGATACACTCGGACTTTTGTGTTCCGTGTCAGTGCGCCATTTTCCCACACTCTCTTGGCCAGTCTGGACATAGCAGTGGAAGCCTTTCCCATGCACTTGTTGATTTCTGCATCTAGAGACAGGTTACTGGTGATAGTTGAGCCTAGGTAGGTGAACTCTTGAACCACTTCCAGAGCATGGTCGCCAATATTGATGGATGGAGCATTTCTGACGTCCAGTCCCATGATGTTCGTTTTATTGAGGCTGATGGTTAGGCCAAATTCGTTGCAGGCAGCCACAATCCTGTCGATGAGTCTCTGCAGACACTCTTCTGTGTGGGATGTTAATGCAGCATCGTCAGCAAAGAGGAGTTCCCTGATGAGGACTTTCCGTACTTTGGTCTTCGCTCTTAGACAGGCAAGGTTGAACAACCTGCCACCTGATCTTGTGTGGAGGAAAATTCCTTCTTCTGAAGACTTGAATGCATGTGAGAGCAGCAGGGAGAAGAAGATCCCAAATAGTGTAGGTGTGAGAACACAGCCCTGTTTCACGCCACTCAGGATAGGAAAGGGGTCTGATGAGGCGCCGCTATGCTGAATTGTGCCTTTCATATTGTCATGGAATGAGGTGATGCTACTTAGTAGCTGTGGTGGGCATCCAATCTTTTCTAGTAGTCTGAAGAGACCACGTCTGCTGACGAGGTCAAAGGCTTTGCTGAGATCTATGAAAGCAACGTAGAGGGGCATCTGTTGTTCGCGGCATTTCTCCTGTAGCTGGCGAAGGGAGAACAGCATGTCTATGGTGGATTTCTCTGCTCGAAAGCCACACTGTGCCTCAGGGTAGACGCACTCGGTTAGCTTCTGGCGCCTGTTTAAAATGACTTGAGCGAAGACTTTCACCACTATGCTGTGAAGGGAGATTCCATGGTAGTTGTTGCAGTCACCGCGGTCACCCTTGTTCTTATAGAGGGTGATGATATTGTCATCACGCATGTCCTGTGGTACTGCTCCCTCATCTCAGCACAGGCAAAGCTAATCATGGAGTGCTGAGAGTATAGCAGGCTTGGCACTCTTGATTATTTCAGGGGTAATGCCGACCTTCCCAGGGGCTTTCCCACTGGCTAGAGAATCAATGTGATCACTGAGTTCCGATTTTGTTGGCTGTTTGTCCAGCTCATCCATGACTGGCAGATACTGGGCTGCATTGAGGGCAGAAACAGTGACAACATTTTCCCTGGAGTACAGTTCTAGATAGTGCTCCACCCTGCGGTCCATTTGCTTGCCTTGGTCAGTGATCGTTTCCCCTGATTTAGACTTGAGGGAGGCGATCTTCCTGATGGTTGGCCCAAAAGCTCTCTTAATGCCATCATACATTCCTCTGATGTTTCCAGTGTCAGAGGCCAGCTGAATACGACTGCATAGGTGTTGGTAGTAGTCATTTGCGCAGCGCCTGGCTGTTCTTTGTGCAGTGTTTCTGGCTGCTTTAAGTGCTACGGATGTTAACTCGCTGGGGGCTTTCTTGTAGTTCAACAGTGCAGTGCGCTTAGCAGCTATGACAGGTTCCAGCTCTTCAAAATGAGATTAAAACCAATCTGCATTCTGCTTCACACATTTGCCATAGGTGGTCATTGCTGAGCCATAGATGGCGTCTCTGATGTGGGCCCACTTGGTCTCTGCATCCCCTGTAGGAGTGTTTTGAAGGACTTTTTCAAGTGAATTTAGAAACTTATGTAACAGCTGTGGATAAGAAATTCTGCTCGTGTTGATGCGCAGGTGGCCCTTCTGCTTGGAGTGATGTAGCTTCTTTGGTCTGAGTCTAACCTTGCTGCACACCAGGGAGTGGTCGGTGTCGCAGTCCGCACTGTGGAAGCTGCGTGTGATTTGAACGCTGTTTAAAGAGGCTCACCTTGTGACCATGAGGTCCAGCTGGTGCCAACGACGTGATCTTGGGTGCCTCCAAGAAACCTGGTGACAGGACGAGTTGGTGATGCAGAGGTTGTGATAGGTACACAACTCCAGCAGTCTCTATCCATTCTCATTCATCCTTCCAATGCCATTGCGCCCAAGGCAGGAGGGCCATGAGTCATGGTCGGCCCCAACCCTGGCATTAAAGTCCCCCAGCAGGAACAAATGTTCCGTATTGGGAATGCTACTAATGATATTATGGATAATGCTAGTATATCCTTCCTTAAATACGGGGACCAAAACTAAATGTAGTACTCCAGGTGTGGCCTCACCAACACCCTGTACAGTTGTAACAGGACTTCCCTATTTTTAAACTCTAGCCCCCTTGCAATAAAGGCCAAATTCCATTTGCCTTCCTAATTACTTGCTGCACCTACATGCTAACCTTTTGTCTTTCATATACAAGAACACCCAGATCCCTCTGTACTTCAGTATTTTGTAGTCTTTCTCCATCTGAATAATAATCTGCCTTTTGATTCTTCCTACCAAAGTGGATGACCTCACACTTTCCCACATTGAACTCCATCTGCCAAGTTTTTGCCCACTCACTTAACCTATCTATATCCCTTTGCAGATTATTTATGTCCTCATCACAACAAGCCTTCCCACCTATTTTTGTATCATCAGCAAATTTGGATACACTACACTCTGTCTCTTCCTCCAAGTCATTAATGTAGATAGTAAATAATTGAGGCCCTCGGACCGATCCTTGTGGCACCCAACTAGTTACAGCTTTCCAACCTGAAAAAGACCCATTGATTCCGACTCTCTGCCTTCTGTGTGTTAGCCAATCCTCAATCCATGCCAACACATTACCCCCAATACTCTGAGCTCCTATTTTGTACAATAACCTTTTATGTGGCACCTTATTGAACACCTTCTGAAAATCCAAATACACTACATCTACCAGTTCCCCTTTATCCACTCTGCTTGTTATATCCTCAAAGAACTCTAACAAATTTGTCAAACATGATTTCCCTTTCATAAAACCATGTTGACTCTGTTTGATTGCATTATGTTTTTCTAAATGTCCTGCTATTTCTTCCTTAATAATGGACTCTAGCATTTTCCCAATGACAGATGTAAAGCTAACTGGTCTATAGTTTCCTGCTTTCTGTCTCCCTCCTTTCTTGAACAGGAGCATCATATTAGCAGTTTTCCAATCCGCTGGTACCCTGCCGGAATCCAGTGAGTTTTGGTATATTATGACCAATGTCTCCACTATCTCTGCAGCCACTTCTTTTAAAACGGTTGGATGCAGGCCATCAGGTCCTGGCGACTTGTCTGCTTTTAGTCCCATCAGTTTGTCCAGCACCTCTTGCCTCGTGATAGAGATTGTTACAAGTTCCTCCCTCCCATTTACACCTTGCTCATCTATTATTGTTCCGTTATTAATTCCCCAGTCTCGTCCTCTAAGGGTCCCACACTTACTTTAGCTACTCTCTTCCTTTTAATATACCCGTAGAAGCTCTTACTGTTTGTTTTTATATTTCTTGCCAAGTTACTCTCATAATCAATTTTCTCCCACTTTATTAGTTTTTTAGTCATCTACTGCTGGTTTCAAAAAAAATCCCAATCCTCTGGCCTACCACTAGCTCTCGCCGCTTTGTACACCTTTGTTTTTGATTTGATACTCTCCTTAACTTTGTTATCCACGGGTGGTTCATCATTCTCATCAAGTCCTTCCTTCTGACTGGAATAAATGTTTGCTGAGTGTTTTGAAATATCTGCTTAAAAGTCTGCCACTGCTCATCTACTGACTTCCCCTGTAATCTATCTTCCCAGCCCGATTTAGACAACTCTTTCTTCATACCTCTGTAATTGCCCTTGTTTAAGTTGAAGATACTGATTTGAGACCCGAGTTGCTCACCCTCAAACTGAATTTGAAATTCTACCATGTTATGATCGCTTCCCCCTAGGAGATCCTTAACTACAAGATCTCTTATTAATCCTACCTCATTACACATTACCAAATCTAAAATAGCCTGTTCCCTGGTAAGTTCTGCAACGTATTGTTCTAAGAAACAATCCCTGATGCACTCTACAAATTTGTCTTCCATGCTACCCTTGCCAATTTGACTTGTCCAGTCTATATGCAGATTAAATCACCCATGATAATTACAGTGCCCTTCTAACACGCCTCCATTATTTCCTGATTAATATCTTGTCCTACAGAGAGGCTACTCTTCGGGGGCCTATAGACCACTCCCACCCGTGATTTCTTTCTCTTGCTATTCCTTATTTCCACCCAAACTGATTCTACATCACAATCTATTACACCTATATCATTACTCACAATTGCACTGATCCCTTCCTTTAATAACAAAGCTACCCCACCTCCTTTTCTTTTCTGCCTATTCTTCCGGAATGTCGAATATCCTTGAATATTGAGATTCTAGTCCTGGTCATCCTGCAACCACGTCTCAGTGATAGCTATCAAATCATATTCATTTATTTCTGTCTGTGCCATCAACTCATCTATCTTGTTGCAAATGCTGTGTGCATTCAGATAAAGAGCCTTAAGCTTTGACTTTTTACCATTTTTACCTACTCCGGTTCTAATTTCTGCTGTACTCTTGTGCTTGTATTCTCTGTCCCTTCCTGTCACTCTCTGATTAATGTATGCCTCTTTACTACCCTGCACCTCTGCTCGCTCGTTACTTTTCATGTTTTCCAATTAACTGCCCACTGCATGTAAGGCCCTGCTGGAAATTTGGGCGTATCCATATTTAAGCGCGTGGGCAGTGCAGAGTCCAATCCCTATGTGTAAATGGTGAGGCCTGAGACACTTCAATATTGGGCATCAAACCTCATTTCCATGCAGCAGCACACAGGTGCCAGTGAAGGTTAATAAAGATCGAGGCCACTATGACACGATCGGGGCAGGGGTTGCAGCAACCTTATAAATTCCTGGGTTGAGGAGATTATCCTATGAAGAGAGATTGAGTGGTCGAGGCCTATATTCTCTGGAGTTTAGCAAAATGAGATGTTATCTCATTGAAAAGTATAAAATGTTTAGAGGGCTTGACAGGGTAGATGTTGAGAGGTTGTTTCCCCCTGGTTAGGGAATCTAGAGCACGGGCTCACAGTCTCAGGATAAGGAATCCACCATTTAGGACTGAGATAAGGAGAAACCTCTTCACTCAAAGGGTTGTGAATCTTTGGAATTCTCTACCCCAAAGAACTGTAGAAACTCAGTCGTTGAGCATATTCAAGGTTGAGATCAATAGATTTTTGGATACGAAGGGAATTAAGAGATACGGGGATAGTGCGGGAAGGTAGAGTTGAGGTAGAAGATCAGCCATGATCTTGTTGAATGGCAGAGCTGGCTCGTAGTACCGAATGGCCTCCTCCAGTTCCTGGTTCTAATGTTGTTATGTGGGGTGAAGGAGGAGCACTTCTGTTCCTCCCGACTCCACACTCAGGAAAATATATTTTAAAAACTTGCCTCGTTGTTTGCGGCCTAACGGGAGGTCCCTTAAAGGACAGCCGTAAACTCTGCTTCCAGGTATGGAAAGATCAGAGAGGGTGGGCTGCCAAGGACGAAAGCATCATAGCAGCTGCCCGGGAATCTTGCACACACCTGCATAAAGATCTCTTTGTGGTTGCACACCAGCTGCACATTGATGGAGTGGAAGCCCTTGTGAACACTACTGGGTGATTGGGAGGTGCCGGGATTGTTGCATGTTTGCAGTCAATGATGCCCTGCACATGGGTGGCCAAATTGATATAATTGGCGATCCTGGCAAACTACCCATCAGTCACCTGTTTTATGTTTGTGTCCCGCCTACTGTGAGATCCCAGTGAGATCCTGCAAGTGTATCCGTCAGAGCTTTGGAAGGATCCAGAGGCAAAAACGTTGAGGCGATGCTGTAAAGCATGGCCTTCAACAGATTGTGTTTCAGCTTGCTATAAATGTCTGACACCAACTGACACAACTACCTGAGCCTCCTGAGACACCGGTGTTCTGACATGTCGAGGAAGCTTATCCTCTGCCTGTAGGCCCTGTGGGTCAGGTATGGCCTCCTGCAGGCTGCATCTCTCTGCTGGTCCCACCTCTCCTTAGATCTACAGGTCCATGAGCAGCAGGCTGTTCCTGGTACAGTTCCTGCTGATCCTGCTGCTGCTTCTGGTGGCCTTCTTGATCCTCATTTGAGACCCAAAGTAACATTGCATAAGTGGCACCCACGCTGATCTGATAGATCAGAGCTTCAAAGTACAGATCAACCTCCAAAGTGTGTGAAATCACCCCTCAGCACAAGTACTGTGAACACAAGCAGGTAAGAAAACAGCTGTGAGATTTCAGTACTTAATGGCATATTCACCTGTCATGTCTTCAGCCCCTCATTTGCTGCTTTGTTCTCACCTTGCTTTCACTGGCAAATTCCAGGAAGTCTGGGAACCCGGTGGAGCCAAAGTCAAACTTTGTTAATATTGTTAACATGTTAATATTCACTGTAATTGAGCAATTAACATATTGGAATTGACAACGATCTCACTCAAGGGGGTAGCAGCACGCAGCCTAACGCACTGGAGTGAAATGCAGAAGTAAGCGGGTTGGAGCTGGCTTCCCAACACACTTGTATTTTCTCTGGATTTCACCCCCACTCTGCACCCAACCCCACCTGCTCGGCCATGTTAAAATTCCCCCCATACTGTTTAGCCATCTTCTGTACCTCTAACAGCTTTACCTCTCAGTCACCTCCTTATGAGGCTGAAAAATGCTGGTATTTCTCGCTTGTGCAGTGATGGCCAAATATGGACCCAATACTCCAACCAGAGCACTGCAGGTTGAGCATGACCTCTCCTGATTTATGCTCTGCTGCTTTAGTTATGCAGTTTGACATTCTACTCATTCTGTTGATTTCCGCTCCACACTGGTTGGACATTATCATTTAGTAAAAGTCTTTCTTTATAACTGTCTTGCACTATCAGTAACTGCTTCCAACCAGCACCCTGTGTTAATGATTGTATCAATACTGATATTGATCCACTGCTGTGCTCAGGAACTATTCCCCTCCACTCAACCCACAGTCTCCGACTCCCTTCCCACCAAGTCTCCGGCCACCTGCCCACCACCTCCAGCCCATAGCCACAATACCCTCCCCCGGCTCCCTCCCCACAGCCCCCCTCCACAGAACCTATAGCCATCACAGGAGATCAGATGTATCTCTGACGTCTAATGTATGCCTTTGACATACCAAATGTCATATTTAGTTACAGATGCAAAGCCAGTTATTGACCTGCCACCTGAAATTTACAAGTAATTACAACTGTAGACTGATGCATATCAGTAATTTCTAAGTAGCTACAATGACCTGAATTTTCCAATTTAGAGGAAGGAACTTAAAGGTAAAGGTCAGGTTAGCAACCAAGTAGGCACCTTTCTGCAGACCCAAGATTACTTGTGAGCAATGCCATGGGAGATTAGCTAGTATTCTATAAATAGACATCAATTACAGATATAAACTCACTACAAGCAGGTGGTTTATTGTACTGAAACTAAAATCCACAATGCTGATAATGTGAAAGACACTAACCCTGTAAGTATCATTAGCATCTTGCTTATCTTGGCGCCCCTTGCTCGCGAGGGCTCACCTCTAAATTTCTATTCAGTCTCATGAGTTACTTGTATACCAGCCAGTTATGTCTTCATGCTCCATGTCACTGGAACTGTAGCTGCAAGTAAACAGATCAAGAGATTGTCTGGATAATATCATTACTGACCTTTGAAGAGGAGGCAAAGTAGGACAATGAAGGATGACTGAACAAATACTTTTCAAACAAATTTTTCAAACAAATAATCTTTGGAAAATTCAAAACATTTTAACAAATAAAGAAAGGGTCCTGAATGAAAAGAGGTAATTTGCAAATAAATAGTACGTGTGTGTCTGAGTGTTATTTTCAAATGTGTGTTTGTGTGTGTGCGTGTTTCTCGGTCTGTGTCTCTAATCATGTGTCTGAATCTTTGACAGTTTGTGTCTGTTACTCTATACGTATATCTCTTTATGCATGTCTCTGTGTCTCACTGTGTATCATTCTGAGTAACTCTTTCTCTCTGTAGGACCATGTCTGTTTCTTGTGTAGCTGCATGTGTCAGTCTTTCTGGGTGTATATGTATCAGTATGAAGATAATCTGTGCAGAAATATATGTTGCAGGCAAGGTTTGAAGGTTAATAATAGTCTCTCCAAAGTGTGCTGCTATTACTGTTCATTTGTTATTTTTACCTACTGAACACTTGTATGATGAATAAATTTACATTTATCTTCATGTAGAAGTTTGCAATTGTTATAAAATGGAACCATGTGTTGAGAAAACTCAAAAGGCAGCAGAGGAACATAACCACACATTAAAAGGGTAATTTTTTCATTAAATGTTGTCTTTTGATTTTGAATTCCTCCAGCTCCTCTTTAGGAATGAAGCAATGGATGAGCAAGAGGATATTGACACAATTATCTGAAAAGGAAGGACGTGCAGGGCTACGGGGAGAAAGAAGGGAGCGATGCCAGGTGAATTGCTCCTTCAGAGAGCGAGCACAGACATGATGGGTCAAATGGCCTCCTTCAGTTCCGTAACCATTCTATGATTCTATCTCTCCCTGTTTCAACTGATCTCCTTCTGTGTCTTTCCATCTCTTGTACTCTCTTCCTTTCTTGCACTTTACAATGCATCTACTATACTGATGTTTGTGGTCACAAGTGCATCAGTAGGTGATGGGCAGATGATGGAGCCCTACATCCGGGTGTGTGAATGTCAGCACAAAGTGTGATTCACACATGTCCTGCACATTCTGTTGTTTTTAAGAAACAAGCTGTTGCCACAGGGAGTCAGAGAAATTTTAGAAACAGCAAATGAAAATGATGCTTGGTTTTGCTGAAGTTGTTGAGTTCATTGTTGGGTTGATACTGACATTGTTATACTATCTTCTTCTTCTCCTTCTTCTTTGGCCTCCTTGTCTTGAGAGACAATGGGTAAGCGCCTAGAGTTGGTCAGTGGTTTGAGAAGCAGCGCCTGCAGTGGCTATAAAGGCCAATACTAGAGTGGCAGACTCTTCCACAGGTGCTGCAGATAAAATTGGTTGTCGGGGCTGTTACACAGTTGGCTCTCCCCTTGCGCTTCTGTCTTTTTTTCTCCCAACTTCTAAGTCTCTTCGACTTGCCACACTTTAGCCAGCTCTGGCAATCACTGGCAACTGACTCCCACGACTTGTGATCAATGTCACAGGACTTCATGTCGCGTTTGCAGACGTCTTTAAAGCGGAGACATGAACGGCCGTTGGGTCTGATAACAGTGACGAGCTCGCTGTACAATGTGTCCTTGGGGATCCTGCCATCTTCCATGCGGCTCACATGGCCAAGCCATTTCAGGCGCTGCTGGCTTAGTAGGGTGTATATGCTGGGGATGTTGGCCGCCTCGAGGACTTCTGCTTTGGAGATACGGTCCTGCCACCTGATGCCAAGTATTCTCCGAAGGCAGCGAAGATGGAATGAATTGAGACGTCGCTCTTGGCTGACATACGTCGTCCAGGCCTCGCTGCCGTAGAGCAAGGTACTGAGGACGCAGGCATGATACACTCAGACTTTTGTGGTTCCGTGTCAGTGCGCCATTTTCCCACACTCTCTTGGCCAGTCTGGACATAGCACCAGACGCCTTTCCCACGTGCTTGTTGATTTCTGCATTTGAGAGACAGGTTACTGGTGATAGTTGAGCCTAGGTAGGTGAACTCTTGAACCACTCCAGAGCGTGGTCGCCGATACTGATGGATGGAGCATTTCTGACGTCCTGTCCCATGATGTTGGTTTTCTTGAGGCTGATGGTTAGGCCAAATTCGTTGCAGGCAGCCGCAATCCTGTCGATGAGTCTCTGCAGACAATCTTCTGTGTGGGATGTTAATGCAGCATCGTCAACAAAGAGGAGTTCCCTGATGAGGACTTTCCATACTTTGGACTTCGCTCTAAGACGGGCAAGGTTGAACAACCTGCCATCTGATCTTGTGTGGAGGAAAATTCCTTCTTCTGAAGACTTGAACGCATGTGAGAGCAGCAGGGAGAAGATCCCAAACAGTGTAGGTGCGCGAACACAGCCATGTTTCATGCCACTCAGGATAGGAAAGGGGTCTGATGAGGCACTGCTATGCTGAGCTGTGTCTTTCATATTGTCATGGAATGAGGTGATGATACTCAGTAGCTTTGGTGGACATCCGATCTTTGCTAGTAGTCTGAAGAGACCACGTCCGTTGACGAGGTCAAAGGCTTTGCTGAGATCTATGAAAGCAACGTAGAGGGGCATCTGTTGTTCGCGGCATTTCTCCTGTAGCTGGCGAAGGGAGAACTGCATGTCAATGGTGAATCTCTCTGCTTGAAAGCCGCACTGTGCCTCAGGGTAGACACACTCGGCCAGCTTCTGGAGTCTATTTGAAATGACTCGAGGGAAGACTTTCCCCATTATGCTGAGCAGGGAGATTCCACGGTAGTTGTTGCAGTCACCGCAGTCACCCTTGTTCTTATAGAGGGTGATGATATTGGCATCGCGCATGACTTGTGGTTCTGCTCCCTCATCCCAGCACAGGCAAAGCAGTTCATGGTGTGCTGAGAGTATAGCAGGCTTGGCACTCTTGATTATTTCAGGGGTAATGCCATCCTTTCCAAGGGCGTTTCCACTGGCTAGAGAATCAATGGCATCACTGAGTTCCGATTTTGTTGGCTGTTTGTCCAGCTCATCCATGACTGGCAGAGACTGGGCTGCATTGAGGGCAGAAACAGTGACAACATTTTCCCTGGTGTACAGTTCTAGGTAGTGCTCAACCCAGCGGTCCATTTGTTTGCGTTGGTCAGTGATCGTGGCCTCTGATTTAGATTTGAGGGGGGCAGTCTTCTTGATGGTTGGCCCAAAAGCTCTCTTAATGCCATCATACATTCCTCTGATGCTTCCGGTGTCGGAGGCCAGCTGAACACGACTGCATAGTTGTTGCCAGTAGTCATTTGCACAGCGCCTGACTGTTCTTTGTGCAGCGCTTCTGGCTATTTTAAGTGCTACAGATGTTAACTCGCTGGGGGCTTTCTTGGAGTTCAACAGTGCAGTGCGCTTAGCGGCTATGACAGGTTCCAGCTCTTCAACGTGAGATTGACACCAGTCTGCATTCTGCTTCTCACCTTTGCTGAGTCATAGATGGTGTCTCTGATGTGGGCCCACTTGGTCTCTGCATCCCCTGTAGGAGTGTTTTGAAGGGCTTTTTCAAGTGAATTTAGAAACTTATGTAACAGCTGTGGATAAGAAATTCTGTTAGTGTTGATGCACGGGTGGCCCTTCTGCTTGGAGTGATGTAGCTTCTTTGGTTTGTGTCTAACTTTGCTGCACACCAGGGAGTGGTCGGTGTCACAGTCCGCACTGTGGAAGCTGTGTGTGATTTTGACACTGTTTATAGAGGCTTGCCTTGTGACGATGAGGTCCAGCTGGTGCCAACGACGTGATCTTGGGTGTCTCCAAGAAACCTGGTGACAGGGTTTAGTATGAAAGAACGAGTTGGTGATGCAGAGGTTGTGATAGGTACACAACTCCAGCAGTCTCTATCCATTCTCATTCATCCTTCCAATGCCATAGCGTCCAAGGGGTTAGCATGAAGAATATTGCAGAATGTCACCAGCCCAGAGATGCAATATAATGAGCCATATTTGTATTCCATGGTCTGGCAGTATGGTATAAAGATTTACGTTGATTCAGTATCGCGTTGGAGTGGGGTCTGTTTTGAGGTTGAAAAACCCAGAAGATTGTTTTCAACTGCAGGATGTCTTTAAACTTTATTCTGTCAGTTTCCCGTCCACAGCCGGCCTGATTGACAGTCTGGAGGCCTGACAGACCTCCAATCAGTTTAGCACCGTGCCTGAGAGTCGGAAAGTCTAGTGGGGGGGGGGGGGGGGGGTGGAGAAATCGTGGGGGTGTCCTATGATGGAGGGGCTCTGATAGTGGGGGTAATGGAGTCTAATGGCAGGGGAGGAGTATACAGTCATGGGTTGGGAGGGGGTTTTGGGGTCGCTTTTTGGCCCAGTGGAAAACGTTCTTGCTCCTTCTGGCCCACAAGCCATGCTATAAAGACACTTAACCTCTTAACCTAATCCCTTCTCACCTCCTTTCAGCTGTCGGGTTTCCTGAGGCCCGGGAAACCCAGCCAACATGAGTTACAAGCAAATGGCTAGTAAAATGAAGATGCACGGCCTCATTATAGTATTTAAATAACAAACTCGCTTCCTGAGAGAGGGTTGGTCAAATGCCACTTGCCCTGCCTTCATTAAAGCTAATAAT
The DNA here is from genome assembly GCF_036365525.1 of Heterodontus francisci. NCBI lineage: Eukaryota > Metazoa > Chordata > Chondrichthyes > Heterodontiformes > Heterodontidae > Heterodontus > Heterodontus francisci. The sequence goes on from NC_090377.1 coordinate 113,232,437, forward strand.
GGACGGGTTTGAGGCAGGTTGGGGTTCCTGTTTGAGATTTTTTGAATTTTAATATCTGCCCCGACCCCAACCCACCCACACTTGGGAGTTAAAATTCAGCCCAAAAATTCTGCATTTTAAAATGAGCAATATTTCCCATTCCTATACATAATACGGAGGTGTTAGTTACAAAGATTTTAAGTTACTTTTCGGCACCTGAAAAGGGAACATCACAAACAGGCCCTGAGGTCATCTTCTGCATTTTCCTTGGGCTGAATTTAAAATGGCGGCCCACCCATGCGGACCGCATGTCACAGAGCCGCTGCGATGCTAAGCACGGCAGTTAATTTAAATAGCCAGAGCGGGCAAACCCCCACCTCCCTGATCACGTGGAGGGGGTGGGCTGTCCGTCCCTGGCAACGGCACCCGCTGCCTGTGTGCAGGCACTGGCGCCATTTTTAAAGGGTTGTCAGCCCTACTGGCTAATTTAAATATTTAAAGATAAATTGAATTAAAATAAATAAATACATCTCCTTTGCCCCTCTGCTACCCCCAATAACAATTAAACTAATTATTTGCCCCTCCCCCCACAAAACACTTACCTTTACCATCTGACCTTCCTCCCCCGCAAAACTGCACAAACTTTCAACTACAACCCTTCCCACATCCCCTACGCCCATGACGCTAATTTGACCCCGTTCCCCCACCTCCCGCACTGATAAACTTACCTCCACCCTCTCCACACCAGTATGACGACTCATTTCCCCGAACAGGGATCCAAAGGCACGGGAGTGCCGGCCGTCAGGCCGAAGATCACATCGGGCCATCAGGAGGCGACATAAGTTTATTTAAATTAATTAATTTATATGATTTGCATATTAAGATTGTGGTCCCGTTGCCCGGTGGGGGTGGGGGGAGACCCCCGTGGTGCCTCAGCACCCCCGGGAGGATCGGACCGGGCCTCCGGCGTCGAGGTCTGTGGCGGGCCTCATCCAGAGCCATCTTCAGGACACCCCCACTCCGCCACGGAACCCGATGGCTGGGGGAGAACAAAATCCAGTGCCTTGTCTCACCCACTGTCTGGGTTTGGACTTACCAAAAGCAATGGTTAGTGCTGCAATGTTTTCAGACCAGTGAGGTCTCACTGTGCATTTGCACCACTTTGGAACAGTGGATTGAAGATTCTGGAGTTCCTCCTTATGCACGTTTAAATACATACATCACATGCCAACACGTCATGCATGTATGCTGCATGATGTATCCAGGGCTGAAAGCCTCTCAATCTTGTAAGAAGGGCAGTTAACTGACTGGAGCTGCATTGCTGACTGTGCATCATTGCAGTAAGAACTGAGATCAGCCACACAGGAGCAATATTCAAACTTACTTGGACACGTGCACGGACTGTTATAGCTGGCACATAACCATCCCTCTACAAATGTTACACAGTGAAAGGTTTATAAGGTGCTTGGAGGTGTCATTGATGAGTGCAGCTTTGCCTCTGACTGTTGTATTATACTGTATCTCAAGTCAAACTGATGGGAGACCACTACCTTGAGGAGGTCAAAAATGCCCAAGTTTTAATGCATTTAGGAGTCAAATGGATATCCAAGGTCCATATTATATTGCCTTCCAAAACCACTGCACATACACTGGGAAGGGCATCCTCATAAATTTTAAGTAAATACTTCATAAATGTGAACAGATCTCCTGTGTCATGGCTTCCAGTGAGTTGGAGGCAAACTAAAGTATCAGCCCTATAGCATACCGCGGGTTCCGGTTCTTACCTTAAGTGGCAATCGGCATCCTATTTACATCATAGGACCCATCATATTAATAGTGGCCTATAGCCTGAAACAGGCAGATGCTTTGGACACTCCCTGGAAGCTGCTTTCAAAATGGATGTAGCCACATCATCACTGTTAACAGGCAATACGACCAACCATTTTGAGGCCATTACCTCCTGGTTTTTCCAATCCGCCTCCTTTTCAATCCTATCCATGTCTCCTTTTGTATTTTCCACTATTCCTCCATCTCCACACCACTTCCCCCATTGTCAGTCAGTTCCTGTCTCTCTGTTCCTGCCTTAAATCTCATGGTGCTTTTAGGTAACCAGTGGATAATCACAAGCAATTTCCTAACATGCACTCCTGCAGTATGCCAGAAGCACGGTAGCAGAAAGTTTAATGTACCACTAGAGAGTTTGCTGACGTATGCAGTCTTTAATGCTGGCGAATTTGATTGAAAATTTTTTCAAGAGGTGACTAAAGTCACAGTGGCGCAGTGGTTAGCACCGCAGCCTCACAGCTCCAGCGACCCGGGTTCAATTCTGGGTACTGCCTGTGTGGAGTTTGCAAGTTCTCCCTGTGTCTGCGTGGGTTTCCTCCGGGTGCTCCGGTTTCCTCCCACATGCCAAAGACTTGCAGGTTGATAGGTTAATTGGCCATTATAAATTGCCCCTAGTATAGGTAGGTGATAGGGACAGGTGGGAATGTGGGATTAGTGTAGGATTAGTATAAGTGGGTGGTTGATGGTCGGCACAGACTCGGTGGGCCGAAGGGCCTGTTTCAGTGCTGTATCACTAAACTAAACTAAACTAAAGTGGTGGACAGGGGAATGTCTATAGATGCTATTTATATGGACTTCCAAAAGGCCTTTGATAAAATCCCTTGTAAGAGGCTGTTAGCTAAAGGTGAAGCTCGTGGAATTGAAGGTAAGTTATTGAATTGGTTAGGAAATTGGCTGAGCGGCAATTTACAAATTTATTAGAGTTTTTTGAGGATGTAACTAGTAGGGTAGATAAAGGGGGACCAGAGGATCTAGTATACTTAGAGTTCCAAAAGGCATTCAATAAGGTGCCACACAAAAGGTTAATACACAAGATAGGGGGTCATGGAGTTGGGGGTGATATATTAGCCTGGATAGAGGATTGATTAATGGACAGGAAGCAGAGAATAGGGCTACGAACATAAGAACATATAAATTAGGAGCAGGAGTAGGCCACTCGGCCCCTCGAGCCGGCTCCGCCATTCAACAAGATCATGGCTGATCTGATTGTAACCTCTCAACTCCACGTTCCCGCCTACCCCCGACAACTTTTTGCCCCCTTGCTTATCAAGAATCTACCTCTGCCTTAAAAATATTCAAAGACTCTGCTTCCACCGCTTTTTGAGGAACAGAGTTCCAAAATAATGTCTCCTCATCTCTGTCTTAAATGGGTGATCCCTTATTTTTAAATAGTGACCCCTAGTTCTAGATTCTCCCACAAGGGGAAGCATCCATTCCACATTCACCCTGTCAAGACCCCTCAGAATCTTATATGTTTCAATCAAGTCACCTCTTACTCTTCTAAACTCCAGTGGATACAAACCTAGCCTGTCTAACCTTTCCTCATAAGGCAACCCGCCCATTCCAGGTATTAGTCTAGTAATAAAAACAAGAAATGCTGGAACCACTCAGCAGGTCTGGCAGCATCTGTGGAAAGAGAAGCAGAGTTAACGTTTCAGGTCAGTGACCCTTAGTCTAGTAAACTTTCTCTGAACTGCTTCCAACGCACTTACATCCTTCCTTAAATAAGGAAACCAATACTGTACACAGTACTCCAGATGTGGTCTCACCAATGCCCTGTATAACTGAAGCATGACCTCCTTACTTTTGTATTCAATTCCCCTCGCAATAAACGATAACATTCTATTAGCTTTCCTAATTACTTGCTGCACCTGCATACTAACCTTTTGCAATTCATGCACTTGGACACCCAGATCCCTCTGCATCTCAGAGCTCTGCAATTTCTCACCATTTATATAATATGCTTCTTTTTTATTCTTCCTGCCAAAATGGACAATTTCACATGTTCCCACATTGTTGTCCATTTGCCAGATCTTTGCTCACTTACTTAATCTATCTATATCCCTTTGTAGCCTCCTTATGTCCTCTTCACAACTTACTTTCCTACCTATCTTTGTGTCAACAGCAAATTCAGCAACCATACCTTCAGTCCCTTCATCCAAGTCATTTATATATATTGTAAAAAGTTGAGGCCCCAGCACTGATCCCTGTGGCACACCACTCAGTACATCTTGCCAACCAGAAACTGACCCATATACGCCTACTCTCTGTTTCCTGTTAGCCAGCCAATCTTCTATCCATGCCAATATATTACCCCCCTACACCACAAGCTTTTATTTTCCACAATAACCTTTGATGTGACACCTTATCAAATAAATGGAGCATTTTCAAGTTGGCAGGCTGTGACTAGTGGAGTGCCGCAAGGATTAATGTTGGGGCCTCAGCTATTTATAATCTATATTAATGGCTTAGACAAAGAGACAGAGACTAATGTATCTAGGTTTGCTGACAATACAAAGCTAGGTGGGATTGCTAGCTTTGAGGAAGACACAAAGAGGTTGCAAAGAGATATAGACAGGTTAAGTGAATAGGCAACAAGGTGGCAGATGGAGTATGTGTGGGGAAGTGTGAGGTTATTCACTTTCGTTGTAAGAATTAAAAAGCAGAATATTTTTTAAAAGGTCTGAAGCTTGTAAATGTTGATGTTCAGAGAGACTCTTACAAGGAATGCAAAAAGTTAGCATGCAGGTACAGCAAGCAATTAGGAAGGCAAATGGCATTTAGGCCTTTTTTGCAAGGGGTACAAGAATAAAGAAGTCTTGCTACAATTATATGGAGCTTTGGTGTGACCACACCTGGAATACTGTGTGCATTTTGATCTCCATATTTAAGAAAGGTTATACTTGCATTGGAGGCAGTACAGCAAAGGTTCACGAGATTGGTTCCTGGGATGAGGGGGTTGTCCTATGATGAGAGGCTGAGTAAATTGAGTCTATATTCTCTGGAGTTTAGAAGAATGAGGAGTGATCTCATTGAAACATTGAAGATTATGAAGGGGCTTGACAGGTTAGATAATGTGATGTTGTTTCTCCTGGTTGGGGAATATAGAACAAGGGGGCACAGTTTCAGGATAAGGAGCCAATTATTTAAGACTGTGATGAGGAGGAATTTCTCCATTTAAAGGGTTGTGAATTCTGTATCTCAGATGGTTGTGGATGCTCTCATCGTTGAATATATTAAGGCTGAGATAGACAGATTTTTGGTCTCTTAGGGAATCAAGGGATATGGGGAGCAGGTGGGAAAATAGAGTTGACGCTCAAGATCAGCCATGATTGTATTGAATGGTGAAGCAGGCTCGATGGGCTGTATGGTCTATTCCTGCTCCTATTTCTTATGTTCTTATGTCGGTACATAGATCATTAATATGTCATGAACAGGTACAGAAAATAATCAAAAAGGCTAATGGAATGCTGGCCTTTATATCAAGAGGAATAGAATACAAAGGGGTAGAAGTCATGCTTCAGCTGTACAAAACCTTGGTTAGACAACACCTGGAGCACTGTGAGCAGTTCTGGGCACCACACCTTAGGAAGGATATATTGGCCTTGGAGGGAGTGCAGTGTAGATTTACCAGGATGAAACCTAGACTGCAGAGGTTAAGCAGGTTACAAGCAGACATTGAACAAACTAGGGTTGTATTCCCTGGAGTTCAGAAGGTTAAGGGGTGATTTGATCATAGGTTTCAAGATATTAAGAGGAACAGATAGGGTAGATAGAGAGAAACTATTTCTGCTGGTTGGGAGTCTAGGACTAGGGGACACAGCCTAAAATTAGAACCAGACCTTTCAAGAGTGAAATTAAGAATCGCCTCGTCACGCAAAGGATGGTAGAAGTTTGGAACTCTCTTCCCAAATGGCAGTTGATGCCAGATCAATTGTTAATATTAAAATGGAGGTTTATAGATTTTTGTTAACCAAAATCATTAAGGGATATGGGTCAAAGGCAGGTATATGGAGTTAGGTTGCAAATCAGTCATAATCTTATTGAATGGCAGAACTGGTTCAAGGGGCTAAATGGCTTCTTTTGTTCTTATGTTCCTATGAGAGCTGGACCTGATTCTGATTGGAACAGAGATCACTGCGTATAAAAGGTCAGTACTGTACAATATTAATCAGGGCCAGAGTGGACTCCTGGACAAGTTGTGATTGCCTAATGGGTTCAGAGAGGAATTTTCCAGATTTGTATTCCCCTAAATGGCCTGGTTATCTCGCATGGTTTAGGGCAGGAAGGGGACTATATATATTGGATCAGATTTTGCAATTAACGGCAAATAAATGGTGCTCACATTCATTACAGTTACAGCTGTGCACAGACATTTTGCGGACTTTGAGCAGCAACTTATAGTATTTAGAAATACTTTTCAGCATAACACCTTCTACAGGGGATCTGTGTTATGTGTGAGCAGGGCAAACAACAGTGTGGCTCTTCAACCAATCAGAGTGAAGCACTGAGCCACAGAGTCTAAAGCAGGAAGTATGAATCAGAATATTGTACAGTACAATCTTGTACAGAAAGTGAAATAAAGAGAGGGAAAGAAAGATGGCATTAAGAGAGAGGGTGATAAAAGGGACAGAATGAAAAAGTCAAGACAACATTTTTTATTTTTATTGTTTTTTTAAAATCTCCAACAATAATTAAATTCTGAAGGAATGAGGTTCCACACTTGTAAAATTACATTTTCAAGGCCAGAAAGGTTCTTGTGTGGTAATTAAGGCTTATCATATAAAAAAATTCATTTACACTTGAGTGCACCAGCCCGAACTTTTTCTGCCATTTTTAGTGGGTATCTAATGGGTATCTAGTATGGTCACTTAATGTCCTTCATATGTTTGAATTCTGAACCTCTCAGCGAGATACTGGTGCAGCAAAGCTTGTGGAGGAGCAGGGTAAATTGGACTGCAAATTCCAGATTTCCGCATCTAACTGTGCAGACTGTGGAAGTTGCTGTCTGATTTACCCCATACTAACAGTGAACAGTGATACCCTCACTGTTATTCTTAACACAAAATCTGGACAAGGAATTGCAGTTCTGTGGGACAAGCTGGATAAATTAATGGGCTTTTTCCAGACTGTCATTTTTTTGTATGTTCTAAATAAGCATATACTTTCATAATAACAAAGATTACCTCATTAAAAGTTCAACTTTAAATGTTTGATTCAGAAACTGAAGACCTTTTATTTTGAATTTTCAATATTTAACAGACAACAATCCAGTCACTATGAACAGTGTCTTTGTTCTCTTTTCTACACAAAGAAACCACAATCAAATGTGCATTAACAATCGAATACCTATTACCTTAGGTAGAAGCAAAAGAAACACTTCCATTTATATAGTGCTTTTCACAACCATCAGATGTCCCAAAACGCTTCACAGCCAATGAAATACTATTGAAGTGTAGTCATTGTTGTAATGTAGGAAACACAGCAGATACTTTGCACTCAGCAAGCTCCCACAACAGTAATGTGATAATGCCCAGATAATTGGAATTTTAGTGATATTGATTGAGAGATTAAATATTGGACAGGACACTGGGGAAAGGATAATTCCCCTTCTCTTTAAAATAGTGCCACAGGATCTTTTATACTCACCTAAGAGGGCAGACAGAGCCTCAGTTTATCACCTTATCAGAATGATGGCACCTCCGACAGTACAGCACTCCTTACTACTGCCAGCCTTGATTTTTTGTGCTCACGTTCTAGACCTGGACTCAAACCCACACAAGGGCAAGACTGCTACCCACTGAGCCATGGCTGTCACAAAGTTGTTGTAATCATCTACATCTCCTATTCATGTGCAAAATTGCATGCTGAAAAATTCTTCAAGCTACTTGCTCACAATGTGCAGATCTGATTAAAAGCTCTTGGCTATTGAGGAAAAGTATCTAGCAAAATGCTGGGCTTTTGAGAGAAGCTTAGGCCTTGAAATGAACACTTTGGTGAAGGTATTTAAAGGCAATTCAACATGTGAAAATGTCATTGTGAAAAAATTTGTAGTTTATTTTATTTTAATTTAAACTTTATTTTGAGCACTGAATTTTGGTTAATGAGGGAAGTTTTAATAAAAAAAGGCATTTTGATTTGGCTTGATTGAGGTCTTTGATGAAATAACTGTGAAGGTTGATGAGAGTAGGGTGGTTGATGTGTATATGGACTTCCAAAAGGCATTTTATAAAGTGGCACCAAATAGACTGTTTAGCAAGATTAAAGCACATGGGATTAAGGGAGCAGTGGTTGAGTGGATCCGAAATTGGCAAAAAGCCAAATAGCAGAGTGTAGTGATGAAAGATTGTTTTTCAGACTGAAGGGAGGTGTACAGTGGGGTCCCCGGGGGTCAGTACTGGGAACCACTGCTCTTTTTCATATGCCAATGACCTGGACTTGGGTATAGGGGCCATAATTTCAAAGTTTGCAGATGACACAAAGCTCGGAAGTATAGTGAACAGTGAGGATGCTAGTAACAGACATAAGACTAGTGAAATGGGCAGACAGATGGAAGATAAAATTTAATGCAGAAATGTGTGAAGTGATGCATTTTGGAATGAAATTGAGAAGAAGCAATATAAAATAAATGGTTCAATGCTAAAGGTGCTGCAGGAACAGAGAGACCTGGAAATTCACATACACACATCTTTGGAGCTGGTAGGACAATTTGATAAGGCTGTTAAAAAGCATATAGCATCCTCGGCTTTATAAATAGAGGCATAGAGTACAAAACCAAGGAAGTTATGGTAAACATTTATAGAACACTGGTTAGGTGTCAGCTGGAGTATTGTTGCTAAGAATGCAGTCTACACATTAGGGAGGTTGTCAAAACCTTGGAGAGGGTACAGAGGAGATTTTTCAGAATGGTACCAGGGTTAGAGTCATAGAGTTATGCAGCACAGAAGCAGGATCTTTGGCTCATCGTGTCTGTGCTGGCCATCAAGCACCTAATCCCATTCTCCAACACTTGGCCCGTAGTCTTGTATGCTATGGGGTTAAGAGTGCTTATCTAAATACTTCTTAAATATTGTGAGGGTTCCTGCCTCTACCATCCCTTCAGGCAGTGTGTTCCAGATTCCAACCACCCTCTGGGTGAAAATTTTTTCCCTCAAATCCCCTCTAAACCTCCAGTCCCTTACCTTAAATCGATGCCCCCTGGTTATTAACACCTCTGCTAAGGGAAAAAGTTTCTTCCTATCTACCCTATCAATGCCCCTCATAATTTTGTATACTTCAATCAGGTCCCCCCCTCAGCCTTCTCTGCTCTAAGGAAAGCAACCCTAGCCTTTTCAGTCTCTCTTCATAGCTGAAATGCTCCAGCCCAGGCAACATCCTGGTGAATCTCCTCTGCACCCTCTCCAGTGCAATCACATCCTTCCTATGGTGTGTCGACCAGAACTGTACACAGTACTCCAACTCTGGCCTAACTAGTGTTTTATACAGCTCCATCATAACTTCCCTGCTCTTATATTCTATGCCTTGGTTAATAAAGGCAAGTATCCCATATGCCTTCCTAACCACCTTATCTACCTGTGCTGCTGCCTTCAGTGATCTATGGACAAGTACACCAAGGTCCCTCTGTCCTTCCTAGGGTCCTACCACCCATTGTATATTCCCTTGTCTTGTTAGTCCTCCCAAAATGCATCACCTCACACTTCTCAGGATTAAATTCCATTTGCCACTGCTCCACCCATCTTACCATCCCATTTATATCATCCTGTAATCTAAGGCTTTCCTCCTCACTATTTACAACACCACCAATTTTCGTGCCATCTGTGAACTTACTGATCATACCTCTTATATTCATGTCTAAATCATTAATGTACACTACAAATAGCAAGGGTCCCAGCTTAATAATAATAACTTAATAACTTCAGTTATGTGGAGAGACTGAAAAAATTGGGATTGTTCTCTTTAGAGCAGAGAAGATTAAGCTTATTATTTAACACAGTGAGCTGTTATGACCTGGAATGCACTACCTGAAAAGATGGTGGAAGCAGATTCAATAGCAACTTTCAAAGGGAATTGAATATTTACTTGAGAAGCAGAAATTTGCTGCCCTATGAGTGAAGAGTAGAGGAGTACGACTGATTGGTTAGTTCTTTCAAAGAGCCAGCACAGACATGATGATTCTGTTCTATAGATCGATTGGTTCTGCCATTAAAAAATTGGACCTTTTGAATAGGTAAATTTAAATTTAAAAATGTTCACAAAGGAACTTCAATGTTATATTTTGACATGAAAGTATGACTCAAATTGTTATAATAGCAATGGAGGTTTATGGCCAGTTACTGTGCGCATTCACATGATTTTAAAAAGGTATAGAATGTTGTTTTTTAAGATTAAACTTTCAATGCCTAGTTAGTAATCTGGTGGAGCAGATGCTTGTTGGTTGAAATCAATGGAATGAAAATCACAGGTCGGTTATACAAAGGCAGGTGATTCACTGCACCAGATCACTGGCGAGTCTTGAAGGTGAAAAGTTAGTTCTTATAAAGAAAGAATTTGTATTTATATGGTGCCTTTCAGTCTTGGGATGTTCCAAAGCATGTTACAGCAGTAAAGTACTTTTGAAATGCAGTCACTGTTGCAATATAAGGAATTTACATCACAACATTAATTGGAATGTTGGGGCAGAATTAGGTAATTCAGTCTCTTGAGCCTGATCCACCATTCAACAAGATCATGGCAGATATGTATCATTATATCCACTCTATCCACCCACCTTGATTCCATATCCCTTACCACCCTTGGCTAGCAGAATTCTCTATCAATCTCCAATTTAAAAATTATTAATTAAGCTGGCATCTGTTTTTTGTGGGACAGAATTCCACACTTCCACCCTTTGTGTGAAGAAGTGTTTCCTAACTTCTCTCCTAGCTGGCCTAGATTCTCCCACTAGTAGAAAATGTTTCTCGCTATCTACCCCATCCATGTCTTACAATATCCTAAAAGCTTCAATTCCAGGGAATACAAGACTAGTTTATGAAATCTCTCCTCATAAATCAACCCTTGGAGTCCTGGTAAACATTCTAGTGAATCTGTGCTGCACTCCTTCCAAGGACAATATAGTCTTTCTAAGGTGTGGTACCCAGAACTGTGCACAGTACTCCGGATGTGGTCTAACTTCAGCTAAACTTCCTCTCCGTTATAATCTTCCCTGTAATGTAATCTCATGTATTGTACATTTATTTTATTTAGTCGTAATGTAAAACGGGGTCAGAAATGTCATAGGCAGATTAAAAATATATAAATTGGACAGTTACCTCTAATGTGCATCGTTTGTTGAGTTAATCTTTGACCGTATATTATCTGCAGCTTCCAAACAGGCCACTGGTAGTATATTCCATTACAGGCAAGTGCTGCCAGCAAATCTCTCGAAAATGAAATGTTCCAGAGATTTGCGGCGGGAGATCTCGAAATCAATTAGTCCCAGAGAGACAAGTGAGACCTCTTTCCACCCTGACAGAGACACGAATGAATAAATCGTGGAATTCTCCACGAGGATCCCAGTGGCTTGACATGAGAGATGGGCGCTCACGGCACCGCAAGGACGCGTTTACTAGTCTCATACAAAGGGAAACTTCCCATTTGCCACAGATTGTGGACAGGTACAAGGGGTTCTGCTCATGAAGGGAAGAAAGCTCATCAGTGTCCCGTCTCACAAGCGGTTAACCCGCGGGGCGCTTCCTAAACAAAACTGCCCGCAGTAACATCCGATGAAGAAGTCCGCCGTTAGGATTAAAGGTAAAACATACTGCATGTTTAATTTTGCAAGATCTGCACTTGGCTGAAATGAAAGTCAAGACTTGACTAAGGAGTAGAAATTTGCGTAGACAGAATGAGTAGTGAGACAGGGACCTCCCTCACTCTCTTGGAGACTCAGGATGGAAAACGCCTTTCCCTACCCATCACTGCCACTCTTTATTTCCAAGGTATTTAACAGTCCCTGGTTATGTTATTGGTGCATGTGTACACTTGTTTTGAGGAAGTTGTCTGATTGAAACTCGCTGGTGATAAATTGCGCACCTCAATTCCCGGTCAACACAGAGTGCTCTTAGCAAAAGAACCCTGGCATATCACGACTGCAAAACACTAGTCCACGGAAAGGATGGGGCACAGACTTGCATCAATGATGTATGAGTGGCCAACATCGGTGTAAATAAGCCATATTACAGTTGGGAAAAATTCCGCCATTGCACTTCTAAACCATTCTGCCAAAGTAATAAACTGGAAGTTTGCAGTTGTATCTGAAAACTGTTTCCACTAAACTAAGTATTTAGGCACCTGGACACACAGGAATAGGCAGGACAGATGAAAAAATATACATTAAAAGCGAAATGCTGAGGACTGGGGAATTCTGAACTAAAAACAGAACATGCTGGAAAGACTCAACAGCTCAGGCTGGATCTGTGAAGAGAGAAACAGGTCGCCCAGCAATAACGTTAAGTCGGTTTCTCTCCCCACCGCTGCTGCCTTATCTGAGTGATTGCAGAATTTTTTGTGTTTTAAAGCAAATGTACATAATAATGGACACATAATGTGTCTTTACTCTGTGTACTGCAATACGCATTTATCAAGCCGTTGTAAATGTGTGTATAACATATCTTCATATATTATAGATTATATTTACGACTACCCTAAGTGCAGCGGCTACTCTGTACTTTACAAATGTCCTTGCTCTACTGTATTGGATGCAGTGGATTTTCTCAGTTTACACGAGGAGACGGGGATGATAAAGTGCTCCTCTATATCCAGCGATTACATCGGGTCCGATTACAGTTTGGGATGTTTATCAAAAATAGAATTTAACCCTAAACGGACAACTGAGCATTAACTTTGGAGCTCGTTCCCTGGAAATGAGTGCGGGGGAGTGGTGAACATTGCAGAGTAATAAATCTGGCAATGATTTTGGATCACATGGGAACACAGCTGGACGTGAAGCAGAGAAGTGCGTGTTAAGAGAGAAATGCCGGCGCGGAACGGAGCCTCGCTCGGTGCAGCTGTTGAGTGTCGATTTGGAGTCAAACTGGTTCCCACTTGCAGTGACGCTCGGCTCAGCAGTGTCAGCTGGGCAGGAATGCATCTGGCCCCGAATCAAATAGCTGCCACTTGCTAGCTCATTTACACTGGGCACAGGGCAAAGGTACGGTCCTGATTTAATTATACACGGTCAGGAGTGGCTGAGGACAGGTCACTAAACACAGGGCTTTAACCGACTGGGCACCATCAAAACACAATGACTTATGGATACCTACGCGATACCTGCAGATGGAGGATCTGGAATAAAAAAAATGCATCTATCATGTCAGGGAGAAATCTTTATTGCAGGGCGAGATATGTGTCCCGAGGTTACAATAACGTGCTATAATCATTGCGTTATATTTAATTATTGGAAAATTGACTTGAATTCACATTCTCCGTACCATCCTGATGTGTACGATCTTCCTGCGGTCGCCTGGATGTACGAATCAGTTACTCGAGCAGTAATGGTTGGGCTGATAGGTCAACAGTTTGCTGAACTTCGGGGCGGCTAGTTAAACTGAATGCCGAACATTAATTCTCATGTAAACAGGGACCCCTGTGTTTGAATTGGATAACCTCAGTTATATTTTGTAAATATCATTAAAAAAAGCAAAATTCGAATAACTGCCCCTTTCATTATATTTGAAAGAGAAATTTGTATCCATAATTCATCAGTCTTGATCAACCCGCAGCTCCTTTGACATGCAGCATTCCTTTTAATTATTAAAACTGGTTAATAAAACTCTCCGACGCTGTTAGATGAAATTTCAGTAGATGCTAGCTCGAACTGAGACCTGCTACCGGGACAAAATGAATCTTAAAATATGTGCTCGCGATGTAAAACCACACACAACATAATGTAAACTGTATAATGTAAACTGGGTGAGCATTGCTCAAATATCGCTCTATGCATTCTTAATGGTGAAATTTCGAAGCAATTGTTGCACTGTAGGAAATATAGGTAAATATAACATTATACCCGGGCGCTTGATATCAAACAACGTACTTAATTTAGCAAAGCTGCAAGGTAATTGAGGCAAGAAGTCTTCCCCCCCTTTGCACAGAATTCCTGATCAGAAGATGTTGCCGTCTCCCATAAATCTTATTAATCTCCCTGCTTCAGCGGCAAAACAAGGAGGTGACAGGGGTTTAGAGTTTGATCAGTTGGGGGTTCGCCGGTTAAATGTGAATGATTTAGGGCTAAACCAACGATGAATGAATGTCGTCTCTGTGATCTTGACCCATGAAAGAGCGAAAATACTTTGAAGTTAAATAAAGCTTATCATTTTACCAGCCGTTAGCTTTTGCAAACTGGCCGCTGTCATTTCGCTGCATGTAACAGCATGGCCCAAAACAGGAAGACAGTCTCTCGCTCTGTCTCGATTCGTTTGTTTTCCCCCTTTCTTTCCATATAGACCATAATCTCAGTCTAGTTCTCAGGTTAGTAACAATGATTGTGGAAAGTAATGGCGCATCTATTCAAAAAATTACCATGTCAGATTGTAATGTAGGAGGAACAGAGAGAGAAATCTATTACAAACTTTTCCAGAATGAGTCAGTGCCTTCTAAATTCCGCAGTGGATTAATAGACTTCCTATATTTGTCATTTTTTGGTAAGAGTGCAAATGGAGGTAATGATGGGATACCGTGCCCATATTGCTCGTGTGAGCGACTGTCTGGTTTCGTTGGCGGGTAGATATTCGGTTCTTTCATTGTGATATAGTGAGTAACTGCAATGGAAGTAAATTCCCCAAGAGACGACTTGCCTATGTATGCATTATGAGATGTATGTGATAGAGCAGAGTCGGAGTTAGGTTTAGTATGGCAGCAATCTGAGGGGCTGTGCAGTATCAGATGGTGCGAGAGTTACAATAAGTCTCTGATTATTATAAGCACATCGTCTAACATTTCATATATAGATGTTATCAATAACACCGGGAAAAGCTGAGAGTCCATTAGCACTGCTTCATACGCTTCAATCATTCTACATGAAGGATCCCAGCTGCAAACTATAGTCAGATATTTTTCGCATTGCACTGTGCCGAGTCGGGCTGGGACTTACATCCCTTTGTTGTAAAGATCAGGTCCAGTTAAAATGTGCTTAGATCAGGAATTTGTTTAGATTCGTTTGGCAGATACCAAATGTGTTTCTATTCGACTGCATACTTTACAGGAATATTTTAGCTTACGGTGCAGGCACGGTGCACATTTGTGGTTTCAACTTAAAAGCGCCCTCATTCCATGTTGTAATTGGTGAATTGAGTTCGGTCTGCGATATACACGGATCACTTCGTGACCCACTAACAGTGGCGAAAGAGGTAATCTGGTTACGGTGAGGGTTGGTGGGTACAGGCATGTAGCTCACATGGAACAGAAAACTCACCAGTCAGATCTGGTAGTGATGATGCTACATAACAGGAGGGGGAGAACTGCAGGGACTTTTTTTTGACACTTTATGGGACCTGTGAGCCACTGACCACCTCCAGGCGCTTACCCATTGTCTCTCGAGACAAGGAGGCCAAAGAAAGAAAGAAAGAGTAAAATCATGCAGAATTGGAAGTAAATTATAGTTTAATTGAAGTGTTCATAATTTGAAAAGATTGAAAACAAACTTTATTGGCATATTATTGTTTAGGTTCCTTTGCTACTGACTCGGCTCCTGATTTGCTTCACGATCAGGGCTTGATTCTGAAGCTAGGTAATTGACCTGAAATTGATAATGGCACCAAATCCCTCGAACGAAATTATCCCATTCCGACAGTGTTGGGGCAGGGGTCATCTTTCAAATCGTTAAGACAGTATCTTGGGCGCGCTGATCGCTATGCCCTTACTATCCCCTCGCCCACCCCCCAAATGATTATTATCTGATGGTACTCAAGATTGGCGGGTCCAACTATATGTGAACGGGAGGTCCTCTTGGCGCCTCAGGCGGGTGAGCCTTGTTTGTGTGTGAGCACAGGACCGGGATAACACCCAGTGGAGCTCGACCCAGCTCACCTCCAGCTGAAGTCACTGAATAGTGGAGAGTAGCAGGTACCCCTGCTTCAGAAGCACTGAAGCACCTTGTAGTGCCCCAAACTAGGCCGCTGCATGAGAACAACAAACTCAGTACAAGGTCGGGCATGAAACTTGCACCCATCGTGGCTCAATGATTACACCAGACCTTGCGTGTACCACCTGAGCGAGACTGAGCACCGTATTACTGTTTAAACAGAACATGCAGAAAACCTGAACTCGGTGTAAAAATATAACTGCCTATTAAAGATACTAAATGCAAGCTGCCCCTAGATGAAATGATTCATAACAGGGAGAAGAATAACACGGGGATTCCCTGGGAGTGTAAACTTTTCAAATACTCAGGTTTTTGCAAGTTATTTTACGAAACATTTTATAAGTAGACCAATTGCTGAACAGTCTGGACTGTACAGGAGGTCAGTGCGTTATAACCATTCGACCAAGTGAATAAACAGAAGCTACATTATATTTCACACCGTTTGAGACTTTCGTCAGGACTGCGGCCAGGATCATCCATTTGAACCTTATTTAACGTTCTTTGCAAAGACACGAACCCTAAGTCTGCGACCTCTCTCTGTCTCCCCCGCCCCCTCTCACCCACACACACACACTCACACTTTTTTAAATGAAAGTATATTTCATTGCCTGCCAGGAAACAGGAGGTGGGGGCAATTGATGTCACTAAGAGTTTTGTTTCTGTTCTTATATTTATCATACAGTATATTATATATAATGTCTTTCCTAATGATTTTGTCCCCGATATGACAGAAGAGAGCTGGATGATCCGGTCACCTTCAACCAAAGATTCAGGGTAAGGAATGGAGTGAATGCGTTGGTTAATAAAAAGAAAGTATCAGAAGTGCATTTAAGTAATAAAGGACAGGCGCCCACAAATGTATAAGCAGAGTGAGCCTTTAATACTCAGTGATCCCCCCAGTGCTAACGAAGGCGAAGGTAAATAGCTAGATAACCAGGACACAGCGCGAATCGAGGAATAACAGGATTCAGTTACAAGCTTCACTTTACACAAGAGGAAAATAATGCGGGGGGAGGGAGGGAGGGGGTGGGGGAGACGTTGGGAGGATTTATCGCTGCTTGGCCTCTCCGGTATCAAGACTTTCAGCTGCGAGCGGGCAGCGGGTCACTGCTGCATTCAGAATTCGTCATTCCAGAAAATTGGACTGCTCTTTTTTAAGGAACAGTAACGGTGCAAGATGAAGAAGTTTCCTTTTTACAAGTCGGGATTAACGACTGTCACAAGGATTGTCATTAAATGGTTAATCCGTCCCCTACCTGGCATAAATTTCCGACAGTCCCCGGCACACTAATTGGCGACCTTTATTGATGTGAAAGTTCACCTCTTGGTCAGTTCCCATGTCGACATGGACAGTGTGCTGTCGATTGCAGGAACTTTACTGCCAATTTGTTGTACCCCTGCTGACTGCAGTAGTTTCAGTAATGATCTTAAAGGCCGGTTTGTTTCACAGACGCCTCCATAACTCTTTTTGTTTCACTGCGAATACCTGTCTCGTTATCATGACATTTTATTGCACAAGTTTTTTTTTTAAACAATATAAACTCCCGTCCCCGAGCTTTAACATGTGTAGGATTATATTTTGTTTCTTTCTCTCTCTCAAACCCGGCACAAGGAATTCTGCAACTCCCCAGAAGACACGTTGGCATTAAAACAATTTCAAAAGTCCAGATTTTTTTTTAAAGTAGCCGATCTCACAACGGTGTGAAAGCCAGCTGACCTCATACTTAGCAATGTGCGCAAATCTGGTTTCCAGTGTGTTTGATGAAGATATTTAGATACATTCAGTTCGTGTTACATAACTGGACAAGACTCAGTAGAGCTACCACCTCTTGTTAAATGCAACTATAAATCAAGCCTTAAAAGCTGAACAATGTCTTCCCTCATCGTATTACTATTTAACTAGCTAATTTATAAACGGTTATCTACTTAGTACATCAATATCCCCAGCTACAAGCAAGTAATTGAGCTCATTCAGCACTGGAGTCTGACACTTCACCAGTTAGGAGAAAGGGCTCCATATGGTTTAGTCTGTTGCCTGCTTTCTGTTTTACTCGTTGGCTGACAGTGAATTCCCCCAGGGGCGGGCTGTTTTGTTGATTATCTATTAATGCTGCAGACGTGTTCAAAACACATACATAAACGCACTCATACATGGATGAACATGTCACGTAAAGCTGATGATCCCTGATGTTTATGTATACAATATATATGCTCCGGGACATTCAAAGATATATAAAGCATGGAATTCTCCCAGTGAATTAGAATCATATTCTTTCTTGTCATTTTAAAGGTTTGTCTGATTGTTCTTTCTCTCTGAATGTCACAGTAGTGTTTTATTGAATCAGGAAAATGAACGTTTTTTTAAAATAACGGGGTGAATTGTTAATTTGTTTTGGTGTGTCGAGACTATGCCTTAACATTTGCTTAAAAACATATAACTCCCCTCCTCCCCACAAACACGATTAAGGAAAACTAGTTCTGATTCCCTAGGACTCTTGCAAAAAGCATCATAGTACCCCCTCGCACACTCATTAGGTGGTAAAACTTTAATAAATAAACTAGCAAGATTTACACGCGATAGAGAAACGGTAACAATGTGAAGCTTTGCTTATTCCAGGTTTACCGAGGGCGAGCATGCAGTGACCAGAAGTGCTGATATTTTATTTTATTTTTTTGCTTTTCTTGATCTGTCTTGGTCCAATTTGTCTCGATGATTAACCTCAGCAATCGACTATTTTTATTCTAAAGCATAAACGTACAGCAAGATCCCAACTCGTCCAGTCCAAGCGTGGTCCTGAATGCAAAGATTGTCACTTCATCGTGATTGACCGCACACTCTTGTGCTCCAGGCCGATGTTTCGCATCTTTTAAAACACGTCTTTCTTCTTGTTGCCGCGTGTTTGAAATCTTTCAATTGACTGTCCATTCTGGAAGGACTCTTTTGAGAGTTCAGAGCGAGTATCTGCTGAGACGTGGCCGAGATTTCTTCGTGGCCGTCCATAGGAAAAAGGATTTTCACTCAACCCCAGCCGCCCCACCGAGGGCTCCAAAAACCTTTAACCGCCTGCCAACATACAAATCAGGAAAGGGACTTTAACCACTGATCCCAACCGGTTAACGAGTAAACCAGAACAAAATACATTGCACATATTCAAACACTTGGCTGTAATCTGAGGTGGCAGAGTGGGGATTGGCTGGGAAATGACATGGAGGGAAAAGGCCGTTCACATAAAGGGATCAGATAGCTCGCCTTTCTTTTCTTCCTCGTTAAATCGAGCCGGACTGGTATCAATAAACTAACAAGATCTAATCTCGCTCCAATCACTTTAAAAACACACACACTTCCTGTTGTGGCAAAAGCACATCTTATTTGCAAATGCCAGGATAATATAAATGTCGTCTTACTCTCACTGTTCCTCTGGTGTATATAAGATGATAAAATTATAAATATTAAGTTTTGTTTTTAAAAAACGTATTTATGAACAGTAATTCATCACTCTCACATGAGTATTGGCAACTTGCTATTATTCTCCCGTGTTCTCACCTGATGGTGACTTTTGGCATCCAGTAGGATTTATGTGTAGCGCTGAGAGATTGGTTTCCCCAATCCGCTTGTATTTTTTTTAAAAACTGGATGATTGTTGTGCATAATAAGTTTTCCTAATCACTCAAAATTATTGTAATCCAAATCATTATTAAACAGATAAAGATTTTAAAATTAGATTTGTCCATTGTAACTTTCACACAACTTTGACAGCCCTCTGTTTAAAGAGTGTTTACCCTCGTATTCATTAATGTGTGTTTAAACCTCAGGCACTGTGCACTGCAAACAGAGGCGGTCGCTTTTTTAAGAAGGGAAATGTATTTACTTCCTAGAAATATCTTTTGAGACAGACAGCGCAGAGGGAAATTTTATCTGAATTTGTAACTTGCGGGGGACTTTGCAAGCACAAGGTTTGTTTTGTTTCTGCATCCTAAAAAAAAGTTATCGGTCAGCAGGAAATGTTGGGGGAGCCACTGAAAGAATTCAGTTCGCTCGATGAAGGGACAGCTCATGTATTCCCACAACCGTTTCCTAAACAGCAAGAGTGGGGAGAACTCACTCAGGAGTCCCCCGAGCCCACGCTTTCAGCCATCTCTCACGCACAGATTTCTGGCTTTACAGCGGCCGGGTGGACAGTTGCCCGAGTGGAATAGAGAAAAAAAAGAACACGTACCGATTTGGACGCTAGTGCGTGGCGGACATTGACCAAGCTCCCTCCATTCTCCACACCGAGAAAGCGTAACTCAGTCTCTCGTGGGCCACATAGCTGCAGCTGGTCATTTTCTGGTCCATTTCGTCGCTTTGCAGAACCTGATAGAGGAAATCGATGTACCTGGCGGCCAGTTTGAGGGTCTGGATTTTGCTGAGTTTGTCAGAGGGCAGGGTGGGGATGATTTTCCTGAGCGATGAGAACGCCTCGTTCAGCGACTGAGTTCTCTGACGCTCTCTCACGTTGGCCAGGATCCGCTGGCTCTGCAGCTCCTCGTAAGACTGCGAGCTCGGGCTGGACTTTTTATTTCTTTTCCCGGGGTTCGGACTCCCGCCGTCCTCGCTGGATTTCTTGCTGTACCTCCGCTTGCTGTCATATCTCTTCTGCTGTCTGTCTGCCTCCTCTTCGCTGCTCGCTAAGCTGTCTGCCGGAGAAACCGGGAGGCTGCTCGGACATGCCTGCATGGTGTCTAACGGCATTGCACACAGTACTGGGAGAGGGGGTGGGTGAGGAGAGGGGAGGGTGGGGGAGGAAGGAAAGGGGGACAGAACCCAACAAAATAAATGGAGGAAAAGACTTCCCCCGGTGCAAAATAAAAACACTTCTGCCAGATTAGGAATGAGCCCCCTTGTCGCCTAAAATGGAGACTGAATTTGGCAGAGTCAGGAACTTCACCAAAAATTCCCAACTTTTTTGGGGGCTGGTGATTGGGAATAAGAGTGGCTGAAAAGTTGTTACGAATGCGGAGGTGGCAGGAGCTTGTGATTGGCTGTGGCAGGAGGGGGAGGGACCAGCTCTTTGAGGAGGCTGTTAGTTTAAGATAATATTTTAACCGGGAATAAAATTCCTTTAACCAGCCTTAGGAAAACGTCACTCCATTAAATTCAGGTAATTAAAAGAGAGCCGATTCCTGTATTTCCAAGCTTACTTTTCCTACCTTTCGGTGCTAAAGGCAACTTTCACAGGATATTAAACACTTGTCAGTTTTTACCGAGAGGGGAGCGGTGAGTTCACCCAAGGAATGTATTATCGATGGTGGAAAACAGGACAAATACATTCAAAATTGCAATAGGGGTTTTAACAATGTAGAGAGCGGCAATGTTCATTTTGAAAGCGCCGCGCTAATTTATTTATTGAGCTGTCTCATCACATCGGCCTTCCATTCACACGAAGCACCCTGTTATATTATTTGTAAACTTGGTCCCTGTGGATGCAGTTTTCGAGCGTGCTTGTGACATTCTCAGGTCCGGCCTGGAGTCGAATTCACTTCCTGTTTGGAGCAAATATTTTCTCTCTCCCTCCCCTTGAGTGAAGTAACACTCTCGCAAAAAAGACAAACTTCAGTCTGCACAACATTTCTGAGATGCCAGGGCGCTATAATCCCCCCACTCTCTCTCTCTCTCTCTCTCAACTCTGTGTACACTCGGGCCGCCCTCTCCGCCCGGGAGGCACGGCTAGGCTCAAATTGCGCTGAAAGGCTTCTCACGGGTTGCCAGGTAAACTGGGCGATTGGTGGCCACAGTCATCAGGCAGATCGGCGAGGGGATTAAAATGGCTCATTTGCAGAAAACGAAAGCTACGAGGAAAATTCCACGGACAATGTGTGAGCTGTAATCGGCGGCATTCAACCTCTAAGATAGCGGATGTTTCCAAGTTGTCTAGGGTCTTTGTACCTGCATTTGCGTCATTCCTTCTGACACCTCCAAGTTTTACCCTACTGTTGAGTCCTCCAGCCTCGTGTGATGATGACCCAATTCATCAGCATCGAGCAACGTTAGAAACATGAATGACAAAATAAAATCTGTAAATCTGTATAAATAAGATCTGTAATCTTAATAAACAAATCATCCAGAGCGTTGCCTTCGACCTGAACATGGTTAATTGCAGTGAACTGGCCCGGTTAGCGGTTTGATTCATGAGGATGAAATCAGCAGCAGAAAAGCTGCATTTATCACACGGGACGGGACCGTCAAAATTTGTATATCTTGTTAAATTAATTTGTTGTAACCGGATCCTTGACTGCCCTAAACTGACCCTCCAAACAAGATCACTCTCGCGATTTAATGCGACTTTTTCGTGGTTTCAGTGCAGAAAGTCCACTCCGAAAAAAACTGGGCAAATAAAAATTTTGCTTAAAGGAGACATTTCCTGAATTAACTTTTAACACTGGCTCGGCCGTTGTCATTTAATGGACGCGAAAATAAATCCACGTCAGGTCTAACCTGTTGCCTCGATCCACGGTTACAAACTTTTCTTTGTATGTAGACATAGATGATTGAAAAGCAGAATATTGCCACTGAGTCCTGCAGGTTGTCAAATCGCTTTACACGTGCTTAGAGATATGGTGTGTGTTCCCCCTCCCGCTTATTCACGTTCTGTGAAGCTTTCTACGGAAAGGCAGAAGCATCTGAAGCTACATTTGCCCCCAAAAAAATTCATCCTTTGTTTAGAAGAGGCTATTACTTTATTTAAATACTAGCGAATTGACATTGATAAGCCAGTGTCCACTTTCAGCGTCCCTGTTAATATGGATCCATAATTTCTTGTTTAATCTCAGTTCTAGTTTTAGTGATAACAGACACTGTGCATGGCTCCAATTTGAACTTAAAAGGTAAAATATAGTCATTGACTTTTACAGAGATTTATTTGCAGTTGCACTGTTATATTCGGGATTTTGTTTCCTGAGATCCTCGGAGACATTAATTCGGGTCAACATGCAACAAAAGGTGATTTTTTTTTACCTTGTTAAACATTGCTGTTTGTCTTTCTGATTCCTGTAGCATTGCGGTGTGCGTGGGCATTTAAGTCACGTAGCGAAGCCACTGAATTTACGGTAAACTGTAAAAATACCGAATGGTTGTGAAATCTTGTCAGCCGCTGCTGCCTCTTTCACTTGTGAGTTTGTGTGTGTGTGTGTTTTTTTCTGGACAGACCATTGCTTGGGTTCACGCCGCAGCGATTCATTCACTTCTTTTTGCCCTTTCAGTCTTTCTTCTAGCTATTTCTGTGTGTCTGGGCTTCCAATTCTCAATGGTACTGCAAATCCTGGCGTGCCGTTCCCATGGTAACCTGCAATTTCGCCCCTTTAAATGACTGGAATTATTTATGTTTACAAGCAGCATACTAATATCAGTTCTATTTGTTCTTGCGGTTTTATTGCATTTAAAGTCAACCCTTTGACTTCCCCCTGTTTTGATTGAGTTAACAGTTAAACATTCAATTCAGCCACAACACTACTTCAGCTAGAACATCTTTGTTTAAACTCTTCACACGTTTAACTCACATATGATCAGACTACCAGAGTCACAGCCGTGATAAGTACATAAATACTTGCCCGGTTACCAAGAAAATTGAATCTTTGAATCCTGGAGAAAGAATGCCTGGGGTTTCCTGTCCCACCTTTCTAGGTTCGACATTCTGTCGCCGGGATTGCCCAATCCACAGGCAAAAGATTCACAGCTTCATATTTCTAACGCAGGGATTTCCGTTCGACCTCGCTCCCAGTCCCTCAGCAGCAATTCTCTACAACTCGCCCCGAAAATTTGGAATGATTTCATACCTTTTTGAGTGGAATAACAATAATTCTATATGCATGTTTGTGTGTGTAAAAAGCGGGAATTAATGAACTCAAGGAATTTAAGCAGACTTGTCTCTCCACTGTATGGTCAGTAGTGCAGCCTGCACAACACAAAGGGAAACCGAACCTAGCGAGGAGAAATAAAGGATAAAATGTAACGTAATCAGATTCATGGTTCTTCATTACACAGATTTCTCTGCTGTGGCCAGATTCGGACAGTTCATAACATGTGTCTCATTTAATGACTCATTGGTGCCTTAGAGCACACGTAGTCTTAATGTGTGTTGTTCAACCAGGCTCTCAATGCTGAGATCAACGCGGTCTTTTACTTATTTCTCTAGGAAGGCTAGAGGACAGGTGATCAGCATGAAAAAGGCTGTGTCTCAATTTTTGCACAATTAAATAAAATAGAGAGCGGTACAACTTTAAGACAAGTACCTGATGGATTTTATGGCATATATAATTATTTGCAAAAGATTATCCAAGTTAGTGATTACGGCCGCGAAAGATTCAGAATACTTAAAAAACGAAATCTGTAAATCTGTCTTCAAAATCCTCTTTTTTTAAAAAAAAACAAAGCACCTGTATTTCAAATGTGAACACAGCCTGCCGCCCCTCTACACCGTCAAACACTGCTCGGGTTTTTCACCTTTGTCCGGACTCCCCAGCCTGGTTACTGAATCTCCCAACAAAGTTAGACATAGAGGCAGATGGCACAGATTTTCCGTGGGTCACACACAGGATGCCCCAGCCGGTACATGCACCTGCATTACCAGATAGCAAGACCGGGTGAGCAGTTAAAATAAATAATATGCAACAAAGAAAGATTTGCATTTATATAGCGCCTTTCGCAACCACCAGATGTCTGGAAGCGCTTTACAGTCAATGAAGTACTTGTGACGTGTAGTCGCTGATGTAATGTAGGAAACATGGCAGTCAATTCGGGCACAGCAAGATCCCACAAGCAGCAATGTGATAATGACCAGATAATCTGTTTTTGTGATGTTGATTGAGGGATAAACATTGGCCCAGGACACCGGGGAGAACTCCCCTGCTTTTCTTCAGAACAGTGCCTTGAAATCTTTTATGCCCATCCGGGAGACCAGACAGGGCCTCAGTTTAACATCTTAACGGAATGACTGCATCTCCGAAGTACAACACCCCCTCGATACTGCACTGGAGTGTCAACCTTGGATTTTTGTGCTCACCTCCTGGAGAGATACACAGAACCTTCTGATTCGGAAGTGAGAATGCTACTAACGGATACCAAATTGCTCTTGGCTAAACAGCATTTATCTTAAACTTCTCCATAGTCTAACAATTCATACATTGATTCAGAAAGTACTGGTAGCAAATCAGAAGTTTTATTTAAATTAGATTGTTGTCTGTGAAGAGTTGGATAAAAGGAATGATTTAATTCAGTTCACAGTGGGGACGGTCTTCGGCAGTTGGCTGATGGGGTGAGCTGACATTAGCTGTTTCCCCCGTGAGGGTATTTTTTTTAGAGGGGTAGTAGACACTTTGCAACAGTTGCTTAGGTGAAAAACTAAAAAAAACTTGGGTTACAGGACTGTGCATTTTCACTGAGATGTATTTCCTATTGCTGGTTTCCATGCAGCATGTTTCAAACGTCACATCAATCCGTGCAGGCGTTTCAAACAAAACTTCTTTTAAATCATTTTTACAAGTCTGTTGAAACGCGCTCTTCTGTTTCTTTTACAATTTCGTCTAAATTAATTGCATTTACGATTATTTTTGGAGGGGGGACCTGGGCGATTAAATTTAGTGCAGCTAATTACCTGTGAAAGTGCTGTTCAGATTCTTCTGCACGATTCGCTTTAAATGTTCATATCTTTACGAATATTTTACGCCAAATATGCAAATTAATGTTCTTTGACATCCATACCTGTCTGCCTTCTCTATTACTGGCATAGACTGCGTTTACAGTTAGCAGAGAGAATTAAATATGAGGAGCTTTAAGCCATCATTTGTAAAAGTTTATGTTTTACTAGTAAACGTTATTGCTTTTTGGCGTTATATGAACACGACGATTTACATCAAATTCGTTTGACTGTACAGCTGGATGCGCTTTATTCAACAAACTATATTTATTGACTTGTGAGCATGACCACTTCAAAATGTCCTTCTGATTTCGTTTTGTGCCCAGTGTGTAAAGTGGCAGATCAGAAGTTGTATAAAGCAGGCTGAGAGGTGACTTATTCAATGTCAACCTCAGTCAGAAGTTGTGTGTTCAAGTCCTGCTCCAGCCACTTAAGCACACAAATCCCCGTTGACATTCCAGTGTAGAGGTGAGGGAGTGCTGCACTGTTGGCCATACCACCTTTTAGTTGAGACCTTAAATCAAGGCCCTGCCTGCACTCTTTAAAAGATCCCAAGACACTATTTTGAAGAAGTGCTGGTGACTTATCGCCAGTATTCTGGCCAATATTTTCTAATATTACTTGTTCCTTTGGTGTTAAAAGGATTATCAGTAATATCCAAAAAACCATGGGTTTTATTATAACTTATCTGGAACATATATATGAACAGTTACTGCACAAGCACATTTAAACACATCTCACTGTCCAGCTACACCCACAACTCCCTAGTCATGTGTGTTGTGACATCACTTCCTCTGGTGATCTTCACTTACCACTCTTAAGGTGGTCCCTTCTTAAGGCTGACCCACAACCTATTTATCCCTCAAACATCATCACTAAAAAATGATCTGGCCGTTATCACTTTGCTGTTTGTGGGAGCTTGCTGTGCGCAAATTGGATGTCACATTTCCTACATTGCAACAGTAATTACACTTCAAAAGTAAGCATTGGCTGCGCGTTGGGACAACCTGAAGTTCTGAAAGATGCTATAAAAAGGCAAGTCCCAATGAAAGATCATTGACCTGAAACATTAACTCTGTTACTCTCCCCATATAAGCTGCCTGACCTGCTGAGCATTTCCAGCGATTTCTGATTTTATTTCCAATGTCCAGCAGCCGCAGTATTTTTTTCTATAAGTGCAAGCCTTCATGAAGCATTTGATTTGTTAGTCTAATTCACCAACATTCCCATTAGAGGGCGCTAGTTTCAAGCAGACATTAGGATCATCTACTAGTTTGAAGCAAAGTCCTAAAATAATAAAGCAACAATGAGTAACGCATTGAATATGATTTCACGCCTTTAATTTGTATCTCTACATTTAAAAATGCTAAATGAAAAGCGAGGAAACTGTTTCCTTGTGATCGAGTCCAGTTACTTTCTCTCTGGATAATTTGTAACTAGTGGCGGCAATGAGCATTCAGGGGAACCGATAATTAAGCAAATTCTGTAATTAATATTTAATAACGCAGAAGAGAACTGGATAGAATATTGATAGCATTTCAAAGATTGAGTAATGCAAAGCATTTGTGTGGAAATGCCAGCGGTAATGGGAACCATCTTAACACAACGAGTGGCATCTTGGAGCAATTTCAGTGGGCTTTCTTGGGTTTGAAATAGTGTCAAACATTTCTTAAAGTCAGTTATTTCGTTCTTTAATCCGCTGAAAGCATTGTAAATAGATTATGTCATGGACGGTGGGTACTTGTGATAAATCTGTTCACTGCTGTGGCCGATTTAATTTCCTCACAGTCTTTGACCATCCTGATATATTATCCAGATCACACAAACGTTCGTGCAGAATTCTGAATGCACGCCTGCCTTTAAATGTATTTAGTACAACAACTCTATACAAAACAACAGCAAGGGGGATACTTAAAGTGCTACATGTTGCAAAAATGAATGGCGGTCGCCGTTTCTTGACCTTTTAAATGATTTTATTGTTATGGAATCCCAACTTTTTAACACGGTATGTTCCACCTGTTCCTAGGCATTGGGTGATGAGGAGGGGGAGAGATTGATGCTGTCTGACAGGACAGGTGGATGGAACAGTTGGTGCTTACCCGATCGTTTTCCTGTGCTGATATGACGGTATATAAAATACAAAGTTTGCCTGTGTTGAGATTTGTTGACATCACCTGGATCTTCCGATTTAAAGAGAAAAGTGTCCCCAAAACGTAAACTATAGTCTATACTGGTTAGCCTTTCAATACTACAAGTTAAATATAAAGAGAATGTTTTGTAATTTGATTCTCATGAAGACGATGTGATATTTCAGGTGCACGCATCCCTTGATAAATCTCTACAGCCGGAGTAGCAATAATGTTTGCTAATTAGTATTACATTGTCTGGAGAGTTGTTGGGAAAGTAACCTGTTAAGTGATACGGGAAGGACAGAGATGTTTGTATAAAACATTCATCAAATGGTGAATTAATGTTCCAATTTCGAAATTATTGTTTAATTAATATTTCAATGCTGAAATTATTTATCATTCCTTGGTTATTTCTCAACAAATCGGAATAATTGACAAACTCATTGTACACACAAGCAGTGCTGGCCTGTTGAATAGCTCACCAAGTGCACTGGTCTAAAATCGCACTCGTGCTGAAATTATATGCAGTTGTTTGCAGTCAACCGCAGGAGCGGGAGGAGAATCCAGCCATGTCAGTGTAAAAAGCCTTTATTTCAATGTCACTTTACATGACTCACGCCGATTGCAATACCTAGTCATTATCTCTGTCTCTGACAAATTCTGCACTCTTACAGGAGAAGCCAAAGAGCTGACCATTTAAACAGTTACAGCTCCCTTTCAGGAATGTTGTGGTCATTGGTTTAACAAAGCATGGTTTGCTTGAACATTACATTTCTGAGAGTTCAAGAACACAGATTTATAAAGAAATGTTACATTTACTCGTTTAAAACTAGTAAACTATATATTACTGTATCCACCTTAATTGTATCCTTATCCCATTAGTCCGATCACATTAATTTGTCGCACAGCTACAGATGGAATTTTAGGCGGTTACGGAATAAAAATTGCCTTAACCTTGACTGTTCTGCATTTCGTAATTTTAGTAATTTTCCGGCTGGCAGCTTTAAACCGGCGCATGGTTTACTCAAGAGAAAACGAGAGAGAGCGAATACTAACACACAAAATGAATATCATTTAATATTGCGTTTAGATATCGCCAAGTTCGATTAATTCTCCATCTTAAAAAAAGTGTCGTTTAGATCAGATTTGAAGATCATTTTATAATAATTTCTTTTGGGCGGGGAATGGAGATTTTTAGTTTTAAAATGGGTTTTAAAATACACATTTTTGTCATCCTCACCATCAAAGTCAAGGAAAACTAAAATAGACGCCCGGACACCAACCAGATCAATAAATTAGAAGTAAAATACTGCAGATGTTGGAAATCTGAAATAAAACCAAAAAAGTGTTGGAAATACTCAGCAGGTCTGGCAGCATCTGTGGAGAGAGGAACAGAGTTAACATTCTATTTCAGTGACTTTTCATCAGTTCTGTTAATAGAAATTTTGGTTGATGCATAAATAGATTTTAAAAGTTCATTATTCAACATGGCCTACAGAATATCAATGATCCAAGAATAGCTTCAGATTGGTTATTTTTCCGCTTCTGGGCTGCGGTCTGACCTGGAAGTGTCCCATTTGGGTCAGTGATCTCCTGCGGGGTGCCATTCACTGCAGATCGGGAATGTCTGCTTGTCTGGTCAGTCGGTCAGGTTTCGCAATTTTTTACGAAAACGCTTGGCGGTAAAAGAGTTGGCTTATGGCTATTGCTCGCCAACCCCATGCCTTGTCCTTAGGCTGTTCAGACGAACATTTTGGGTGGCAGGGTCCACCGTCTCCCAACGCGCAGCAAGCCATGCTGTGCGGCAGATGAATAACATATAAGTACAGCCACCAAGGACTGGGCTAGACCGACTTTCTGGTCACAGCTTCATCAGCAGTTGTTCCTATACAGGGGTTAAACTTGTGAATTGTGTCTTTTTTGAATACATTCTTGGGACGTGAGCGACGCTGGCAAGGCCGGCATTTATTGTTCATCCCTTGTTGCCGTTGGGAAGGTGGTCGTGAGCTGCTATCTTGAACCACCGCAGTCCATGTGGAGAAAGTGCTCCCACAATGGCAGTTATGGTGTTTTACTTGGGGGACATCCATGAGGTGTTCCCATGCACCTGCTGCTCTAGTGCTTCTAGATAGTGAAGGTCTTGGGTTTGGAAGGTGCTGCAGACGCCGCCTCGGCGAGGCGCTGCAGTGCATTTTGCCACTGTGCGCTGGTGGAGGGAGTGAATGTTTGAGGTGGTGGAGGGGGTGCCAAGCAAGGGCTCAGCTTTTTTGCTGGGTGGTGCCAGGCTTCTTGAGTGTTGTTGGAGCTGCACTTATTCAGGCAAGTATTCCATCAGGCTCCTGACCTGTATTTTGTAGGTGGTGGAGAGGCTTTGGAGAGTCAGCGGGTGAGTCTTTCACCACAGAATATCCAGCATCTGACCTGCTGGTATAGTCACAGCATTTATATGGCTAGTCCGGTTCGGTTTCTCAGTGGGGTATCAGTGTGATATATAGAAACCGAGTGGTCTTGGTGCACCGTGTCGCGGATGTTGTTGCCCAAGTTTGCTCAACCTCGCAACATTCCTTCTCTGTTAACATGGCTCTAGATCTCATTCCCAGACCTCTTCTGTTTTTCTGCATTATCTTTTGTTCTGGAGATACCTCCGGGATTGTGTATGGTGGCTTTGTAGGTGGGAATGCTGAGGTGTTGGAATCTACAATGTATTATTTGAGTCCTGATGGTTGAGGTGAAGCTTGTCACTAACGAGTGAAAGGGCATATTGTGGTCATTAAGCACAAATTGACCATTCATCACCCTTACCTAAATAATAACGGTGATTCAATATCGACAAACACCGCCAACATTCCCCAACTCAGTTAGACCCCAGTTTCTTCCAGTTGTATAATGTACTAATAGACGGCTGCAAGCGGCGGATAATGAAATATGCAGTAGATTCATAGATAAGTGCATAAGTATTTGCTTTTTAGAAAATGCCGTTAAAAAATTGATAAAACGTAGAGGATTCTGGAAATTTATGTCGGGGGTGCTAGTTAAATACATGTTGAGGATTTTTTTTTAAGATGAGGGATTTTCAGCTATTCAATAGGCTGTTTCACTTTCCACTTGATTACAAAAATGTATCATTTAAAATCACAACTCGAGTGTTTGAACACCTGTTTAAGCCTTCCTCTGAAATCCTTCCTGTCACAATCAGGAAACCCACTGGTCTGTTATAGGCGAACGCATTATACTGTTCCAAGGGAGCAAATAAATCCCATTTCAGTAACCTTTTGAAATGTTGATCAATTTACTGCGGAGAATTGTTCTGTTCCATCTGCAACGCATTCGACACTCGATGGCGGTGAATTCAATAGTCATATGGGAGCCACGTGCCTTTACAATCACCGACGAGTGAAAGCACAGACTTGCACAGTAAGTCACATCCACACACGCTCAAATACACAGACTTATTCAGGCTAAATTCTATACAGAGATAGATGCAAATACACGGATGCACAAATATACTCGGGCTCTTCACACTCAATATATCCACAAGATGCATATACACACGTACAAGTGCATTCCGATACATAGATGAACTCAGACACAAATGCAGAGGTAGACAGGCAGACACAAATACAGTTGTTAAACATGCACAAATACAGTTACACCCAAACACATTGGGATACATTGACGTATTCGGTTACAAAGATGCACAGAAGCACAATTGTACACAGACACAAATTAGATAATGGAGGTATACGTAACTATATCCAGAGTCAAGTTTACGGATATATATTCATTATCACACTGAGGCGAGCATAGAGACACACACATGTAAACTGACACACACACCGACACACACAGTGACAGACACAGTGACAGACACACAGCTGAGAAAACGTGGGAAGGCAAAATGATATATTAAAGTAAAAGCAAAATACTGCGGATGCTGGAAATCTGAACTAAAAACAGCAAGTGCTGGAAATACTCAACAAGTCTGACAGCATCTGTGGAGACAGAAACAGAGTTAATGTTTCAGGTCGAGTGTTCAGTGTTACGAACCGAATTGGAAGATTAAATGGTTTGGACAAAGAGTTTAGTTACTTGCTCCATACTTGGACACTGCTCAATAACGCACGCTGAATTGTACGCAATTCGACCATGTCAGTTTTTATTTCTGTAAATAACATTTTTGTTTCTGCTTGACCTGTTGTAAAACGCTGCCTCGTGATTAGGGGGTTAATTTTTTTGCCGATTTGTTGACCTACCGACTAATAATTTATGCACGAAATGATTCAACTTTCGTTAAGATTGAAACCAGATTGGTTCTGAAACCCACACCAGTACGAAGTGAAAAGCTAGTGTCTTCCCCTGTGCTGATGCTGGCCAGCTTTCAAAGAGGACAGCAGGCGCAACCTGCGCCTCAGTCCTTGCAACAAAACATGCACCAACAGACCTTTTACACGTATGTCCATGTGCATCTTACGTACACACGGTGAGCGACAGGCTTATTATTTCCAGGATCAATGTTTTTATTTCATGTCCAATCTGCCGTAGCGCGGATCCGCCCCAAGGTTATGTAACGTCCTCGGACAGGAGTGTAACTGCAGCGAAAACCTCCCAGGGAAAGATGTGAAGGCGTGATCAGCATCCTTGTGATTATGTATCTCGGTCACCGATACGTCTTTGAAAGTGCATGTAGTTGTTCTCACAGTCCACAACAATCGAGACTTTATGATTGGCGCTGAGATGCCGGGAGCAGGCGAGCCTCCACTGGGATAGTTAACCCTGGTTAACCACACTACCATAACCAGTTAGTTCTGCTCCAAGATGCGGACACCAGGAACGGATAACGGATTTAAAACAATTTATTACACAATTATTTCACTGAATACATTACAAACACAACCTCAGTTAACGGGCATAATAATTCGTCCTCCCAATACTTGAATCAAAACATAATTAGTTTTTATTTTCTTTAGCGTGACCTGGACTTGTTTTGTGTAATTTCGGACTCAAACAGCATCCACCGCTTTTTTAAAAAAAAAAGATTTGAAAATTTATTATCATTAAGTAAGTGGATTTAACACAGATGGTGTTCATTGTTGAATGTATTTATTTCGGCAAAGATAAATAGTTGGAGCATTGGCCGAAGTAGTTACACCTGTTGCAGCAACAGTGATGCATCACTGCATTTAGAAGATCTGAGCAGTGGAAGAGAGTAAGGGGTGGACACTGGGGTTGGGGGAGCTCCTGAATTATATGAAAAGTGTGTCTTAATAACAATTACCAGCTGGCGCAAACACTGAGTTTACTTTAAACGTGTCAGTAGGGTAGACGGCGATATACAGGTGCGCTTTGCACAAAAAAATAACATTAATAAACCCTTGGAAATCATAATCACACGAGATATTAGCAGGATATACATTGCAGGGAAAAACAGCTTCCACTCGACCGAAGCCATGGGACGAACAGCAAATAATAACCGAATATAGCGCATTGAGCCATTTATATACAAGAGAAATGAATCTGCCAAGATTTCCAAAGCACGTTTATATAATGCGCAGGTGAGGATGAAGCATTTAGCCCCGTATTAAAAACAGCTAAAGCAAGTCAAATAATGAAGTTGTCTTCTGTGCCGCATCCTTTCTCCCAAAGTCTCAGTTTCATCTTATTTGCAAATGATCCCACAGGTGATTTCTGTGCAGCCAGACTGGTCTTTAGGGGGTTTGAAATCCTTTGAGTGAAGCGGTCGCCTCGGCCGAAACTTGAATAAAAGTGCTAATTGTGAAATTACAGCCTTCGAGTAAAGTATTATTTAGATGTTGACGTTGCAAATGAACATTTACACTTGCTTTAAACAAAATAGGCTGTCATTTGAAGCGACTGCATGGACGGAGGGAGAGTTAAGACAGACAGGCAGCATTGTGTGAGATGCTGGCGCCTTGCACTATCCTCAATGGGGCCGTGCTACGCAGGCGCACTAGCGCGCCGAGGGCGCTGAGAAGCAACAGCTGGTACCCGGGCGTGACGTCACAGCAGGATGCTGGGAAAGATCCAAACAACACTAATCCCACTTTATCCAAGAAAGACGGGCTGTCAGATCTGCAAAGGAACAAAAAGCATGAAAGACAAAATAGATTGTTTTAAATACATTTAAATGAGCATTTCTTTTACAAGCCAAGTAATTAATCCCTCATTTGAAAAGGACAACTTAATTCATTAAATTCACCCAGAGTAGCAGAATCAGATTGGTTAACTACAGCCGAACGGATAATTACTGTGAGTTAGTATTGATGGACTTCAACACTGCAGCAGCACAGGTTTAGGCAGCTGGGATATAAAAAGGTACCCAAAAACTGCAACAAAGAAATCTCTACTGATTTGCCTCGCTTCCATTACATTGACCTCAAGTTTATATTGATTTGTCAACAAAATAATCTTGAGTGTTTTGAATGAGGAAAACAGCCTGCTTCCCCAGAAAGCAAAGTATCCTAGATATGAGCAATCAGTAACCTTCACTGTCCTTTGCAGATGATATAGTTTGAATTGATGCAAAGCACTCTCTTTGGGTCTCCACGTTGATGCAAACAGCACAGGAGAACATGGGAAAAGAAATCGCCAGACAGAGTTGTGGCAAGTGGAGAAGATGGTATCCCATCACTTGAGCTTCGCACTGGCTGCAGTGTGAAGCTCATTTTAAAAACAGAGGTTTTCTGGATAGCCAGCCAACTTAAACTTTTTTTTAATAGACATTAGTAATGTCGACAAAGCTGTATTATGGTTTATCCAACAAATTAATGGGACAAGTATTTGAATGTTTATGAGTGTGGCTGCATGTGCAGTTCAAAGCTTTGGTGAGTTAGAAAGAGCAATATGGAATTGGTATTGTGGGGTTTCTTTTTACATAGAGCCTCCCTCACTGGGAATACATTCTCCCATGATTTACAGTCAACTAATTATAAAGACTGAAAATTCAGGGGCAGCATGCCTGCAATTTCCTACTAAGTGCTCCCTGTAGCTGAAGATTCATACTAGCATTGCACATTTGGAAACATCAAGCCAGATAGCCTCAAACCAGTACTTCATATATAACAGTGCCACTGATGTTAAATGTTAATTGGTTAATATCCAAACTGTATAAGGACTGTTGGTACATTGGATATGCACAGATAGGGGAGAAAGATAGATATGTCGAGAAACATGTTCACATCCATGCAAACCTACACTACAGGCTGAGACTGAGGTTCAATCCAGTTCATTGCTGTCAACACAAGCTTTAGCCTCAGCCCCAGGTTCAATTCCAGCCCAAGAACGCTGCACCATTCTCAGCATCCAGGTTATTTCCTTTGCTTCAGTGGGAGTAGCTTCATTGTTGGAAATCGCCCGCTGGTGACCTGGATGCCTTTCCAGGCAGTTGACATAAATGCACTGATTCCAATTCATAACACTCTAGAAAGTTGCTCCATCAGTAACTCTGCCTCCTCAGAGCTACTGTTGGCAAGTTCCAGCAATGGGCCAGATCTGACCAAGAGAAAAGGCAGGCTTGGTGCAGAAGAGACTTCAGTGGCTGCAGATATAGTGAATCCAATCAGGAGAACAAGAAAAGACAGAAAGCATTGGAAGCTGGGGTTAGAGAGATGCACAGAACATCAGAAATCAAGCAAAGTGGCAGTTACTGCTTCTCCAATATTTCACTAAATTGGCCAGTAAGATCTGTGTGGCTTGAGGAAGGGGGTCTAACTAAGATCCTGGGAAAGCCATTATATATAGGGATAGCACGAAGATAAACCAAAAAAAAGGACAAGCTTGTTAGTTTAAACGGTCTTTTCTTGTTCCCAAATATTGTCATGCTTACAGAGGGAACAGTGATTAAATATGAAATAAGCTGGAGGAATTATGAAATAAAAGTAAACTCTTGAACTAAGCTATATGAAAGTGGACACTTTGCTATTAGGCAACATGGAGGGAGAGGTCAGATGATTCCCTTCTGTTCTGCCAATCAATTGTTGAAGACAGGCCCATTATTAATGTCTGGAATCATCTTGAGGAGGCACATGTAAAACAGCTTATTTCATGCTAACAACTCCTATCATCAAAAATTGGGCTAGCAAAGGATTTTGCAGACAGACTGACTTCAAAGCCAAGGTCAAGATAATAGGTGTGAAATAACACCTATTATGGACCATATTCAGACATCATGATGTAACAATGGTTCCCACATCCTGGGACATTGTATGACCAGCCCAGAAGGTTTGTCTTGAGTCACCTGACTGAACCAAAACCTGATAAGATTTTATCAGAAAAGAAGTCACTTCTCTGAGGGAGTCAGAAAGCCATTCCAGCCAGAGAAGCTGTGAGATTGATCCAGCTAAGCAAGGAACACTACCAGCACCATCTTTAAGCTACTGAGGAATAGAGATTGCAGAGTGACCTTGAAAACTTCCCATCTGAGAAATTGAACTAGGACTTCCACCACCAACTTTGGACTGAAGTCAACCAAACAGATCTGCAACACTTCATCAATTCCAAGACAAGGAACATTCAGGTCTGCAATGCTGTTAAAAATTCCTCCCAGAAAATCAAAATGAACTGTCTTGACAGCAGTCAAACTCTAATTGCATGCTACCCTCTACTCTCTATCTTTTCTTGTGTGTGTGCATGTGTGTGAATGCATGACTGAGTGAAGTTGTGAACATTTTTGAGTATTATTTTAATAAACAGTTATCCATCTTTTCTTTAAACCTATGAAAAAACCTATCATTTGTCTTTTTATTTGACCCTTAAACATTCAGGGACTAAAACACTAATTTTAAAACACTGTGGTCAGTTGAGAGGTGAAAAGTGGAAGTCATCCACCCCACCTCCCACCTGACTGTAGCAATGTGTATCATTATTCCATGAAATAAAATGAAGAAGATTTTTCATTCCAATTTCTGATATTTTACCTTCAGCTGTAATGAAATAATGGGGTTATGAAGAAACTTGATGGAGAGGGAGAAACTGTTTGCACTGGCAGGAGAGTCGATAACCAGAGGTCACAGATCTTAGATAACTGGCAAGCGAGTCAGAGGGGAAGGTGAAGAGTTTTTTTTTTTTACAGTGAGTTGTTGTGATCAGGAATACACTTCCTAAAAGGGTGGTGGAAGCAGATTCAATAGTAACTGGGGCTACGTAGCAATGTAGCTATGGGATTGAGCTGGGGAGTGGGACTGACTGCATAGCTCTGTGGAAAGCCAGCATGGACTCAATGGGCCAAATGGCCTCCTTCTGTGCCGCAAATGACTCTATGACTGTCAAAGGCAATTGGATAAATACTCAAAATAGAAACAAAAATCAGGCAGGTGAATGGGACTAACTGGATAGCTCTTTCAAAGATCTCACACATGCATAATAGGCCAAATGGCCTCCTTAAGTACTTTTTGCTTCAATGATTCTATGATTACAACCACTCTGAGTATCTGGTTTCAATAGCAGAAGGCATCAGAATGCACATTGCTGGCTCCATTCACCCTCCAACCAGGCAAAGCAAAGCTCTGAACATACATGTTTCCATGTGTACCAGAGTTCCCCTCAGCTGTGGCAGGTGAAATTTTTATGTCTACAAAAAGCCAACATCATATCTGGATTTCTGCTAACTCTGACCTACAAAATCAAGTTTAGAAAAGCTTCAAGGTGATCAGCTGATCACATCTGAACTTTGTTTCCCACTGGTGTTTGTGGTATATATTAATGATTTGGACTTATATGTGGGAGGTATGATTGGGAAATTTGCTGATGACACAAAAATTGGTCATGTAGTTGA
This sequence comes from Heterodontus francisci, assembly GCF_036365525.1. Taxonomy (NCBI): domain Eukaryota; kingdom Metazoa; phylum Chordata; class Chondrichthyes; order Heterodontiformes; family Heterodontidae; genus Heterodontus; species Heterodontus francisci. Next base: position 113,269,970 of record NC_090377.1, read on the forward strand.
TAGTGAAGAGGATGTTTGTAGACTCCAGAATGATATCAATGGTTTGGTTGTGAGGGCGGAAAAGTGGCAAATGGAATTCAATCCAGAGAAGTGTGAGGTAATGCACTTGGAGGAGGGCAAATAAAGCGAAGAAATACAAAATAAATGGGAGGATATTGAGAGGGGTAGAAGAAGTGAGAGACCTTGGAGTGCATGTCCACAGGTCCCTAAATGTGGCAGGACAGGTAGAAAAAGTGGTGAAGAAGGCATATGGAATGCTTTCCTTTATTGGCAGAGGTATAGAATACAAAAGCAGGAATGTAAATGCTGGAACTGTATAAAACGCTGGTTTGGCCACAGTTGGAGTATTGCGTACAGTTCTGGTCACCACATCATGGGAAGGACATAGTTGCTTTGGAGAGTGCACAGGGGATTTACAAGAATGTTGCCAGGCCTTGAAAGTTGCAGCTATGAGGAAAGATTGGATAGGCTCAGTTGTTTTTCTTAGAACAGAGGAGGCTGAGGGGTGACTTAATTGAGGTGTACAAAATTATGAGGGCCCTAGATAGAGTAAACAGGAAGGACCTGTTTCCCCTAGCAGTGAGGTCAATTACCAGGGGCATAGATTTAAGAAGGATTAAAGGGGACATGAGGAAAAACTTTTTCACCCAAAGGGTTGTGGGTGTCTGGAATTCACTGCCAGGAATGGTGGTGGAGGCAGAAACCCTCAATTCTTTTAAAAGGTACCTGGACATGTACCTGAAGGCTATGGACCAGGTGCTGGAAGGCGGAATTAGATTGGGCAGCTAGTTTTTCAGCCGGCATGGACACGGCAGGCTGAATGGCCTCCTTCTGTGCTGTAACTTTTCTATGGCTCTATAGTTCTATGGTTACAGTGATAATGCAGCCCAAGATTTCTTATTGTGCATTACCTTATGCTGAATCTTTATAAAGCTCCGGTTGAGCCACAACTCCAATTGATTATTGCTCTAGTTCTGATCACTACAGTTTAGGAAGGATGTGAGGGTCCTTGAGAAGGTGCAAAGGAGATTTACCAGAATGGTTCCAGGAATGAAGGATTTTAGCTACAAGGTTAGGTTGCAGAAGTTGGGGTTGTTCTCCTTGGGGGAAAGGAGATTGAGGGGAGACTTGTTAGAGATGTACAAAATTATGACAGGTTTAGATATGGTAGATAAATAAAAGTTGCTCCCATTAGCTGATTGTAAAAAGAATAGGGAAAACAGATTTAAGGTTTTGGGCAAGAGATGGAGGGAGCATGTGAGGAAGAACTTTTTTCCGCAGCAAGTTGAAATGACCTGGAACTTGCTGTCTGTGAGGGTGGTAGAAGTGCAGATGATCAAAGATTTCAAAAGGAAATTGGATGGGCACTTGAGGGAAATATACATGCGGGGCTATGGGGATAGAGCAGGGGAATGGGATTGAGTGGTTTGCTTTCTGGCATGGACTTGATGGGCCAACTGGCCTCCTTCTGTGCCATAATGAGTCTATGACTCTAATGCATCACCTGTCTCCACCTCTGCTTCAATCCATCTGTTGAACCCCTCATCCACGTCTTTGACACCTGCATATTGGCCTATTTCAATGCTTTTCTGGACAGCCTCCCATCCTCCACCCTCCATAAACTTCAGCACATCCAAAACTCTGCTACCTGTATCCCAATGACATCAAGTTTCACTCAGTCACCATCCCTGTGCTTATTGACCTACACTGGCTCCTCAAATATAACATTCTCATTCTTGTGTTTAAATCACTTCATGGTCTCAACCCTCCATTTCTGTAACTATCTCCAGATCTACAACTATCCAAGAACTCTGCCATCTCCAGCCTTGGCCACTTGTTCACTTCCCATTCCCTTCACCCTATCACTGGTGGCCATGCCTTCAGTCATCTAGGCCCTAGGATTTGGAATTCCATTACTAAACCTTTATGTCTTTCCATTTCCCTCACCTCCTTTAAGACCTTTATGAAAACCTACTTATATGACTGAGCTTTTAGTCACCCCTCTTAATATCCCTTCTTTTGAATTATTATTAACCTTTCCCTGATTGTACTTCTGTGAGCATTATGGGACAGGTATTCTATGTGTGTTAAAGACACTATATAAATACAAGTTGTTGCTTTACTGGTAACAGTCAGAACATTGTGAGTTCAAATCCCACTGTAGAACCTTGAGTACAAAAATCTAGGCTGACACTCCATTGCAGGACTAAGGGAGTGCTGCCCTGTTGGAGGTGCTGTCTTTCAGATGAGGCATTAAATCAAGGCCCTGTTGGCCTTCTCAGGTGGATGTAATGGATCCCATGGCAGTATTTTGGAGAAAAGCAGGGGTGTTCTCCCTGGTGTCCTGGACAATATTTATCTCTCAATCAACATGACCAAATTAAATTATCTGATCATTATCATATCACATTGCTGATTGTGGGAGCTTGCTGTGTGCAAATTGGCTGCCACATTTCCTACATTACAATAGTGACTACACTCAAAAGTACTTCATTGTCTGTAAGGCATGTTGGGACATCCTGAGGTGTGAAAGGCACTATATGTAGACACAACTCTATCTTTTCTTATATTGTTTCTCTCCCAGCTGTTACAACTTAATATTGGGTGAGCAGGGACTGGAGCATTCGTGCATAATAAGGTCTAATACTGGGCTAAAGTTATATTCCATACGGTGTCAAACCCACTTGGAGGAGCCTTAACACCCCTGGGTTCCACAGTTGTGTGAGGCCTCAGGTTCAGAGTTACACTGCGACTTCGGCGTTGCGAGGCCGAGACTACCTTTTCTTGGCTATCTCACAAGTTGACTGAAAGCCATGTGCCCTCAGTTTTGCTCACTGCTCACACAGGTCCTACTCATCGTTTTGCGTCGATGAGAAACTGAATTGAGAAACAGGAATTGTTTATTCCTGTCTGGCACAAAAGTAAAACGGGAAAGGTAGCCAAACCATAGCTTACAAGGGAAATTAGAGATAGCATTAGATCCAAGGAAGAGGCATACAAATTTGCCAGAAAAACAACAGACCTGAGGATTGGGAGCAGTTTAGAATTCAGCCAAGGAGGACCAAGGGATTGATTAAGAAGGGGAAAATAGAGTACGAGAGTAAGCTTGTGGGGAACATAAAAACTGACTGTAAAAGTTTCCATAGGTATGTGAAGAGAAAAAGATTAGTGAAGACAAATGTAGGTCCCTTACAATCAGAAACAGGGGAATTTATTATGGGGAACAAAGAAATGGCTGAGCAACTAAATACATACTTTGGTTCTGTCTTCACAAAGGAGGACACAAATATCATACCAGCGATATTGGGGAACACAGAGTTTAGTGAGAGAGAGGAACTGAAGGAAATCAGTATTAGTAGAGAAATGGTGTTGGGGAAATTGATGGGATTGAAGGCTGATAAATCCCCAGGGCCTGATGGTATGCATCCCAGAGTACTTAAGGAAGTGGCCCTAGAAATAGTGGATGCATTGGTGGTCATCTTCCAAGATTCTATAGACTCTGGAACAGTTCCTACAGATTGGAGGGTAGCTAATGTAATCCCATTATTTAAAAAGGAAGGTAGAGAGAAAGCAAGGAATCATAGACCAGTCAGCCTGACGTCAGTAGTGGGGAAAATTCTAGCGTCCATTATCAAAGATTTTATAGCAGAGCATTTGGAGAACAGTGGTAGAATTGGACAGAGTCAGCATGGATTTATGAAAGGGAAATCATGCTTGACAAATCTACTAGAATTCTTCAAGGATGTAACTAGTAAAGTTGATGAGGGTCAGCCAGTGGATGTGGTTTATTTGGACTTTCAGAAGGCTTTCGACAAAGTCCCACATAAAAGATTAGCATGTAAAATTAAAGCGCATGGGATTGGGGGTAGTGTATTGTGATGGATAGAAAATTGGTTGGCAGACAGGAAAAAAAGAGTAGGAATAAATGGGTCTTTTTCCAAATGGCAGGCAGTGACTAGTGGGGTACCGCTGGGATCGGTGCTAGGACCCCAGCTATTCACAATATATATTAATGATTTAGATGAGGGAACTAAATGTAATATCTCCAAATTTACAGATGACACAAAACTGAGTGGGAGGGTGAGTTGTGAGGAGGATGCAGAGAGGCTCCAGGGTGATTTGGACAAGTTGAGTGAGTGGACAAATGCATGGCAGATGCAGTATAATGTGGATAAATGTGAGGTTATCCACTTTGGTAGCAAAAGCAGGAAGGCAGATTATTATCTGAATGACTATAAACTGAGAGAGGGGAATATGCAGCGAGACCTGGGTGTTCTCCTACACAAGTCGCTGAAGGTAAGCATGCAGGTGCAACAGGCGGTAAAAAAGACAAATGGTATGTTGGCCTTCATAGCAAAAGGATTCGAGTACAGGAGCAGGGATGTCTAGCTGCAATTATACAGGGCCTTGGTGAGGCCACACCTGGAATATTGTGTGCAGTTTTGGTCTCCTTATCTGAGGAAGGATGTTCTTGCTATAGAGGGAGTGCAGCGAAGGTTTACCAGACTGATTCCTGGGATGGTGGGACTGACATATGAGGAGAGATTGAGTTGGTTAGGATTATATTCGCTGGAGTTCAGAAGAGTGAGGTGGGATCTCATAGAAACCTATAAAATTCTAACAGGGTAGATGCAGGAAGGATGTTCTTCGATGGTGGGGGAGTCCAGAACCAGGGGTCATAGTCTAAGGATACGGGGTAAACCTTTCAGGACTGAGATGAGGAGAAAGTACTTCACCCAGAGAGTGGTGAGCCTGTGGAATTTGCTACCACAGAAAGTAATTGAGGCCAAAACATTGTTTGTTTTCAAGAAGGAGTTAGATAAAGCTCTTGGGGTGAAAGGGATCAAAGGATATGGGGGGAAAGCGGGAACAGGTTACTGAGTTGGATGATCAGCCATGATCATAGTGAATGACGAAGCAGGCTCGAAGGGTCGAATGGCCTATTCCTGCTCCTGTTTTCTATGTTTCTATGAATTGCTTGGCACTGATGGAAAATTTTGCGGATTGAGTGCCCTATTTGACAACCTATGCTACAAAGCTGTGCTCCAGGATTATACTACTTTTTGGAAACCTTTAGGTTTTGAGCATTCACTGGATAATCCCGTGCAAAAAGTCTCAAAGTATTAAGTACAATTTGCTACTGAGCAAAGGCGAATTGTCTCTTGGTGTTTAACATTTTTGTTAGGGAGGATTGTACAGCATGTGATTTTAGCCAAGCTAACTTCTTATTAAAAGAAAAATACTGCGGATACTGAAAATGCTCAGCAGGTCTGGCAGCATCTGTGGAGAGAAAAACAGAGTTAACGTTTCAGGTCAGTGATCTTTCATCAGAATCTGGTCATCGACCTGAAACATTAACTCTGTTTCTCTCTCCGCAGATGCAGCCAGACCTGCCGAGTATTTCCAACACTCTCTGTACTCAATTTCTAACAAACCTGTTAACGGAAACTTAGATGAGTCAACTCACCGCTGGTGTTCCAGATTGCATCGTTTTTGTTCTGATAGCCGCTCTTCATACATTGCTCCAGATAAGCCTTGGGGTCACAGCCCGAGAGCAGGATTTCTCGGAGAAGGGCGATGTAGGCGATAGCAAGCCGGAGAGTGTCGATCTTGGACAGGCGTTTCTCGTACGGAAAGGTAGGGACATGACACCTAAGCTCATCGAAGGCCGAGTTGATGCTAAGCATTCTTTTCCTTTCTCTGATATTAGCCGCATATCTCTGCGCTTTATAGGGGTGTGAGGGGACGAGCCGGCGCTGCCGACGTCTCCGATCGGGGGGTTCTTCCACACAGGAGCTGTCCTCTCCAGCACTGGACTCAATTTGCAGGGACTGAAGATCCAGATCCAACAAGGGAAATTGCGCATCAGGGAATGCAGACTGACAGACAGACGATGACCATGGAGACAGCTGGGCACTGACGGGAGGACAGTCAAAATTCAGACCATCCAATTGATTCTGGAGCTGATAGTGTGAGTCAACCTGACCCCAAAAAGCCAGCTCTGCAGCAGCGTCCTGCTCAAAGTCCAAAAGGCATTCCTCCATTGCTCAGGATGACTGTCAAGTTTAATCAGGGAGAGTGCGCACATTTAGTGCTCGGCAGGATGATGGAGCCCTGGGTTAAATAGTCGGTTGTTGCACCGCGGGACCCGTGTACCTATTCTGCTCATCTCAAAGAAGGAGCTAATGAGGACACGTGGCTGCTCTTTCAATGCTCGGCCGTGTCTTGGTGCACGGTTAACGCCATGACAATGAATTAGCCGATTCCATCTATTAACTTACAATTCTTCTGTGACGGGTTACGCCCCCTCAGACTCGACTCCTACACGAGCACTGATATTTACAGATGGTATAAAGTGTTTACCTCTTCAGTCTGCTTATATTACAATTGGAGGTTTCAGCGAGCGGGCTTGTAAAGAATTTGCGAGCATTAATTAGGTTCTAACGACAAACTGTCAGAAACACATGATGATGTAGACATGGAGAATAATGGAGAGGGGGCCGTGAATATCTGAGTTGACGTCTATCTGCACTGTCCCAGCTACAGCTTAGATGTAACTAATAATAAAACACAGAAAAAATGCAGCCACACCATCTACAGAAAATGTACTAAATTATCACCGATCCAAGTAGTTAATTAAATCACAGCATGTCCACAGAACTAAACGCACGTTTCATGTTTTGCACAACTTTGTGGAAAACAGCTCATACGGTATTGAGTAAATGCAGAAAAATAGCTCAATAAAAGTATTGAGAACAAGGGGACATGACTCTACCTCTCCAGTTTTACTATTTTATTATCGCACGCTATTTTACAGCTTTAAAAACATTATCCAGACTCTTACCTAAATAATTTGTCATGTTGGTGCAGAAGTGTTTCAGATCGCGTAGTTCCCGAATGATTTGCTTTCTGGGGACTTGCTGAGTTGCAGAGAGCCGGTACGGACACGACGGGCTGAATGGTCTCCTTCTGTGCTGTAAGCATTCTATAATTCTCCCGCTTGAATTGGATAAGGACCCAGCTCCGGTTCGGGCTCAGTGACAAGTTGGATGCAAACACTTTCTGATGAAAGGCCACCGATCTGAAACGTTAATTCTGCTCGGCTCTCCACAGATGCTGCCAGACCTGCTGAGCATTTCCAGCACTTTCTGTTTTTATTTCAGATTTCCAGCATCTGCAGTATTTTGCTTTTATTCTATAATTCTCTGATCTGCTTTTAACAAGGAGCAACCTAAAGAGCTGGTGTCCGAGAATTTATTAAAGGCAAGCTTCCAAAATTGTAGACTAGTGCCCTGAATTTTAACGATGCCTATTTCGGATCATAGTTTCCTTAATTCTGGCGGAGCAAGAAATGGGCCATTTTTATTTACCTCCACATTTTGCACTGACTTTGGCAAGCGGAAAAGAACCTGTATCACTAACAATGTCTATGTTAACATCTTGCTCATGCTGTCCAACAAAATCACTCGAATTAACCATCTTACCATGAAATTCAACACACTTTTCCAGTCAGTCTCAATATATTGATAAGACAAGGCGCACTACAGACAACAGGTGTCTATCGCATACATGAAACAAACACGTATTCGTTCTGTTACAGATCATTTGTGGCAGAACATTACAGAAAGAGGAGAAAGAAAGGCCAGCGGTGGAGGGAAACAAGAACAAAGTTTAAACAAAGAAGGTGAACAGTGAATTATGAGTAGAATGATTGTCATTGTTTATTACGGTGCAGAAGGTGGCTCCCTCTACGGTAGGTCTCACTGATCTTTGGGTTGTCAGGGAAGAGACATCCTGAACACAGCCCCAGCTTCCATTTTATTGTTTTAAAAACTTATCCAAAATATGTTTGCCCGCCTAACGTTCGATTAATTGTGTCTGAATTGGTAGAGTAATTCTGTCTGCTTTAGATATCAGAATTCACAGTCACTCTGTGACACCGGCAGTTTAGATTGTACATGTCTATCCACAAACACCAGGAAACAATTTCTATAACCCCCATGGTTGAACTATAATCCCCTCTCCGTATAATACGGATATTCCATCTATAAAACGCCCTTATCTTCCTCCTCAAATACACATGCACACACACAAAGAAAAATCACAATTCTAAATAAAAATAGATCAACAAATCCCGAGCTCCTTTTGATTAAAGATAAGAGATGTGGGATAGATTTCCCTCATGTGCTGAAACTATGCACAGCTGCTTCTGACGAAGGGTCACCTACCTGAAGTCTTAACTGTTCCTCTCTCCACGGATGCTGTCTGACATGCTGAGCATTTCCAGCATTTTCTGTTTTCATTTCAGATTTCCAGCATCTGCAGTATTTTGCTTTTGCTTCACTTGTGATCGCGTTGCCAGTGCTGGGACATCCCGTTTTAATTGGCTAAGGGAGGCAGCTCCGGTTCGGGCCCATTGACAGGTTGGATGCAAACACTTTCTGCAATTTAGATACGAAATCGATAGCTAAAGCATACCAGGTAATCTTGGGGTCACAACAACGTTATACATTTAACTGCTACTGTGGAGTTTGCGTTGATGTTTCGGGCCTGGTGGCTGCACTATTGATATGTAGCTGGGTGCACAAGGAGCTGGCTCAGTCTCCGAATATGTATTTCACTGTTTGTCACATTTTTTTGCGACTAAACGAGTCGTAGAATAAAGATTGCGAAAAAATAATGCAAATGACAAACTATAAAAGAGGGAGGTGAACTAATAGTCAAAAATGTCAAAAGCCTAACACAGGAAAAAGTTAAAAGAAAATAAAACAACGGCGACACACTTCTGGACAAATTCAAGAAGGTCTGTTCCCCAGGAATTTAATGCTAAGCAAATAATTTTAATAATAATATAATCGTCAGGTATGTCTCCATTTTTTTTCACATTTTCTGCCTGGATTTATTTAGATGTATAAAGCTGCACACAACACGGAATGATATATCTGTCTAGGTGTTCAACATACGAGTCACATATGAGGTCCAGTCAGTTAAAATTGCAGCCTAACGCAATCAGTAGCTATCTCTCTCACTCTAGTCATTTAATCTGCTTGTATTAGCAGTATCCCAGGTACCAAGACCTTGCATTACACGCATTCAGAATTGTACCTATATGATGATGTGCGGTTCTGAATTTCACAGTGCGTTTATTCTCTTAACAGCATCACCACTTTCCAACTCCAGAGCTGGTGGTATCTCACCCCGGAGGCGAGTGTTGTGATGTGAGACTCCTGCGAGAGGCAATCTCGCAATCTTGGGTTGATGCTGTGCACGGGCCAAAATTGATTTGCAATTTGCTCATGAGGCCCATTCGAGCTCACGGACAGTTTATTAATATAGCCAGACTGGCTGCTGGCACAATCTGGTTTTAAAAGAAACAGTGCGTTTACATCGAAGGAGCGCGTCAGGCACCAACATTGGGAACTGGCAATATAAGCACCCCTTCGGGCCAATGGGAAAAAAGTAGCTTCGGACCGGTAGCCCAGTCTAAAAGCTTAAATACAGCACCTTCATACACATTAACCTTCAACTTTAGACAGGTTCAAGTACAGACAGAGCCAAATCGCGCAAAGTACTATCAATATTACAGTATTACACTGAATATATATGTATTACACCTTACACTGAAATGTTCACTGACTTTTTGATCCAACATTTGATCATTCACTGGATTTTATGACATTATGTTGGGTTGTTCACTGGATATTTAGCACACTATATCGATTGCTCCGCTGGATTCATATCTCATTATATTGCTCTTTTTACTAAATGTTTATTCCGATAAATGGGATTGCTCAACGGATTGTTGTCACGTTGTAGTGGATTTTCACAGCATTTTTTTTTATCACATTGGATTATTCACTAAATCGTAAATACAGATTTCGGCAGTGTTCACATGGTTCATGTTACCTTTCTGCATGTTTTAGTTTACATGCGTTCAAACCAGTGAGGTAACCCTGAAATATCTTCATAAACGTATTTATGAGAGATCGAATCATCGCAGATCTAAAGATAAGCAATTAGAAAGACCAGGTTATATTACGTACTGGTACAGGATGGGACTTGTGGAAGGAAGCCTGTCCGTGGGCCTTCAGAACATGTCAGCTCCCAATGGAAGGATGGAGGAGAGACGGTTTTCACTATTGTTGTTCAGCGCCTGTTCCTAACAGGAAACCCTACTTGCTATGTTCAGAAGGGAAACGAAGAGGCTATTTCCAAGATCTGTTTCTATTGATCAACTGCATTGAATCAGAAACTGGGGGTGTGCTGGTTCGAAATACTGGTGAATATTTTAAATACTGCCGCTGTATTTTCAAGTGGTATCTCTGAAAAGAGATATGAAACACCGAAGAATGTGCTGCCAATCCCTTTCCATGCAGTTCACGTCGTTAGTGTAAAACGGATAAATGTTTGTTCACTGACATATTTAACGTCTTACTCCGTCTTTCAGCTCAACACCCTCAGATTTGTCAGTTAGGAGGTACTTTACATTTAAATCAGCAAACCTAAAAGAAAACAAAGCCCAAATGGGCTATCCCACTAGTGCGGAATTCCTTACACCGTGTCTTGTATTTCAGCACCGAGCGCTGTCCTTCCCCTGGCTGGTCGGATTCTGGAGATGAAGTGACTGGAACTGGCTGGGTCATCAGCCAGTGTCCAGCTTATCAGGAAGTGCCTGAAGGGCATTCTTGAATCAGTTATTAAAAAGATTGACTTGCTTAGGCGGAATCACTCTCAGCAGGTCCAGGAAGCTGCCCGAATAAACGTCTTAACGAAATGTGAAACCCCTACACAGGCCTTGCTCTACTGAATTACAAAGCAGTCAGCGTGGACCTATTTTGAGGGCCATGCTTCAGTAAAACTTACATTTAATACACGGTGGTTGGTTTTCAGGCTTGTTTAAAATGGTATTTTCATACTGAAAAGAGAAAGGCTCCTGAATAGTGAGCTTAGTCGGTCTGAAGATCATTCACAGTCCATTTCTTTGACACAAACTGGAAAATCTCACAAGGATGATTGCTGTGGTGAACGTGGGGAATATTGTTGTCTCAATGAACAGGGAACTTTATCTTATAATTTGTACAACTGTGCTCCATGATTTGGGAGTGCTTGATGCTTACCTTGGTGAAAAAAGTGGAAATATTCCAGTCCCCAGCATTGGCTTTATACCTTATTGCTCATAAGACTGTCGCAGTAAACATAGGACCCAGTAGCCTATTTTGTAATGTTTTCAACATTAATAATAGAAAACACACCCTATTTACCATGTTAACACTACAGAAGTTGTTAAGAATTATTGGCAGCCACAGAGTAAGTTCACTTTCTCATTATACCCTGGAATATTAAATGAAAATTATATATTTTTCGACATATCCTTAGCACAATTGCAAGAAATTGTGATTTTACTTATCTCTGAGGTCAGGTGCTTTGGGACTAACACAGAATGAAGTCAAGACAGGTCTACAATAATGATGCTCAGGCACTTATTAACCATCTATATAGGCACATAAACACTACAAATACACGCAATGCACCAATCCAGCTGTGGAGTGGATAATGAAAAACAGAACATACTGGAAATGCTCAGCAGGCCAGGGAGCATCTGTGGAGAAAGAAACAGAGTTAACGTTTCAGGTCTATAACCTTTCACCGGGTTCTGATGAAAGATCACAGACAAACAACAAAGAACAAAGAACAGGACAGCACAGGAACAGGCCATTTGGCCCTTCAAGCCTGCGCCGATCTTGATGCCTGCCTAAACTAAAACCTTCTGCACTTCCGGGGTCCGTATCCCTCTATTCCCATCCTATTTGTGTATTTGTCAAGCTGCCTCTTAAACGTCTCAATGGTACCTGCTTCCACCACCTCCCCTGGCAACAAGTTCCAGGCACTCACCACCCTCTGTGTAAAGAACTTGCCTCACACATCCCCTCTAAACTTTGCCCCTCTCACCTTAAACCTATGTCCCCGAGTAACTGACTCTTCCACCCTGGGAAAAAGCTTCTGACTATCCACGCTGTCCGTGCCGCTTATAACTTTGTAAACATCTATCCTCCACCTCCGTCGTTCCAGTGAAAACAATCCGAGTTTATCCAACCTCTCCTCATAGCTAATGCCCTCCAGACCAGGCAACATCCTGGTAAACCTCTTCTGTACCCTCTCCAAAACCTCCACGTCCTTCTGGTAGTGTGGCGACCAGAATTGCACGCAATATTCTAAGTGTGGCCTAAGTAAAGTTCTGTACAGCTGCAGCATGAGTTGCCTATTTTTATACTCGATGCCTCGACCGATGAAGGCAAGCATGCCGTATGCCTTCTTATCCACCTGTGTTGCCACTTTCAGTGACCTGTGGACCTGTACGCCCAGATCTCTCTGCCTGTCAGTACTCCTAAGGGTTCTGCCATTTACTGTATACTTCCCACCTGCATTAGACCTTCCAAAATGCATTACCTCACATTTGTCCGAATTAAACTCCATCTGCCATTTCTCCGCCCAAGTCTCCAACCGATCTATATTCTGCTGTATCCTCTGAGAATCCTCATCACTGTCCGCAACTCCACCAACCTTTGTGTCGTCCGCAAACTTACTAATCAGACCAGCTACATTTTCCTCCAAATCATTTATATATACTGCAAACAGCAAAGGTCCCAGCACTAATCCCTGCGGAACACCACTAGTCACATCCCTCCATTCAGAAAAGCACCCTTCCACTGCTACCCTCTGTCTTCTATGACCAAGCCAGTTCAGTATCCATCTTGCCAGCTCCCCAATGATCCCATACCTTTTGTATCAGTCTGCCATGAGGGACCTTGTCAAAGGCTTTACTGAAGTCCATATAGATAACATCCACTGCCCTTCCTTCATCAATCATCTTTGTCACTTCCTCAAAAAACTCATTCAAATTAGTGAGACACGACCTCACCTTCACAAAACCATGCTGCCTCTCACTAATAAGTCTATTTGTTTCCAAATGGGAGTAAATCCTGTCCCGAAGAATCCTCTCTAATAATTTCCCTACCACTGATGTAAGGCTCACCGGCCGATAATTTCCTGGATTATCCTTGCTACCCTTCTTAAACAAAGGAAATACAGTGGCTATTCTCCAGTCCTCTGGGACCTCACCTGTAGCCAATGAGGATGCAAAGATTTCTGTCAAGGCCCCAGCAATTTCTTCCCTTGCCTCCCTCAGTATTCTGGGGTAGATCTCATCAGGCCCTGGGGACTTATCTACCTTAATACTTTGCAAGACACCCAACACCTCCTCCTTTTTGATAATGAGATGACTGAGACTATCTACACTCCCTTGCCTAGGCTCATCATCCACCAAGTCCTTCTCTTTGGTGAATACTGATGCAAAGTACTCATTTAGTACCTCGCCCATTTCCTCTGGCTCCACACATAGATTCCCTTCTCTGTCCTTGAGTGGGCCATCCCTTTCCCTGGTTACCCTCTTCCTCTTTATATACGTATAAAAAGCCTTGAGCTTTTCCTTAATCCTGTTTGCCAATGACTTCTCATAACCCCTTTTAGCCCTCCTGACTCCTTGCTTAAGTTCCTTCCTACTGTCTTTATATGCCTCAAGGGATTCGCTGTTCCTAGCCTTCCAGCCCTTACGAATGCTTCCTTTTTCTTTTTGACGAGGCTCACAATATCCCGCGTTATCCAAGGTTCCCGAAACTTGCCAAACTTATCCTGCTTCCTCACAGGAACATGCTGGTCCTGGATTCTAATCAATTGACGTTTTAAAGACTTCCACGTCAGATGTTGATTTACCCTCAAACAGCTGCCCCCAATCTAAATTCTTCAGTTCCTGCCTAATATTGTTATAATTAGCCTTCCCCCAATTTAGCACCTTCACCCGAGGACTACTCTTATCCTCATCCACAAGTACCTTAAAACTTATGGAATTATGGTCACTGTTCCCGAAATGCTCCTCTACTGAAACTTCGACCACCTGGCCGGGCTCATTCCCCAATACCAGGTCCAGTACGGCCCCATCCCTACTTGAACTATCTACGTATTGTTTCAAGAGGCCCTCCTGGATGCTCCTTACAAATTCTGCCCCATCCAAGCCCCTAGCACTAAGTGAGTCCCAGTCAATATTGGGGAAGTTAAAATCACCCACCGCTACAACCCTGTTACCTTTACATCTTTCCAAAATCTGTCTACATATCTGCTCCTCTACCTCCTGCTGGCTGGTGGGAGGCCTGTAGTAAACCCCCAACATCGTGACTGCACCCTTCCTATTCCTGAGCTCCACCCATATTGCCTCGCTGCATGACCCCTCCGAGGTGCCCTCCCGCAGTACAGCTGTGATATTCTCCTTAACCAGTAATGCAACTCCCCCACCCCTTTTACATCCCCCTCTATCCCGCCTGAAGCTTCTAAATCCTGGAACATTTAGCTGCCAATCCTGTCCTTCCCTCAACCAAGTCTCTGTAACAGCAACAATGACCTGAAACATTAACTCAGTTTCTCTCTCCTCCGATGCTGCCTGACCTGCAGAGTATTTCCAGCATTTTCTGTTTTTGTCTCAGATTTCCAGCATCTACAGTATTTTGCTTTTGTATTTGTGGAGTGGATAAATTTGAGCACCAATGAAGGTTATAAGGGATTTTAAACAAAAACTGCTTCACTGAAGAAATCTTTCAGATTATTGTTGGCTCCTGAGGATGATGAAGCAGATCAATAATGAACCTACTAATAAATGAACAATCCAGAATCCAGCAGACATGCAATGCCATCATGTTAATTTTCTTAACATACCATCCCGTTTGCCAAACCTAGAAGCATGTGCAGGAGATGTCTGATTAGAAGAAAAATGCAAATGAGTAGAACTGTCCAATTATCTTACATTGCTATAAATGGCTATTCAAGGAGGTTGCATGTGTTGGACATGTTTGGGTATATTCACAAAAAAAGTATTAACCAATGTACCCTGTAACATTCTGAAAGTGGAGCACAAAAGACAGGATGAGGATATTTGAGAAGTTTTAGAATGGATTTGAAAAGAGAAGTCTTCAATGATTGCAGTTCCGATTGATTGATGACTAACTATGTAAAACTAATGATATAAAAGTTCTCACTCTGCTCTTTGGACTTCAGCTAGTGATGTACTTGATGTTTGATACAATGTTGCTCAGCAATTTGTTTAGTGGTCTGTGATTTTCCACCATGCCTTCAAAATGTCTTCTCATGTAAAATATACTGTTTTCTCTAGATAGATTCAGCCATTAACAGCTGGCAGCAAGTGAGAACTGGTCTTGTGACTCATCATGAGTAGGCGATCATGGAGCCCGGAGAGGATCCTAATTGCCCCTTCCTCTCATTGTAGTATGCAATAGTTTCCCAAGTGATTCCTGGGCTTTTGCTTCCATTACTCTATCTGGAAATGTAATCCATACATTGTCCACTCTTTGTTTGAAGAAGACTTTCCTAATATCTGTCCTAAAATTATGTTTTACTAGTTTGAACCTGTGTTGCCTTGTTCTACTCTCACCGTTTAACTTATTATTCTTGGTTAATATTTTCCAAACCTTAACAATTTTCTATAGTTCTGCTGGCTTGACTGCTCAGGAGGGTTGAGGGGGGGGGGGTGGTGTGCGGGGTATGCGGGGGCGGGGTGTGGTTTGGTCGTGTGGTGGGGGGATGGCGGGAGCTATCCAGTATATGTGGAGCTGTCTCGAAGTTCATGGTGGTCTGCTGCATTCTCCACAAGATTGCTATCATGAGGGTGCAGCCGTTGCCTCCAGCATCAAGAGGCCACTTCAGGAGGAAGAGGAACAGGAGGAGGCAGACATGAGGTATCCACCCCTGCCCCCACTAAATGGAAAGGCTGTCAAAAGCACATTATCAGACACCATTTTCAATTAAACTACTTCCCGTGGCCACCATGGAGTCACCATTCCCCACTGTCACATCCACCTGAGAGACCCCATTACAGTATGTCCTTGGCTACCATCCAACAATAAAAGCCACTCACAAAACCTTCTTCATTTTTATCATCTTTATCCGACAACACATCCAATTACAGAAACAGAAAGGAACTATTCACCCTTGTGCATTCTATTAGTTTCTGTCTTTGTGGGTGCCTTTACCTGGCCTACTGCTCCTTTGCAGTGCTACCCCTTTGGCTTCAGCATGGCTGGTGGAATGCTGTTGACTTTCACTGGGGGAGACTGCAGATTGCCTTGCAGGATGCCCTCAGGCAGCACTGGGCCTTGAGGGTACGACTTCAGACTGTACCACCTCAGCATGGGTGGCAGCAGTCTAGGCTGTCTGGCTGAGAGGCAACAGCAAGGGCACTGCCAGAGTGGCAGTGGTGGGAGCACGAATGCTGTCATCCTGGGAGAGGACAGAAGGTTCGTGCTCCATGGAGTCACTACCATTTTCAAGTGGCAGCACCTCTGCAATCTTCGTAATCTGCTGGAAGACAGATTGCTGGACTGCCACGAGAGTCTGCATACACTTTTGAGCACAAGGATCCACAGCCCATGATGGCAGCAGTCTGAGCCTGCATGGCAGCAAGCATGGATCATGACCTCAATCTGAGCTTCCACTGTAGCACTGTTGGGTGGATTCCGCCTCAGGTAAGGGGGCCAAAACTGCACACAGTACTCTAGGTGCGGTCTAATCAAGGTTCCATACAATTGAAGCAACTTTGCTACTCCTGTACTCAAATCCTCCATACCCATTAGCTTTCCTAATTGCTTGCTGCACCTGCATGTTAGCTTTCAGTGACTCATTGATGAGGACAGCCAGGTCCCTTTGTACATCTACACTTTCCAATTTCTTACCATTTAAGAAATACTCTGCACATCTATTCCTCCTACCAAAGTGGATAACCTCACATTTTCCGCATTATATTCCATCTGCTGTGTTCTTGCCCACTCACTAAGTCTGTCCAAATGCCCTTGAAGCTGCTTTGCACCTTCCTCACAACACACATTTCCACATAATTTTGTGTCATCTGTGAACTTGGAAATATTACATCCAGCCCCCACTTCCAAATCATTGATATATATTGTGAACAGCTGTGTTCCAAGTACTGATCCTTGCGGTACCCCATTAGTCACAGATTGTCTATGTGAGAATGGCCCGTTTATTCCTACTCTCTGTTTTCTGCCTGTTAATCAATCCTTAATCCATGCTAGTATATTACCTCCTATCCCAGGTACTTTAACTTTGCTAACCAATCTCCTGTGTGGGACATTATCAAAAGCCTTCTGAAAATCCAAGTATGCCACATCCACCAACTCCCCTTTATCAATTCTGTTAGTAACATCCTCAAAAAACTCCAACAGGTTCGTCAAACATGATTTTCCATTCATAAATCCATGTTGACTATGCCCAAACAGATCAGTATTATCCAAGTGTCCATTTATCACATCCTTTAGAATAGATTCTAGCATTTTCCCTACTGCTGATGTAAGGCAAACAGGTCTGTAGCTCCTTGTTTTCTCTCTCCGTCCCCTCTTAAAAGTGGAGTGACATTTGCTACCTTCCAATCTGTAGGAACCGTTCCAGAATCTATAGAATATTAGAAGATGATCACTGATGCATCCATTATCTCCAGAGCTACCTCTTTCAATACTCTGGGATGCAGAATATCAGGTTCTGGGGACTTATCAACATTCAGCCCCATTCATTTCTCCAATACAACCTTCTTACCAATACTAATTTCCTTCAATTCCTCATTCTCCCTAGCCCCTTGGATCTCTATTTCTGGGAGATTGCTTGTATCTTCCTCAGTGAAGACAGACACAAAGTAATCATTTAGCTTCTCTGCCATTTCTCTATTCCCCATTATAAATTCTCCTGACTCTGCCTGTAATGAACCCACATTTGCCTTAGCCAATCGTTTCCTTTTTACATACCTATAGAAGCTTTTACAGTTTGTTTTTATGTTTTTTGCTAGTTTACATTCATATTCTATGCTCCGTTTATCAGTTTCTTGGTCCTCCTTTGCTGTATTCTAAAATCCTCCTAATCCTCAGGTTTACTACTATTTCTGGCAACTTTATAGGCCTTTTCTTTTAATCTTATACAATCCTTAACTTCCTAGTTAGCCACAGTTGATTGCCTTTACTTTTGGGGTTTTTGTGCCTTCAAGGAAGTATAGTTGCTGTAAACTATGTTATAATTCTTTAAAGACTATCCATTGCCTATGTACTATCATACCTTTTAATGTATTTTCCCAATCCAGCTCAGCCAATTTGCCCCCTGAAACCTTCATAATTTCCTTTGTTCAAATTTAACACCCTGGCTTCTATTGAACTACCTCACTTTCAAACATAATGTAAAATTCTATCATATTATGGTCACTCATCCCTAAAGGTTCTTTCACAACAAGATTATTAATTAACCCTTTCTCATTACATAACACTAGACCTAAAATGGCCTGTTCTTTAGTTGGTTCCTCAGAATACTGCTCTAGAAAACCACCCCAAACACACTTCAGAAACTCATCCTCCACAGTATTAGTGCTCATTAGGTTTACCCAGTCTATATGCAGATTGAATTCACCCATGATTACTGTATTACCCATGCTACATGCTTCTCTAAACTCATGAATAATATCGTGCCCCACACTGCCACTACTGTTTGGTGGCCTATAAACAACTCCTGCCAATATTTGCTGCCCCTTGCTGTTTCTTAGCTCCACCCAAACAGATTCCGCATTTTTTTCTTCTGATCTGAGATCCTCCCTTACTAATGTACTGAGCCCATCCTATATTATCAGTCCAACACCACCTCCTTTTCCTTTTTGCCTGTCCTTCCTAAATGTCAAATATCCTTGAACATTCAGTACCCAGTCTTGGTCACCCTGTAGTCACCTTTCCGTATGGCAATTAGATTATACCCATTTACCTCTATTTGTGCCGTTAGATCATCTACCTTGTTGTGAATGCTGCATGCATACAGGTAGAGTGCCCTTAACCTTTCTTCTTGACATTATTATGCTTTTTAAGCCTAGTTGATGCTCGCCTTTGTTTCGCCTGCCTTCTAATGTCGCCTGCTACTTTTCTACCTCCTGTTACCAGCCCTGTGGTGAGCTAGCACATGAGCTACCAATTCCCCAGTCTGGCTGCAGCCCAATCATGTCCAGTGACACACCAGATCCTTTCAAGTTTATGCAGTGGCAGTATCTGAGCTGGTGGCTGCAAGTGTCAGAACAAGTGATGTTGCTACCTCAGCACTGTTCTGGAGTTTCTCTCTCTTCCCCTCCTGGGTGTGTTGTGGCTGGGAAGGTAGGGGTTCATTGGTATCTGAAAATCAGAAGGGGAAGGTTGCGGTGGGTGAGATGGAAAGCAAGGGGTCCATGGTCAGACCCGTCTATTGAGGTAGTATGGGCCGAGGTTAGAAACAGGAGAGGAGAGGTCACCCTGTTGGGAGTTTTCTATAGACCTCCAAATAGTTCCAGAGATGTAGAGGAAAGGATAGCGAAGATGATTCGCGACAGGAGCGAGAGTAACAGGGTAGTTGTTATGGGGGACTTTAAATTTCCAAATATTGACTGGAAATACTATAGTTCGAGTACTTTAGATGGGTCAGTTTTTGTCCAGTGTGTGCAGGAGGGTTTTCTGACACAGTATGTAGACAGGCCAACCAGGGGCGATGCCACATTGGATTTGGTACTGGGTAATGAACCCGGCCAGGTGTTAGATTTAGATGTAGGTGAGCACTTTGGTGATAGTGATCACAATTCGGTTAGGTTTACCTTAGCGATGGGCAGGGACAGGTATATACCGCAGGGCAAGAATTATAGCTGGGGGAAAGGAAATTATGATGCGATTAGGCAAGATTTAGGATGCGTAGGATGGGGAAGGAAACTGCAGGGGATGGGCACAATCGAAATGTGGAGCTTATTCAAGGAGCAGCTACTGCGTGTCCTTGATAAGTATGTACCTGTCAGGCAGGGAGGAAGTTGTCGAGCGAGGGAGCCGTGGTTTACTAAAGAAGTTGAAGCGCTTGTCAACAGGAAGAAGAAGGCTTATGTTAGGATGAGACGTGAAGGCTCAGTTAGGGCGCTTGAGAGTTACAAGCTAGCCAGGAAGGATCTAAAGGGAGAGCTAAGAAGAGCAAGGAGAGGACACGAGAAGTCATTGGCGGATAGGATCAAGGAAAACCCTAAGGCTTTCTATAGGTATATCAGGAATAAAAGAATGACTAGAGTTAGATTAGGGCCAATCAAGCATAGTAGTGGGAAGTTGTGTGTGGAATCAGAGGAGATAGGGGAAGCGTTAAATGAATATTTTTCGTCAGTATTTACAGTAGAGAAAGAAAATGTTGTCGAGGAGAATACTGAGATACAGACTACTAGGCAACATGGGATTGAGGTTCACAAGGAGGAGGTGTTAGCAATTTTGGAAAGTGTGAAAATAGATAAGTCCCCTGGGCCAGATGGGATTTATCCTAGGATTCTCTGGGAAGCCAGGGAGGAGATTGCAGAGCCTTTGTCCTTGATCTTTATGTCGTCATTGTCGACAGGAATAGTGCCGGAAGACTGGAGGATAGCAAATGTTGTCCCCTTGTTCAAGAAGGGGAGTAGAGACAGCCCTGGTAATTATAGACCTGTGAGCCTTACTTCGGTTGTGGGTAAATGTTGAAAAAGGTTATAAGAGATAGGATTTATAATCATCTTGAAAAGAATAAGTTCATTAGCGATAGTCAGCACGGTTTTGTGAAGGGTAGGTCGTGCCTCACAAACCTTATTGAGTTTTTTGAGAAGGTGACCAAACAGGTGGATGAGGGTAAAGCCGTGGATGTGGTGTATATGGATTTCAGTAAGGTGTTTGATAAGGTTCCCCACGGTAGGCTATTGCAGAAAATACGGAAGTATGGGGTTGAAGGTGATTTAGAGCTTTGGATCAGAAACTGGCTAGCTGAAAGAAGACAGAGGGTGGTGGTTGATGGCAAATGTTCATCCTGGAGTTTAGTTACTAGTGGTGTACCGCAAGGATCTGTTTTGGGGCCACTGCTGTTTGTCATTTTTATAAATGACCTGGATGAGGGTGTAGAAGGGTGGGTTAGTAAATTTGCGGATGACACGAAGGTCGGTGGAGTTGTGGATAGTGCCGAAGGATGTTGTAGGGTACAGAGGGACATAGATAGGCTGCAGAGCTGGGCTGAGAGATGGCAAATGGAGTTTAATGCGGAAAAGTGTGAGGTGATTCACTTTGGAAGGAGTACCAGGAATGCAGGGTACTGGGCTAATGGGAAGATTCTTGGTAGTGTAGATGAGCAGAGAGATCTTGGTGTCCAGGTACATAAATCCCTGAAAGTTTCTACCCAGGTTAATAGGGCTATTAAGAAGGCATATGGTGTGTTAGTTTTTATTAGTAGGGGGATCGAGTTTCAGAGCCACGAGGTCATGCTGCAGCTGTACAAAACTCTGGTGAGGCCGCACCTGGAGTATTGCGTGCAGTTCTGGTCACCGCATTATAGGAAGGATATGGAAGCTTTGGAATGGGTGCAGAGGAGATTTACTAGGATGTTGCCTGGTATGGAGGGAAGGTCTTACGACAAAAGGCTGAGGGACTTGAGGTTGTTTTCGTTGGAGAGAAGGAGGAGGCGAGGTGACTGAATAGAGACATATAAGATAATCAGAGGGTTAGATAGGGTGGATAGTGAGAGTCTTTTTCCTCGGATGGTGATGGCAAACACGAGGGGACATAGCTTTAAGTTGAGGGGTGATAGATATAGGACAGATGTTAGAGGTAGCTTCTTTACTCAGAGAGTAGTAGGGGCGTGGAACGCCCTGCCTGCAACAGTAGTAGACTCGCCAACTTTAAGGGCATTTAAGTGGTCATTGGATAGACATCTGGATGAAAATGGAATAGTGTAGGTCAGATGGTTTCACAGGTTGGCGCAACATCGAGGGCCGAAGGGCCTGTACTGCGCTGTAATGTTCTAATGTATCTGCAGTTTTCACCTCATGCCAGTTCTCAGGGTGAGGGTGATGAGGGAGTTGAGAAGGGGAATAAGGCAGTAACTTACCATCTTTCTCAAGGGTCTCAGCGATGCCAGATGCCACGGGTTCCATCACAGCCCATGATTTGCAGCATCTTCTCCTCCATTGCGCTGAGTCGTGGAGTCATGCTGACCCACCACTGGTTCTCTGGTTCTTCCTCCGGTTATGGGCAACCTTGTCCTGCAGGAGAGAAGGCAGAATGTCAGTGATTGTGTTGCACTGTTTGGGTGATGCACCAGCCATAACTGAATAGCTGGAGGGAGAGGTGGGTGTGAGGATCATTGGAAGGTGTATGTATCGGTGAGGCGAAGTATGTGAATGTTAGGCATGAATCCTGAGTGCTGCTGGATGATTGATGGGGGTGTGAGGCATTGAGCAGCATGAGAGGTTGGTGATTCGGTGAGCATGAGATGTGCTGCAAAGATGCACTCACTGAACTTGACCATACATTTGAGGTCATTAAACTTCTTCCAGCACTGCTGCCAGGTCCTCAAGGCCAGATTCCGAGCATTGCCACCTGCTCCCATTCTTTCCGGAGGTTCTGCCACGAGGGTCTCCCAGACCCCTGCGGAAACATGGCCTCTGATCCTCTGTCCACCTCAGTTACTAATGCCTCCGGCACTGCATCAGTGAGCTTGGGGGCCCACTCCCTGGCCTTATGTTCCATATTCTTTGTTATGATTTGCACCAGTATTGATCTGCAGTGGCTTCTTTAAGAGGGACAGACTGCCTTTAAGAGCTGGTGGCTAGTTGGGACACGTACTAGCCTTGCATGCTCTTAGGCTCCTTGTTGAGTGTACAGCCAGCCAGAAGCCCGAGTCATGCTGGGCTTCACACTCCAATCATTTAAATGAGGAGACAGCATGAAATTTGCATACTACCTACTTCCACAGCAACGGACGTGGGCAGGTCGCGAATCCAGATCCCCTCACCCCAAAAAACAGTGTGAACCAATATCTAGTCCAAGATATTCTGAGTAGGTTCCTCATCAGATTCAGTAGCTCTGTAATTACCCTCTGCCACACCCTCTTCATCTGCTGACCAAATCCCCTATTTTAGGAAGGCAGGGTCTGTGAATGTTTCAGCAAGTATTCAAATCCATGGTTTCTTGGCACGTTTTGTTTTAGCTAAAGGATTGTGACCATCAACCTATTCAGTAGCTCTTTTTTAATCAAGAAAGGACAGGCTTCCTGTAACATCCAACCACATCAAAGCCTGTCTATCCTTGCAAAATGAATCAAGCTACAAAGTTCTGCTGGGAAGGACTGGTGTACAACTGCAAAGGATAACAGAGTAGATCACATTGGATTTATTGGTCAGACTGAAAGAAGAAGCAGAAATCATCTTGCAGGACTCCACGGTTGAAACAGGAGCTCACCCCAGACAGTCATAGTAATTGTTTTACTCAGCTCTACAGCTGCTAAAACTGAAAAGCATCCCGTTTGGAATCTAGTTATCACAGGGCTGCTTCGCAAGGAGTAAGTGAACTGTATATATTTATTGTATAGAAAGCATAAAACGTAAATGGTTAGTGCTTGATCTGATTCACACAAACTGCACCGTGAAGTAAATATGGAACAAATCTTAATCTATTTTTCATGTTATCAAACGCAGATGGTGTATGTGTTTGGTAGCTACAAATGAGAAAAGAAGAACATTTATCAAATGTGCTGGTGGGTAGCATGGGCTTAGATTATAGAAATGTGGCTTGCATTGCTGAGTTGCAGAAAATTACAGGAAAATAAATCTGTTTTCATGATTTACGATTTCAAAATACCAAGCTTCCTATAGTTTCCTGTACGACAGAATCCTCTCCCTGCTTGCAGGCAAGCCTCTTGTTAATGATCTATGGTCTCCTATGTTCTCCATGGATTGGATCCAATTTAACTATGTCAGACACCCAATGTCTTCTTCCTCTTCCTCAGGGATGAGACTAAGCAGTGATCATGGATCACTTTGTGTATTTGTTGTCGACCTTTTAATACAGTGTAATTAGAAGGATGTGGGTTTAAGTCCCATTCCAAAGACTTAAGCAGATAATCCAAACTGATGCTTCAGTGCAGTTGACAATACTCCACAGTCAGAGGTGATGTCTTTCAAATGAAATGTTAAACTGAGGCCCTGTCTGGCTCTTAGGTGGACATAAAAGGTCCCGTGGCACTATTCAAAGGAGAGCAGGAAAGTTCTCTCAATGTTCTGGCTGGCAATCATGCCCTAAACAACATGATCGAAAACAAATTAGCTGGTTATTTACCTCAATGCCATTTGTGGGATCTTGTGCACAAATTGGCTGCCATGTTTCCCCATATTACAACAGTGACTGCACTTCAAAAGTGCATCAGTGGCTGTGAACTGTCATGAGTTTCTTTGTGTTTTCTTAAACAACACAATGAGGTACGTGGATTCCAGTTCCTTGAAGATCTCGAGAAGGTTTATTAACAGCTAAACTAATACATACAACACAGAGCAAACTATATACAGAACCTTTGTCCAGGGTGTTGTTATGCAGAGAGACTAGGGCTTCTAGACACATGACTATATCCTGGTACTTAGCTCATTAGCATACCGAGTTCTTAAAGGGACTTCACTCTTAAAGCGATCATACAACATCCCCTTTCTTTCCAAAGATAAGTCTCGTACAAGTAAAACACATGAAATTGGATAATATCAAATTTAGTTACATGGGGATAGAGATTATAAAATTTACAAGTATAAAGATAATGATTGTGAAATTTACGAGTGCAGAAACTCAAGAGTCCATATATCGTTTTGGTGGTTTGACAACTTTTCTAGATCTTGTTACGGTCTAACCTACTGGGGATGTGGATTTCACCCCTGGCTGTTCTTGGATTGCAGATGTGTTGTCAATGTGTTGGCTGTTGTCCCGTTGTTCCGTCACACCCTCATCGTCGGAGTGTGGTCTTTCGAGCCCACTGTACGCTATTGGAGTATTGCACACTTCTCTTAATTGGCTTCAGTTCCTCCTCATCACTGCTCCATTAGATGTTATAACCTCGTAGGACTCAGGCTCACAGCATATTTTGGATACCTCTGCGGGCAATCATGTTCTCATTGTGCGGCGTATGACCCTGACCTTTTGTCTTACATGTAGTTGAGATAGTTCCACCCCTGCATGTTTGGAATGTGCCATCTTCATTCTCCCTTGTTTTTTGAGCTATGTCTCCTGCATTTTGGAGAATTTGGATAGATGATGGCTTGGCAGAATCGTTCCCACTTGTCTGCCAAACATGATCTCTGCTGCTGACGGTAAGCCCATATTCACCGGTGTAGCTCTGAGGTGTAACATGGCAACACGAAAATCTTGTTTCGTTGTCCTACACTTCATGATAAGTGATTTAACTGTGTGAACCATTTGCTCGGCAAGACCATTGGATCTAGAGTTATGTGGTGACAGCATCACAAGGTTTACACCCTTTTTGGCACACATATCCCTGAAAGGTTTGCCTGTATACTGTGGCCCATTGTCAGAAATAACTTCTTCAGGTGCACCGAACGGACTGAATATGGCACTCAATGTGTCTGTGACAACCGCGTTTGAAGTGTCTTTTACTAGTCTGACAATCGGAAATTTGGAGAAATAACCGGTGACTAAGATAAAGTCGTCTCCATCCACGGTAAATAGATCAGAT
Source organism: Heterodontus francisci (assembly GCF_036365525.1). NCBI lineage: Eukaryota > Metazoa > Chordata > Chondrichthyes > Heterodontiformes > Heterodontidae > Heterodontus > Heterodontus francisci. The sequence continues at coordinate 113,295,590 of NC_090377.1, forward strand.
TTTAGACCAAGGGACTGACGGAATCACGTGTGGGTGTAGAGGTTCTTTACATTGTTGTGGCTGGTGGCTCTGGCATGCCTCGCACATCCTCACTAACTTTTCGATATCACTGTTGATCCCTGGCCAGTGTCTTGTGCCAGTCATCTCATTCACTCTATGCCCATATGGCCTTGGTGAAGTTGTGACATGATATCCTATTGGAAAGCTTTGGGCACAATCACTTGTTTTCCTTTGAAGGTTACACCTCTCGAGATACCGAATTCATCTCTGTAAGGCCAAAAGCATCTGAGGGTTTCTGGCACCTCTTTTATTGTATCAGGCCATCCTTCTATGATGACTTTCCAAGGTGCCTTCAGTTGTGGGTCATTTGCTGTTTCTGATTGCAGTTGGTCACATTTGTGCGGACCAAAATGCAATAAATCAATTTTGAACACATCTTCCACCTCAAAGTCCATGCTGTCTACTTGTACATCCAGCAGAACTTCTTCATTCTTGTTCGGGTTTGGCAATCTGCTCAGTGTATCTGAGGTGACTATTTTGCTACCCTGTTTGTAGCAGACGTCAAAGTTGTATCCTTGTACTTTCACAAAGAGTCGCTGTAGTCGAGGTGGTGCGCTTGTCAATGGTTTGCGCCAGATCATCTCCACTGGTTTGTGGTTGGTTTCCACAGTGAACTGTTTACCGAACAGGAGGTGTGGAATCTTGTGATCACAAACACCAGAGCAAGTGTTTCACGCTCTATGTTTGAGTAATTGGATTGTGCTGAGGATAAACATTTGGATCTGAATGCAATTGGTTTGCCATCCTGCAGGATGCACGCTCCTAGCCCTTTCTGTGAGGCACGACTTCCAGAATTGTCTTCTTCCTTGGATCATAGTACTGCAGGGTACAGGTTTTTGCTGACAATGCTTGTTTGAGCGACTCAAACATGCTGAAGACCCTCCTGCCATACAAATGGGATGTCTTTCTTTAAGAGCTCTCTCAGTGATGATGCTTTGTCAGAAAAAATTGGAATGTATGGTGCCAAGAAGTTGAAAAATCCAAGACATTTCTGTAGACCTTCTTTGTCTTGTGGAGTAGGCATATGCCTTACATCTTCGACTTTGCCTGGGTCAGGACGGATTCTGCAACCTGAATGCATAGAGCCAAAGAAAGTAATCTGACTTACATTTCACCTGGCACTTGCTGTAAAAAATAAGCCCATTGCGACGAGCTACTGCCATCAGTGAATGGAGATTTCAATCATGCTCTTCTTTGATTTTGCCCATTACCGCACTGTCATCAGCAATGAATATGCAGCCAGGCATGTTTTCTATAATTCTGTCCATATTGCTGCTGAAACAGATCTTGACTGACAGATAAGCCGAAGGGTAGTCTCTGGAAGCAACATCTTCCAAATGGTGTTCTCAAAGTGGTGACTTCCTGAGATTTTTTGCTAGGTGTACCGACCAATATCCATGATTAGCATCCAACTTGGAGAAGAATTTGGCTCCTGTGAACTTGGGATTCAATTCCTCTAGTGTTGGAATCTTGTGCGGGGGCATCTCTTTAGGGAGAGGTTTAGATGCCTCGGATCTTGACATACCCGGATTGCTCCATCCTTCTTTAGCACACAGGTAATTGAGCTGCACCAGTCTGTGATGATGCACATGACAGATGATGCCATTGCATTCCATGTCATCCAACTTGTGCTTAAGCTTTTCATGTCCATGCACACCACACTTTCTGGGAGGGCTGACTGACGGAATTACATCCTCTCTGAGGTGCAGTATGGCATCACCTTTGAAATCTCCTATGGCGTCAAACTTGTCCAGGTACATTTGTTGTAAGTCCTGGATTGACTCAATGCGGGTACACTTGGTCTGTTCTGCTGTAATGGGTACCTTGGTGGCCTTGTGGGTAGTCACGATGTTGAAGTCCTTACACACTGGTAGTCCTGCCACTGCTGGTCCACTCGTGTCTACTAGCTAAAATATTTGTGGTTTCCATGCCGAATTGCCATAGCTGCATTGCACTGTTAGTGTGTTCATGCAAGGGATGGATGACCCATTGTATGCAGTTAACTTTGCAATTGTCAATTGTATCATTAATTTCCAATGACCCTGGTACATATCCTTCGGAATTCAGAGTAGTAGGATATTTGCACTAGCTCCTGTGTCATTCTTAGTCCTGAGTGTGTGTTTGCCAACTTTCTTTGGGCACATGATATTAATAGTAGCAAAAGTTTCCAGTTGTTTAACTTCATCAACACAATGGCCTGCATTTTAAGAGTCCGCCACTGAAGTAGGCAGCGGATGTAAAAAATGCAGCCCATGCACATGGGCACCATGTCACGGAGCTGCTGCGATTTTAAATGTGGAGGTTCATTTGCATGGCCGCAGCACCCAACCGCCACACCCCATTGCCGGCAATGGTGTCCGTCGCCACAACCCTCAATGGAGATTCAGAAATTAAAGGGCCAGGTCAGTTCAATTATCAAAAAACAGAGTTCAATTACCATTAAATTAATTTTCCCACCCCCACAATGGCATTTCAAAACATTCCTGCCCTTTTCCCCCCCGGAATTTGTTTATTAAAAATTTGACCGTCCCCCACCCTGACAATGCTCGGCACCTTTGCCCTTTACTCCTTCCCATCACCCACCCGACAAATCCACAGCAATGTCACCCCACTCCCCTCCTCCCACACAGAGAAACAATCCTCCTCCCCCGTCCCCACAGGTGTCGCACCACGTTTCCCTGAACGGGGATTTGAAGGCACGGCATTGTCAGCCACCCGAATGAAGATTGGTACGACAATTAAGGAGGCGACAGGACCCTCATTAAATCAGGTATGTAAATTAGTTTAGATATTGAAATGCAGGTCCCATCGCCAAGCGGCGGGGTGGCCACCACAAGGCCTTGCCACCGCTGCAGAGATTGGCATGGGGCCTGTCGTCGTCGGGGTCAGTGGTGGGCCTCAGCCGCACCGATCTTCATTGCCCCCCTGCCCAATGTTCCCGACGGCGGAGGGGCTTTAAAATCCAGCCCAATGTGTCAGGTTCACAATGTGAAATACCTACTCACCTTGTGACTGAGAATTGCTCCATTCTGGGCTTCAGGAACTGAACTGTCATTGAATGTTTTCTGATCCAAGGACTCACTTCAGGCCACAGAGTAGCTCTGTTTTGTCTTTGGACCATCTAAATTGCTTTCTCGAGTGTGAGGTCATCTTTGGACTGCAAGAGGTCTGACAAGGACACGTCAGCTATTCCCACTACCATTTGGTCCCTGATCAACTCAGACTTCAGTTCTCCATACTCACAGCTCTCTGCCAATCTGTACAAATCATTAATGAAAGCATCTACGGATTCGCTTATCTTCTGGACTCTTATTAAATTTTGCTCTTTCCAGGAGCTTATTACTTCTCAAATTAAAATATTTGTCGAATGCTTGTAACATGTCTTCAAATTTGTCAGAAGCTTAATTTATGCCTTGCCTTACGATCACATCAGCAGCAATGGCACCCACAGAGTATAAAAGAGTATTAACTTGCTCAGTCTCTAATTTAGTGTGTAGCTGAGAAACTATTCTAAATCTTAGAAATCTTTTTCTCCACATTGATCAATGCTGTATCTGATTGGGTCTTTCCCAGTTCTGGAAGCTTTCAGGCATCATGTTTTGAATCCATTCTTTGATGGACTGTTTGAAGGTGTTCTTCTGTCTTTAAGAATTTTTTTTCTTTTAGGCTTGCTTGCTTTAATGGACGTGTGTCTGCTCTTTTCGGGAGTTTCCGTGCTTTTTGGGGATTTCCCACTTTTTTCGGGACTTCCCATGCTTTTCTGGGATTTCTCACTCTTTTTGGGGATTTCCCGCTCTGCGCCTTTGCGGACAGCCTGAGTAAAGGACTTGATAATTTTCTTTTCCATGTGCGAAGTGCACTGTTAGAAAATTATTGCACCCTTTTCAAAGAGCTTCTTAGCCGATCCCTGCTCGGCAGTATCGTGACTCGCCTGATCGCTGGATTCTTCTCATAGGCCATCACACTTCTTTGGTACAGCCTGTATGTCTGTGTGCTGACTCACCGAATGTCCATGTTATCCTTCAGCTATGGAGCAGCTATGGAGTGCTTCACCGCCTCTTCTGCAGGTAAGCAGTTTTCTTCAGTCTTCTGGCTCTACTGTAATGGCAAGTATTTTTCTTTAACTTTTTTCATTGTTTGCCACTGCTGCCATATTGTGTATTGTTGTAGCGTAGGTCGAGTGTTGTTTTTAGAAGGTTTGGGTTCTTTGTAGGGCTAAAAAATAACTCATTTAATATATCCATATAACTATTGGCTGCGTTTGCTGACAACGCAACCACTAGGTGGTGCAGTACTAGCACATGCGTAAATGCAGTCTCTTCTACTGGAATGTAAGTGTCTGCGAAGTTCAGGCAGCTGCCAGGATTAAAGATGGCGCTGCTCAATTTATCACAGGAAATGCTGATGGCTAGTTAGTTCTAGCAAACTAACCTTACATTAAGTTGGATGGAAGCCTAGTAATATACTAGTATGTAGAATAGGATACAAACTGTAATCCTCAGATCCATTTAATATTCCAGTAATCCTACTAAATATGAAAGGAATTTTATGATTGAATTTCCATGTTCTGATACCTTTGGGAAATAGTGAATTAGCCCCCCAATCGATGGAGAAGAAAATCGGACATTTTATATTTCACCCCAACTCAGCTGCTCACTCCCGCCCCACTGGCTGCTTTCCCCCCTTGGCAACTCGCTCCAGGCCTTGATGCTTTCTCCCCTCCCCCACTGGCCACATCCTCCCCTCAGCTTCTCGCTCCAGACCTCGCTGCTCCCCCCACCTCCTCCCCACTCCCCTGATTGTTCCACGCTTTGCACCACTCCGCTCTCTGGCTGCTTGCTTCCCGCGCCCCCCCTCCCCCCAGCCGCTAGCTCCAGACCACACTGCTTCCCTCCTCTTGGCCAATGCTCCCATGTTTGATCGTTCTCTGCACGCTGTCTGAAGAAACAAGGCGGGCCACGAGGGGTGACGGGGCAATGCAGGAGCAAGTGGCCGAGAGGAGGGAAGTGGCGTAGCCTGGAGCTTGTAGCTGGGGGGTTGGGGGGGGAAAACGGGGAGCAAGCGGCTGGAGAGCAGGGTGGCACAAAGCGAGGAGTGGGTAACAATCGGTCAGGGGAGTGGGTGGGTGGGGGAAGTGGCCTGTAGGAGAGAGGGGGAGAAAGCGTCGGGGCCTGGAGCAAGTTGCCAAGGGGGGATAGCAGCCAGTGGGGCGGGAATGAGTGGTAGGGATTGACCTCCAGCCTCAAAATCTCCCATTCAGATTCTCCCTCCATCAGAGTAGAGGGCTGGATACCCGATTAAGCTTTATCACGCATGCGCGAAGACTGATCAGGTGTGGATATGCAATGAGGTCAGCGCTATGCGATGATGTCATCCCGCGCATGCGCCACTCAGTACTGGCAAGACGTAGGCTGCACATGTGCCAGTTTGGAGCACTCTGATGACTTTGGCGGGCCACTGCGTTGTTGGGAGTCACTTTGATAACTATTTACACTCTCCACAAGTCTATCTAGCCAGCACACCTTGTGCTGCCTCGAGCTTCTTCTCAGCCCAACACCCATGTGACTATTAGAGTGGGAGGGGTTTACTCTCACTGTCTCAAACATTAACCCTTTCAGCCCTTATACTACACAGCCTATTGTTTGAAGTCTAACAAATACGTATTTTTTGGAAAGAATACCACACTGGTTTATTCAGATTTAGTTTCCAAAAATGCTATCACAGCTTAGGATGATTTTCTTGTTCACTGGGTTTTATGACAATAGCCATAAGTGAACTGAGTCCTTGATGGGTCCGACGTCTGCACCTTTCATTTTCTGCTCACTCACAAAATAACATAGTCAAGGTCTGGTTGATTGAAATTTATTAGTTACTGGAACTTACATTCCCAGTAATCTTTCAAAACAACACCAACAACAATTTGTATTTATATAGCACCTTCACCTTACTAAAACGTCCAAAAGAGGAGAGTTATCAAACAAAATTTGGCACCATACCACACAAGGAGATATTAGGACAGATGACCAAAAGCTTGGTCAAACAGTTAAGTTTTAAGGAGAGTCTTAAAGGAGGTAAGTGAGGTAACGAGGCAGAGAGAGTTTAGGGAGGGAATTTCAGAGCTTGGGGCCCAGGCGAGCTGAAGACACAGCGACCAATGGTGGAGCGATTAAAACCAGGGATGCACAAGGCCAAAATTAGAGGAGTGCAGATATCTTGGGGGTTGTGGGGCTGGAGAAGATTACAGAGATAAGGAGGGGTGAAGCCAAGGAGGAATTTGAAAAAAAAGTTTAAATTGAGGTGCTGTTTAACCGGGAGCCAGTGTAGGTCAGCGAGCACAGAGGTGATGAGTGAATGGGACTTGAGGCGAATTAGGACACAGGCAGCAGAGTTTTGGATGCCCTCAAATTTATGAAGGGTAGAATGTGGGAGACCATCCAGGAATGCTTTGTAATAGTCAAGTCTAGAGGTAACAAAGGCATAGATGAGGGTTTCAGCAGCAGATGAGTTGAGGTGGGGTGGAGTTATGTGATATTATGGAGGTGGAAATAGGCGGCCTTAGTGACGCCATGGATACGTGATCAGAAGCTTATTTTGGGATCAAATATGACATCAGATTGCGAACAGTCTGAACAGTTGCCAGGGAGAAGGATGGAGTTAACAAAAAAAATTCACACAGTATGTCAACTTTATACAAGGTAAACAAGTAATTAAATGTATTTACAATTAAATAATTTATTGTAGCAAGGATATTTGGCAAATAAGAAACAAATCATAATTAACAACGCATATTTAACCTACATCGCCTCCAGTCCAGAACCAAGGTCAGTCCAATCTTTGTCATCGAGCTGCAGTACGCTGACAATGCTGCATATGTGCACACTCACAGGCTGAGCTTCAAACCCTTGTCGGTGCATTCACGGAGGCGTATGAAAGATTGGGCCTTAAGCTAAACATCCAGAAGACAAAGGACCTCTACCAGCCTGCTCCCGCAGCGCAACACTGCCCCCTGACTATCAAGATCCAGGACAAACCACGAGACAATGTAGATCATTTCTCATACCTTGGGAGCCTCCTCTCAACAAGAGCAGACATGGGCAATGAAACTCAGCATCGCCTCCAGTGTGCCAGCGCAGCCTTCAGTCGTCTGAGGAAAAGAGTGTTTGATGACAAAGACCTCAAACTGGCACCAAGCTCATGGTCTACAGGGCCGCAGTGTTACCTGCCCTCCTGTATGCATCGGAAGTATGGACACTGTACAGTAGACATCTCAAAGCCCTGGAGAGATATCATCAGAGGGGCCTCCACAAGATCCTGCAAATTCAGTGGCAGGACAGGTGTCCCAATATCAGGGTCCTCTCTCAGGCCAACACCCCAGTATCGAGATACTGGTCATGGCTACTCAGTTACGCTGGGCGGCCATATCGTCCGCATGCCTGACACAAGATTCCCAAAACAAGCTTTCTACTTCGAGCAAGAGGCTACCAGGAGGGCAGAGGAAACACTACAAGGATGTCCTTAAAGCCTCCCGGAAAAAATGTGACATCTCCACTGATTTGTGGGAATCTCTTGCAAGAGACCGCCCAAAATGGAAAAGATGCATCCGTGAAGGTGCCAGCCAATTCGAACAACATCGACATGCCCCAGGCAGTGACCGAGTGCAAACAGTGGAAGGAGCGTTCGGAAATTTGAGCATCCCATTCACTCGCCTCACCAAACACCACCTGCCCCACCTGTGGCAGAGTGTGCGGATCCAGAATTAGACTATTCAGCCATCTAAGGACTCACAACCCTGGAGTGGAAGAAGGTCATCTGCATTCCTGAGGGACTGCCTAAGAAGAAGAAGAAGACCTTTTATGATCTAAGTGCTAAATGGACAGTTTATGGTTTTAAGAAGTTGTGGATTCAAGCCCCCTCTGCAGGATTTAAAGACATAAATCTAGGGTGACACTTCATTGTAGCACTGAGGCAGTTCTGCATTGTAGGAGTGTTATCTTTTCGATTCATGTGGACATAAAAGATCCTGTGGCACTTTGCTAAAGAAGAACAGGGGAGTTCTCCTGGTGTCCTGGTTGACATTCCTCCCTTAATCACCATCATCAAAGTAGTTTAAATGGTTGCTTATCCCATTTTCTGTTTGTGGAATCGTGTGATGTGCAAATTGGCTGCTGTGTTTGGCTGCAAAACACTGACTGCACTTTGAAGGGAATTAATTGGCTGCAAATATGTTGTGATGTTCTGAGGATATGAAAGGCATTACATAAACGCAAGTTCTTTATTTACAAGGAAAAGGAGTTGCAAAATGTTCTCATTTCAAAGAAGGAGGTACCACTATAAAAATGTTTGAGAATCACTGATCTTAGAGTGTCTACTTAAAATGTCAATTGCTATTCCAGCTTTCCAAGTAGCCTCTTGAAGTATAGCAGTTTCTTGAATTTACAAGGAATAGATAAGCCAAATTCTTCAGAGTTCTGGCACTTGACCAATCTCTAAATAGCTCGGGTCGAACTGCCAATCGTATAATTTATAGCAGTAGGTTTTGGAATTAAGCGATGTGATATTCGCATACGAACGCCTAATGCGAATTCTGAAATTTGTGCTGGTTTTTTTTATCATATGTAAAATCACCAGCAGCATTCTGTAAAACATTGAATATTACTTTATCCACTTAAAAAGTTCAAAAATGATCAACACCTTTGTTAAAATAGTAAACAAAGAGATTTCATATGTAGCTGTTAAAGTTTTGTATGCTTTTGTCACATAATAGAAATTAAGACCTTAATTTCTTCGAAGGCAGAGCTGTCAATCAGTCAAAGGACCAATATTTAGTTTAGTTTAGTTTAGAGATACAGCACTGAAACAGGCCCTTCGGCCCACTGAGTCTGTGCCGACCATCAACCACCCATTTATACTAATCCTACACTAATCCCATATCCCTACCACATCCCCACCTGTCCCTATATTTCCCTACCAATACTAGGGACAATTTATAATGGCCAATTAACCTAGCAACCTGCAAGTCTTTGGCATGTGGGAGGAAACCGGAGCACCCGGAGGAAACCCACGCAGACACAGGGAGAACTTGCAAACTCCACACAGGCAGTACCTAGAATTGAACCCGGGTCGCTGGAGCTGTGAGGCTGCGGTGCTAACCACTGCGCCTATTATTTTGACATTGACAATGGTGCAGATTCTCATTATATTTTTTCTAAAATTAGGCCCTGAGGACCTGTAGAATACTGATATGAACGTAAACACACATGTTTGAAATCTTAGCTACTTTAACATTTTAGTGCCTGCGTGTCACATTGCTGTTTGTCAGAGCTTGCTGTGCTCAAATTAGCTGCCGTGTTTCCTACATTACAACAGTGACTACTCTCCAAAACTACTTCATTGCTTGTGAGGCACTTTAGGATGTTCTGAGGTCATGAAAGGCTCTATATAAACGCAAATTCTTTCTTTTTTCTTTTCTATGCCTTAGAACCATAATATTTAATCCTGTGAAATTTTGCCTCTTGTATGGAGCCTTGGTAGGTGGCAAATGCACAACACAACGCATGTATATTTACATTTGGCAATTTGACCTTATTCATTAACTGATTTACAAGAACAAAGCCAACTATCCTCCCTTTTTAAATAGAGAAATATATTAAATTTTTTACTCTTTGTTAAGAATCCTTCTGGTGCTTTTATATATGTTATAAATAAACCAGTACAAAGTTCATAGTTTGTAGCACAGATCATTGGATATAACATCATATTCAACTTGAATGATTCTGTTGCCTTGATTGCTGTACTAGGTGCTCAATGTGGAGGCAATGGAGAATCTATTTATAGAGATGCTATATATGGGCAGAATTTCCTCCTTTCTGGGGTGGAATTCCTGGTACCTTCACCATGTTCTACTGCTACCTGATTTGGGGACAGTGGAATCTATTTTTGTGGGACAGTTAGCCTCAGTTCTTAAGAAGGCAACTAAGACTAGGAGGTGGCTATTCCTGGTCATTTCCAAGAGATGTGCAAGTGGTGAAGCTACGTTGGTTGAGTAGAAACTTGAAGAAATGTGAAAGCAAAACTTGGCAGGGTTGATGTAGATTCCTTAGCCAGTATGAGTCTGATCAATTCCTCATGGGCTTCTCATCCCTCTGCTGTTGCTCCTTTAAAGGTATTTTAATTTCTATTGATTGTTCTCCATTATTGAGCGACGTCTCAATTCATTCCATCCTCGCTGCCTCCGGAGAATCCTTGGCATCAGGTGACAGGACCGTATCTCCAACACAGAAGTCCTCGAGGCAGCCAACATCCCCAGTATAGACACCCTACTGAGCCAGCGGCGCTTGAGATGGCTTGGCCATGTGAGCCGCATGGAAGATGGCAGGATCCCCAAGGACACACTGTACAGCGAGCTCACCACTGGTATCACCGGCCGTCCATGTCTCCGCTTTAAAGACGTCTACAAGCGCGACATGAAGTCCTGTGACATTGATCACAAGTCGTGGGAGTCAGTTGCCAGCGATCGCCAGAGATGGTGGGCAGCCATAAAGGCGGGGATAAGGAGTGGCGAGTCGAAGAGACTTTGCTGTTGGCAGGAAAAAAAACAGAAGCACAAGGGGAGAGCCAACTGTGTAACAGCCCTGACAACCAATTTTATCTGCAGCACCTGTGGAAGAGTCTGTCACTCTAGAATTGGCCTTTATAGCCAGTCCAGGTGCTGCTCCACAACCACTGACCACCTCCAGGCGCTTACCCATTGTTTCTCGAGGCCAAAGAAGAAGACATGAAGAAAATAAAATTGGCTCTGTGAAAGCCTTGACCTGACCGTAATTACTATGTAAGTTAGGGTTGTTTCAAAGACAAGCCTCTTCTTTTCCAATGAGAACAACACCGACTTAACTGATCCTCATCACTTATGTTCACATGATCAAGTATCACCTTAGCTGCCAATACTTTCCCTCTCAATAACAATAATTTCCTCCTCCAGCATGATGACCAACAATACACACCTTAATACTATTGCATCGTTTTATTTGGTTTTGATTAAGGATTTCGTCCTGAAACCAATCGGGGCTGAGAGCAGAAATATTATATGGTACTAGGTGCCTGAACAAGACCCGGAACCACTTCACAAATACCCACTGCCACATGTCCTCTCACTTGATAATAACAGGTAGGCCGGGAGAGTGCTGGGTGGGAAGAGGGTGGGGCTGGGGTGGAGGTTTAATGGCCGAGAAACCCAGCAGTACAGGGTTTCCTGGAGGCCCTGCTGAATTCAATGGCCACAACCTGATTTAAAAAAAAAAATCTTCTTCCTGGCTACAGCCAGCCAGATTGAAGGCTGACTGTCTGTCTCAGGCTGGTATGCCTGTGGTCCAGGCTGCATTCAGGGACCTGGCATTAGTGAGGGGGTATGTGATTGGGGGGGGGGGGGCGGTCAATCATCGGGTGGGGCAAGGAGGCAAGTGATTTAAATTGCAGGTGTTGGAGGGAAACAATCCTGCTCCTCCTGGTCCTCTTGCAGTGCTGTAAAGGTACTTACCTGATGGATCCAGTCCTTCACGCCTCCCTTCAGCTGTCAGATATCCCGAGGCCTAGGAAACCAAGTTTGCAGGTGTTAAAATAAAAGCAACCTTAAAATGGAGGCATGCGACCTCCTTGAACTATTTTATAGACTGACCCACCTTCTGAGAGCACGTTGGTCACCCAGTCACAGCAACACTACCCCTCCCCCCCACCCCCACCCCAGTTAAAACAGGAAGTGGGCCGGTTGGACCCATTTGGGGCCGGGTTGGGTCGAGTTGGGATTGGGTTGCCCAATTTTATTTTTAACCTAGCTTGGGTTACCCCCTGTAGTTATATTTTGATTCCTGATGATATACCTGCTTTACTTGTTCAATGCCTAGTGCATGAGGCTGGCAATTTGATAGATTTCCTATATCTAGGCCTTAGTGCTGTCAAGCCTCAGAAGGCTTTAAGGAAGGGGATAGAAAATGCTTCGGTCATTGTGTGTAATGACATTGGAAATGAGCTTGTGAACATTTCCTCTACCTCTATTATATCAAAATTGTGCACATATTGTATTAAAAATGGCAGTGCATGTAAACCACCGGGACAGCGGCACAGTGGTTAGCACTGCAGCCTCACAGCTTCAGTGACGCGGGTTCAATTCTGGGTACTGCTTGTGCGAAGTTTGTAAGTTCTCCCTGTGACTGCATAGGTTTCTGCCGGGTGCTCCGGTTTCCTCCCACAGCCAAAGACTTGCAGGTTGATAGGTAAATTGGTCATTATAAATTGCTCCTAGTGTAGGTAGATGGAGGGGATATGGGATTAATGTAGGATTAGTATAAATTGATGGTTGGCAAAGAGTTGGTGGGACAAAGGGCCTGTTTCAGTGCTGTATCTCTCTATGACTCTAAAATATACATCTGCATTATCACCAGAAAGAACATAGCAGATGATGGATTCCACCAGGTAACATGTGCCCTGATGAGACCTTTCTACATGTGGCATATAAAGGTGTTAGTTCACAAGATTGAGAATATTTAGAGACAAATGTAATCTTGTCCCAAAATATGACTTTTGATGGAATTGGAGACTAGATAGGTGGATATCTGGTTGAAAAAGAATATCCATTTCATCCCATTGCACAGAGCATACACACTAACCAAGTGAAGACACACATTACTATAGCGGTTAGTAAGAAGATTGCCAAAAAGAGACCCAAGAAAATGCTGTTTCCCCATCAAACCTGTTATTCCCTAATATAAAGAACAATTTGTCCTATCACAATCTCTTTCCAACTCACTTAACTGAACTGCTTGAATGTGCCCAAGACTTTGATCGCTGCACAGTTCACATTGGAGGACAATGCAAAATGCCCCACATTGCAGCCTTCACTTGTTTGCAGGGTGTTTCTTGTTGAAGGAAAACAACTCTTTGACAGGATTTGGCACCACCCTATCCTAAACACAAACCAGTCTGGAACCAGAAAGGGACATCATCTGAATTGGCAGGAGAAACCAAAATAATGAAATGAAGCCAAAAAGAAGGAAAAGGGTTACTATCTGATATGTCAAAAATTCAAGGTGCATTTCCGATTTTAATTGAAAGTGTGCCCATTATGTTTTGAGATACATGATGATTAAAATACCATTTCCACAAGAACCCAAAAATTTGGTGGAATTTTGTGAAGAAAGATGATAGAATTTATCTTGACCTGGTGTCAAGGTGGACTGTTTCTCTGATGTGAGAGAAGGAATGTTATTGTCAAAGTCAAACATTACAGCTGGATTGCTGCACAAAAACACATTATGTGGTTCTGAACTTGGCAGAGCATGTTGTTTGTCATGAATTGGCTTAAATTTAAATTTAAAAAAGTTTGTCTTTCCCCTAACATCTATAAATGAAATTAAATCAGATAGACACAGTCCTGTTCTCAGTGGAGTTGAGGCTATAGCACAAAACTCCCCTTAAACTTTGGCACCATTGGCATTGATTCAGCAATCACACTAAGATACCATAAGGATAGACAACATGGGAAATGGAAGCATCTCACTGCTGAAGCAAAGATCCTCCTTTTGAAGCTGTGTTTGGGCACTTTGCCCAGGCCATGCAGGCAGAGCTCTAAATTACATGCAGCCTATTCTACATGTGAGCTAGAAATGCAATCCATGGAAAATCCTGGCCTGCTTCATTTCCCTAGCATTTCCCTACCTGCACCCTAATGAACATAAATATACGAACAAATTCATTTTATGAACTAAGTCATGCAGGTGAGTAAAAACAACACAGGATATATGAGGAATACATTCAGTGAGAAATTTCCTGTAATTGCATTACTCTAGGTGAAGCAGGATCTTCATTGAATCCTCTGATTTTTCTATGTACAAATGCAGTCCCTCCAAAGCCAAAAAAAATGTCACAGACAGCCCCTCCTCCAGGAATGGCTAAGCTTTTTGTCTTTCTATGCCATTTTGTGGGTGAAAGGACCACATATATAAGGTTTAATGTTCCTACTATATATCTCAAAGCTGCTGGTACGAACAGCTCTTGGTGTGAAGATTAAGGATTTCTCCACCAGTGTGGTTACACCATTCCTTTCGAAACCCTTTGCTAATGAAACTCAAAGCAGAATAAAGCAGAGTGTAGGAAATAAGAGACTGAGTTGAGCTGCTTGGGTCTGCGGGCTGGATAGTCAAGTGTGTGGTCCATGCCCTTTCTTTTCTGTGGTACTGTGTTGGTAGAAGGGGGTGTCATTGGTGCCAGAGACCAACACAGGAAATAAAATCTGGAACAATAGAGTAACTTTGTAAACCAACTTGAACCTTCTGAAAGCCTGAGTGAAGCTTTTCATCACAGAGTTATGGTGTGGAATCTGATATTGGGTTAGATTCTCCCTTGTCTAGCCAGAGCAGGGTAGGAGTGGGACTTCACTCATTAACCTGATCCCACCATCAGCCATCTTCCTGGGCTGGGGCTCATTACCGAAGCAGACAGGATCCCAGGCACAAGGTCTGCTGGTACCAGGGATGGACAAGACGATGGTGTGCTACAGGGTCACCCATGTAGGAAAAGAAGAGGAGAAGGCTGTTCAAAGGAGGCGGAAGAGTGCCTAAGATCAGAAGATTGAAATTTTATTTTAGTCCTTAGGCTGGCCATAAAATCAGTCGATGGCTTGGACCTCATGAGAGGGAAAGTTGCCTAATACTGGGCCCTCTCCATCCTAAGGCCTGAGTACATCAATGGTACCAGGGTTAGTGGGATTAGCGCCAGAAGACAGAGAAGTAGTGCAACTGAGTGTGCCCTGCTCCCTACCATGCTGTGGTCTGGGGTGGGGGGCACAGGGGTGAAGGAAGGGGTGTTGCTGGCCTTCCTAAATGGGGTTGTTGAGGAAAGTAGAGGCCAGGAATGCAGTGGTATTCTCGCTGTTTCTGCTACTATACCTTCCAGTTGTTGGATGTAATGGAGGAAAATCCAAGTTCCTGTTTCAAATTGCTCTGCACAGCTGACAGGCCAGAGTTATGCTGCCATTTGCATTTCACTGGATCATATTGAGCTCAACGAAGCATCTCCCGGCGACAGACATTTTCAGTCATCTCAGAGAGTAGGTGGGCAAGTCACATTTTCCACAACATTTAGAAGAACCTGTAATAATTTTTAAAAGAATTTGCAGGAGGTCTACTGGGACACCTGGGCACTTTGAAAGTGTGCTTTACACAGGGCAGGAGTTATAAGTAGACCTGGTGTGAAACCCAAGAGGTGTCAAAACATCTACTAGACCCGGTCTCACACGTCTTGCCTCTATTGTGCATAGAAACCAGGTCAGAATTCAACTGTTGAAGTACACTGCAACTTTTGCCTTGATTCACATCTGAATGCCTATGCAGTGGCAGCTTAATGGCAACCAAAGAATTTCACACTAATTACAAGCCAGAGAGTCATCTAGTCACTGATATATTTAGATTTAGATTTAGAGATACAGCACTGAAACAGGCCCTTCAGCCCACCGAGTATGTGCCGACCATTAACCACCCATTTATACTAATCCTACACTAATCCCATATTCCTACCACATCCTCACCTGTCCCTATATTCCCCTACCACCTACCTATACTAGGGGCAATTTAGAATTGGCCAATTTACCGATCAACCTGCAAGTCTTTTTGGCATGTGGGAGGAAACCGGAGCACCCGGAGGAAACCCACGCAGACACAGGGAGAACTTGCAAACTCCACACAGGCAGTACCCAGAATTGAACCCGGGTCGCTGGAGCTGTGAGGCTGCGGTGCTAACCACTGCGCCACTGTGCCGCCCGTAATGATCTGGAGACATGAGTTCAAATCCCATGGGTGTCACTGGCAAGGCCAGCATTTGTTGCCCATCCCTAATTACTCTTGACAACTAAGTGGCTTACAAGGCCATTTCAGAGGGCAGTTAAGGGTCAACTACATTGCTGTGGGTCTGGAGTCATATATAGGCCAGACCAGGTAAGGACGTCAGATTTCCTTCCCTAAAGGACATTAGTGAACCAGATGGGTTTTTACAATAATCGATGATGGTTTCATGGTACTATTACTGAGACTAGCTTTCAATCCCAGATTTTTAAAAATCAATTATTTGAATTTACTAATTAATTAAATTTAAATTCCACCAGCTGCCGTGGTGAGATTTGAACCTGTGTGCCCAGGGCATTGGCCTGGACCTCTGAAATGGCCCAAGCAAGCCATATAGCAGCTCACCACCTCCTTCTCAAGGGCAATTAGGGATGGGCAATAAATGCTGGCCTTGCCAATGCCACCCACATCCCATGAATGAAAAAAGAATAAGGTATATTCAGCAATCCCATACTCCCAGTGGAGAGCTGCCCTCAAAGGGTTACAACACTACAATGTAGAATCTCTAACTTGTTCAGTAAAGTAACAGCTCCTCACCAGAAACTTGAGATTGCTGAATTTATTCAAAGGGTGTTTCATCTCTCGAGTTCATCCAAGCAGGTGGAATAAAAGTTTCCCCTTCTCCATCTGTAAGTGTTCGCGGTCCCAACACTTGGAGCAGATCCAGAGCACATGACGGTCCATAATTTGACACTACATAGGTAATTGCTAACAAGGATATCGGAAGGTTGGTGCAGAAAATGAAGAAAGATAGTAGGTGGCCCCTCTGAGACTGCAGTGAGAGTATCTTGTTAGGATGGAGCAGAGGGAGCTTTCCTTAATTTGGTCTGTGTTTTCCCTGACCCAGGAGTTCTTCATGGTTACGTGAGGTAACGGAACAGTATTCTATTCCTCAAAATTAACAATTCTCATCTTGATGAGCATGGAACTTACCATTTAAAAAAATAATGTGTTACAAGTGAAAAACACACAGATATTCCTTTTACATTCAACATGCTGCTTTCATAATATGCTATCACCTTGAGATGGTTCTACTTCTTCCTTATTATTTGCAATCAATGTAATTATTTTTTGAACTAGGTATATGTGATTTTGTGGTGCAACACATAGAATAATGATGCCAGCTGTGATCTAATGAAAGGGTTCAGATTGTGTAAATAAAGTACTTAGTGCCTTTCGGATGAGACGTTAAACTGAGGCCCAGTCTACACTCTCAGGTGGATGTAAAAAATCCCATGGCCATATTTCAAAGAAGAGCATGGGTGTTCTCCCTGGTGTCCTGGGCAATATTTATCCCTCAGTCAACAAAAACAGATTATCTGGTCTTTATCACATTGCTGTTTGTGGGAGCTTGCTGTGAGCAAATAGGCAGCTGCATTTCCAACATTACAACAGTGACTACACTTCAAATGTACTTAATTGGCTGTAAAGCATTTTGGGATGTCCTCAGATCATGAAAGATCCTATATAAATGTAAGTCTTTCTTTGTTTTTACTGGGCTGGAAAAGATACCACAGTCTACTGGGTGGTCCCAGTGTCATATCCCATTGTCATATCCTGCTATCACATTTTTTCCCAAGTGTTTATCTGACTCTTAAATTTGTTGATTCCTTTGGAAGTTCATTCCATATATTCACCGCCCTCTGTATAAAATAATTAAATCAAACCTGTCTTTTCACCCTCCCTCGTCCAAGTTTGAGGCTGTGCTCTCATTTTGTTGAATTTGTTAAACATTGTTGAGTTTGGATACTTGGGAATGAGTAAAGTTTGATCATCTGATCAACAGCTCAGATGCTTAATATAGAATAATGGATACTTGGGAGTGAATTACAGACTGTAATTAAATTGAAGGTTTCATATACAGAATAATGGATACCCAGTATTGAGTTACAAGCTGGAATTTAATGTAGTGGTTCAGATGGTTTAAAATGAAATAATGGATACCCAGCAATGAGAGACAGGATAGAATCCATTTGAATGGTTCGGATGGTTTATACATAGGAGTGAGATACAGACTGGAAACAATTTCATAGTGTTGAAATGATTTATTTATTTAAAGAATAATGGATACCTGAAAGTTAGTTGCTTGCTGGGATCTGATTGGGGGTTTTGATGGTTTACACATAGAATAATGGAATCTGCAGCTGTTTTACAGGTTTCAAACTAATCCAGGGTTTAATTAGATGGTTTATATATAGAATCATTCTTTCCTGAGAGCAAGTCACAAGCTGGAACCTGATCAATGTGTTCAGGTAGTTTTTTCACAGATTAATGGATACCTGGGACTGGAATCTAACTGACGAATTCAGATGATGTCAGAAACCATGCCAATGAATTCCGAGCTAATTATAGTCATCGTCTGATTCCTGAGGTTGAACTAGAGTCTTGAATGTGTTGCATTACAATCTGTAGGGTTTGAATTTTACACTGAGGTTTCAGCCATCAACATGGATGTCTCGTTCATAAGCAGTCAAGCTTCAAGTCACAGGGGTGCTTGTGTTAGCTGTTTGTGAACTCAGTATGTCAGAAATATTAATGGTAACTACAGACGATTACTTATTTCATTCAAATTCAGTACAAGCACCGTGAAAGAACTTACATTTAGCAAATACCTTCCATAACCTCAAAACATTTCAAAGTATGCCAGTCAATGAAGCACCATTGAAGTGTAGTTACTGTTGTAATGTAGGAAACATGGCAGCCAATTTACGCACAGCAAGCTCCCACAAACAGCACTGAGATAAATGACCAAAAAATAGTCCAGAGTTTCCTGGAGATTTGCATCATTATATTGGTGCACTAATGTCACAGGGCCCAATTAACTGCCCAAAAGTCCCAGGAAATTATGTTGCAATGACTTCAACCATTACTTACATCAGTCCATAGTTTTCTGAGACTTTCGCTGTTGAGCAGATAATTATTACTCTGCCCCTCCATTAACATTAATGTCGAGATCACATTTTCTGGGTAAAGTCACTGATATCAATACTCCCAGTTAGATCATCCTAGAATTGTGCTGGTGGACCAAGTATAGAAGAATCATAACAGGGGCCCATTTAAAAGCAGCAACATTGCTTCTGGAAATTCTCACACTACTAGATACCATAACTGAAAAACACAAGGATAATCTTTGAAACTCTTTGAAATGCCTCTTGGGGTGGCTGTTGTCAATCAGGAATAAAATAATGCTCTCTTCTTAAAAGCCACAGCTCGCAGCCACAGCCTCATGATACAGTTAGTAACCTTGGTTCTAATGCAATTTTTATTCTTGTTTACATCTTTTAGTAATTTTCTACCAAATAGTCAAAGAAATCAGCTTGAAATCCCTGCA
This sequence comes from Heterodontus francisci, assembly GCF_036365525.1. Taxonomy (NCBI): domain Eukaryota; kingdom Metazoa; phylum Chordata; class Chondrichthyes; order Heterodontiformes; family Heterodontidae; genus Heterodontus; species Heterodontus francisci. Next base: position 113,314,868 of record NC_090377.1, read on the forward strand.
GAAATCAACAAGCAAAGTGGATTTTTAACTATCCATTGGCCAGGCTATTCCCTATTCACCTCTATGCTCACTGCAAAACATCCTAATGAATTTCTAGCAAATGTTTCTGTAAACTCACCACTGCAGGATCAGGTAAGCACAATTGTCTAACTTATGGCTCTCCTCCACAATATCAACATTCTAGTGAATCTCTTTTAGTGATTTTGGTTGAGGGATAAATATTGGCCAGGACATCAGGAAAATGCCCTTGCTCTCCTTTGAACAGTGCTGTTTTAAACCTACTTGAGAGGGCAGACAAGGCCTCAGTTTAATGGCTTTTTGTAATCTTGTCATAAGGCACTTCTGGCAGTGCATCACACCCTCAGTACTGCACTGAAGTGCCAGCCTAGATTATGTACTCAAGTCTCTTGACTGGGGCTTGATCTCACAACCTGACTCAGAGACAAGAGTGCTACTACCGAGCCAAGACCAACATCATGAACAAGGACAGCAACAGGGACCTGAAATGCAGATTGGAAAATTCAGCACCCTAACCCACGATTTCCCAATGTGGAATTTGCTGCTATGCCTGAGACAGGAGCACTGAAGTGGAAAATCCTGATCTGCCTATACAATGCCAAGGAAATGCAAAAAGAAGATTGTACAAATATCACCCATTCAATTGGAAAGACAATTATCTTATTATCTGGTGTCTTGGTTACACGGCCAAGGTCACAGGAAATATAGATATTAAATTGATGACTTTTGTTGCTAGCCAATTTATAATCATTGTACCAATCATAATCCCAGGACTGCAGATCATTATTTATAGGACAGGATTTAAGCCAAATGACTCTGATCTTTTATCAACAATGTTCTTTGCTTTTGAATGTGAAGTACAATAATGCATGGCAAAAGGTGAAACTTGTTGGTTTGATTATGTCTTCTATCTATCAGAGAGTACAATTCTCTCCATTCCTGTCCCCCCGTGTCCACAAGGTCTCCATGGCCATACACCAGCTGAGGATAAAGGCTGGTCAGTGCCATAGCCCCCAACTGGAGAGAACTCTCCCTTGTTGTTGTCTTTCCCCATGGAGTCAGTGTCTGGCCTCTGTATAGTACTTCTGTACAGAATTATTAGACAGGGGTTGGGTGTTGAAGCCTGTCCATAGTCATATTGGTGCCTCAGCACATTGTACAACTTGCTACTTTATTAAATTTAAGGGCAAATGAGTGCCAAAGTATGGAAAGACAGGGATTTACTTCCATAATTCTCCACAAAATGAGCTCTTGACCTGAACCAAACCATCCCTGGGAGAGTCTATGGGAAAGCACAGCACCTAATTCCCATTGACAGGGAGGGAAATAGTCAAGCTAAGCCTAATTGCCAACCAGCAGAGTCCTGGGAACGAGACTCCTTGGGGAGTGGAGAATAAATAAATGTACAACTCATCTGTGAGTCAATGTTTTACATGAAAAAAGTTAAGCATTATGTGGCTTACTGGAACGAAAATGATGACACTTGGGTTTTGAATAGATTTGTTTACTTCAGTTTGCTAGGGCTCATTAGGAAACAAGCATTATTCATACAAACCGGCACAAACTGACTTTCGCTGGAGGCTTCAGATGAAAACCTTCTCACAAAACCTCACAAATCACTCACTGAATTCCATTAAGTTTAACTTGTTCTCCTTACACAAAATGTGCTTAGAAATTGGATTGCACCCGAGTCGGACATGATCCCAGTACAGTGCGTGCACCTTGTAAAGATGGCAAGTTGATTCTCTGGGCCCTTTAAGAACCATTGGTTTGGCTGCCGGCCTGAAAAGCCTGACCATAGCATGCACGGTGCATGCTATGCTCAAAGGCAAACAAATTTTTACAAAGGGGCATTATCCCCATAATTTGCATAGGCCTAATGCCCAATTACGTGCATGCACTCTGGATGACTGCAGGATCCTGAACCAATATGGTATGTGGTGCACTTCCAGTGCAGATTGAGCATGTGCATGCCATATTGGACTCTTAGGGTTTTGTTGGCCACCACTGACATGTTTTGCTCTTGCAGTTTTTGAGTGTAGTCAAAATGGTGCTGATCCAAGTATTTGCCACTTCTGGTTATGATTAGAAGTTATATGTTAGCACATCCGATGGGTCAGTGAGTTTATCCAGTGAGTCACTGAGCTACATACATTGAGAAAGTCGCAGTGATGATTCCCCAGTCAACGCTGAGTGAACTGATTTCAGCAGAGGCAATAATAAGGAGACTATAACTGGCCACAATGCCTGCGGGATAGGGACAGCAAAATTTGGCAATGGTTCTCAACTCCTGATTGCTATCCCTGCTGAAAGTATGCAAGGGTGGAATTTGGTGCCCAGTTGCAGTGAATAGTTTGCTTGCATTCAGAAGTCAATAATGTGATGGCTGATGGTGACAGTTGCTTGTTTTTTATAGTTTATATCAATGATTTAAACTCAAATGTAGGGGGCATGATGAAGAAATTTGCAGATGATACAAACATTGGCTTGTGATTGACAGTGAGGAGGAAAGCTTTAGACTGCAGGAAGATGCAGATGGTCTGGTCAGTTGGACAGAAAAGTATAAAGTGGAATTCAATCTGGAGAAGTGAGAGATAATGCATTTTGAGAGGTGCAAGAAGGCAAGGGAATACACAATAAATGGGAGGACACCGAGTAGCGTGGAGGAACAGAGGGACCTTAGATAGTATGTGCACAGATCATTAAAGCTAGCAGGATGGGTAGATAAGGTGGTTAAGAAGGCATATGGCATGCTTTCCTTCATTAGCCAAGGCATAGAGCAGGGAGGTTATGCTAGTATTGTGTACAACACTAGTTGGACCACAGCTTGAGTACTGCGCACAGTTCTGGTTACCACATTACAGAAAAGATGTGATTGCACTCGAGAGGGTACAGAGGAGATTTACGAGAATGTTGCCAGGACTGGAAACGTTTAGCTATGAGAAAAGATTGGATAGGCTGGGGCTGTTTTCCTTGGAACAGAGGAGGCTGAGGGGTGACTCAATTGAGGTGTATAAAATTACGAGGAGCCTAGATAGAGTAAATAGGCATGATCTATTTAACTTAGCAGAGGGGTCAAAAACCAGGGGCCATTGATTTAAAGTAATTGGTAGAAGGATTTGAGGAGAGATGAAGAAGCATTTTTTCACTGAGAGGGTGATAGGGATCTGGAACTCACTGTATGAAAGGGTGGTAGAGGCAGAATCTCTACCTCATTTAAAAAAGTACTTGGACATTTACTTGAAGAACCATGACCTACAGGGCTACGGACCTAGCGCAGGAAGGTGGAATTAGGCCAGGTAGCTCTTTGTTGTCTGGCGCGGACTCGAGGGAATGAATGGCCTCCTTCTGTGTTGTAAATGTTTGATGATTTCTATGAGTTAGCCTAGGTGCACACTGAGTGCACATCAAGCATCAAACATCGTAGATGACACAAAACCAGGTGAGAATGTGTGTTGCGAGGAAGATGCAAAGTTGCTTCAAGGGGATTTGGACAGGCTAAGTGAATGCATAAGAACGTGCGAGATGGAATATAATGTGGAAAAATGTGAAGTTATCCACTTTGGTAGAAGGAATAGATGTGCAGAGTATTTCTTAAATAGTAAGAGATTAGAAAATGTAGATGTACAAAGGGACCTGGGTGTCCTTGTCAATAAATGACTGAAAACTAACATGCAGGTACAGCAAGCAACTAGGAAGGCTAATAGTATGTTAGCCTTTATCACAAGAGGATTTGAGTACAGGAATTGTATAGAACCTTGGTTAGACCGCACCTGGAGTACTGTGTGCAGTTTTGGACGCGTTACTTTAGGAAGGATATTATTGCCATAGAGGGAGTGCAACGAAGGTTCATCAGACTTGTTCCCGGGTTGGCGGGACTGTCCTGTGAAGAGATATTGGGGAAACTGGGTCTGTATTCTCTAGAGTTTTGAAGCATGAGAGGTGATCTCATTGAAACCTACAAAATACTTAAAAGGATAGACAGGGTAGATGCAGCTAAGATGTTTCCCCTGGTTGGGGAGTCTAGAACCAGGGGACACAATTTCAAAATAAGGGGGAACTCACTTAGGACTGAGATGAAGAGAAATTTCTTTATTCAGAGGGTTGTGAATCTTTGGAATTCTCTACCCCAGAGAGCTGTGGAAGCTCAGTCATTGAGTATGTTTAAAGCAGAGATTGACAGATTTCTAAATACCAATGACATAAAAGGATATAAGGATAGTGTGGGAAAAAGGCATTGAAGTGGATGATCAGCCATGATCATATTGAATGGTGGAACAGATTCGATGGGCTGAATGGCCTACTCCTGTTCCTATAAGCTTCATGTCTGTTCTCTGCCCCTTTCACATCAGGTGACTAGTAGGTGCATATGGCTCTGCAAAATGACTTAGCATCCAAGGATTAATGTCCTTGGACTATTCTAAATGAAATGATGGCCTCCATAATGGGTTTGGCGAACTTGAAACGAAGAGGTCGCCATTACTTTTAGTTGAAATGTCTGTGTTTCATTCCTGGCTGGTATTACAGAAATAACTAATGTACTATTCACATATGTATCAAACAGGTGGCTGCTGTATTCGCCAACATGGAGAATTCTTTCATCTCCTTTCAGTTGAGTATTAGGGAAAATTAAGCAATTGCACTTCTTATACTCACGGAAGAAAAGGAGAGCTGGGAGTGACCTATATTAAATCTTAAATAATCAAGATTATGAGTGAGAGCAAGGAATTTTATTCAAACAGATTATTCAATATGGTGGAAAGGTTCAAATTCCAGTGGATCTAAATCTAAGATTCAGGAAGTTAGGAATAAATAAGGAATTCAGGCAGAACTATTTCAAACAAAATTCGACTTGAGGAATAACAGTTTAAAAAAGACCATTGAAGTGAACAGTGTGAATGAATTTAAGAGGCTATTTCTATGTGTTTTTGAGAAGACATATAACTGGCAGATTTAGTGAGACGGCAGGGAGGGTTAGTCAAAAAACAACTAATGTCCTAATTTTAGTAAGACAAGCTAGTGAGAGGAGTCATTGGGTACATCCTTATCCGCAGTGTTTTCCCTAAAGCTCTTACACCCATTGTTACACACACACACACACACACACACACACACACACACACACACACACACACACACACATACACACACACACACACACACACACACACACACACACACACACACACACACACACACACACACACACACACACACACACACACACACACACGTTGGTCAGTGGCGCAGTGGTTAGCACCGTAGCCTCACAGCTCCAGCGACCTGGGTTCAATTCTGGGTACTGCCTGTGTGGAGTTTGCAAGTTCTCCCTGTGTCTGCGTGGGTTTCCTCCGGGTGCTCCGGTTTCCTCCCACATGCCAAAAGACTTGCAGGTTGATCGGTAAATTGGTCATTAGCAATTGCCCCTCGTATAGGTAGGTGGTAGGGAAATATAGGGACAGGTGGGGATGTGGTAGGAATATGGAATTAGTGTAGGATTAGTATAAATGGATGGTTGATGGTCGGCACAGACTCGGTGGGCCGAAGGGCCTGTTTCAGTGCTGTACCTCTAAACTAAACTAAACTAAACCTGCTCATGAAAGAATACTGTCATTTCTTTTGGAAAACTTACCTGAGGGATGGGGAAAAAGTCTCTGTGAACTGTGAGTACAAAAGCCAATACGAAGTGGGGGCCAATCTTTATATCAGAACAAGCAGATCTGTTATCATGGTTTAAAATTCATGTTTTCAAATCCCTCCATGGATTCGTCCCTCCCTATCTCTGTAATCTCCTCCAGCCCCACAACTCTCCAAGATATCTGTACTCTTCTAATTCTGGACTCTTCAGCATCCCCGATTATAATCTCACCGCCATTGGTGGCCGTGCCTTCAGCTGCTGAGGCCCTAAACTCTGGAATTCCCTTCCTAAACCTCTCCCTCCCTCTACTTTGCTTTCGTCCTTTAAGACACTCCTTAAACCTACCTCTTCGAACAAGCTTTTGGTCATCTGCTCTAATAGCTCCTTAAGTGGCTCGAAGTCAAATTTTGCTTTATAATGCTCCCGTAAAGTGCCTTGGAGCAGTCTATTACATTAAAGGTGTTATATAAATACAAGTTGTTGTTGTTGCTATTGCTGTGGCAAATTTATTGTTTTCATAATACTCTATCCGATTCACTGATTATGTATGGATACCAAGTCTATCTCGAAAGCAATCAAATTACACTTTTTTATTTAAACTTTAACATCTAAGAAAATAAATTGCAACAATCCAATAGCTTCACAGAAATATTACCTCAAATTCAATAACAAAAATCAGACAGAAAGCAACAGTGATTGGCGTGGGTTGGATGCATTTTGTTTTGTCTGACAGAAAACCTCATTGAAACCAAAGATTTCTTTCCACCCAAAGTTCGATGGTATCCAGAGCATGTTTAGAGAAGAAATGAACATTACTTCCTTTCAACAACAATCTTAAACAGAAAAGACACCCCCAGCTGAGGAATGCAACCGTTGTCCCTTACAGCCAGCTCATGCATTGCCTGCCCCACATGGCAAGTCACTGGGCAGCAATTAAATGAATACTCTCAACAGAGCCTTACCACAAATGAATAAGCCCTTTGGAGTTGAACTGTGTTTTATTTTTGGTTCTCAAAGTCTGAATGTAATCACTGTGCTGACTCCTCTGACAAAGTTCATAGGTGTAGGTTCCGAGGGTAAAAGCTGGTGTTAGATTGAGGGACAGATGAGGTTCCTGGTGTCTCCACGGGAACAAAAGTTGAAACTGGTGTCATTTTTTGCTTAATATCACTCGTTGCCTCTGCCCCTTTTTACCCCAAGACTCCCCCACCCAGCTGGAATGTGTACAACTTTATCTGTTGTTCTAGATTCTAGTCCCAATCATATTTCTTTTAGCAGTATTGGTGTGAAACAAACTTGTTTAAAAGTTTTACGGGTTAAAGGTGGCTCATTATACCCGTCTTAACTTTTAACCCTCTTCCAATTTTCTTCCCTTTCTCCCTACTAAACCGTCTTAGATGTTTTAACCCCTCCAACTTTCTTTATCCTCTCCTGATGGTGCTGCCCAATCGGAAAGGTTTGATGGGTGCTGATAGACCTCTTGTAGATCATCTATGAGCTAATATTCCATGTGGGAATCTAGACAGTGGGTACTATAACAAAGCTCTTTAGCTGTGTGAATCATTGCTACAGAGCCTACAATGTGCTCTAAGGACCATTCATATTTGACTGATTTAAAGGTGTGTCCTGGTCTGAAAGTCCCATATGGCACGACATTGTATTTGTAATTTAGGATTGAGGGTCTGTCCAGTGCTTTCAGTAATTTCACTTCTTGATCTCAGCAACCAGTTTTTCTTTTGATGTCTCGATTCTTGTTGTCAAAAGGCTTCCAAAGAAAGCATAGAAGTTTCATGACCATGCCCCAACCCTCCCCCCCCCCACCCCCAAACCACTGGTCCTGGCTTCAGATCATCAAGAAAATAATTGATGTTTTGTTTCTTTGTTGGATTTAAGTGCCAGCATGGTTGCCTCTGAGTCTGAAGGTTGTGGGTTCACTCCAGAGACCCGATTACAAAATCCTAAGCTGACACTCCAGTGCAGTACTGTAGGAGTGCTGCACTGTCAGAGGTGCTGTCTTTTGGATGCAACATTAATATGAGGCCATGTTTGCTCACTCAGTTGTATGCCACTATATTGGAGAAGAACATGGGAGTTATCCCCAGTGTTCTGCCCAATATTTAATCCTTCATCAACATCACTAAAAAAAGATTATCTGGTCATTCTCAAATTACTGTTTATGTGTGCCTGCTTGTAAACTGCAGGTATGGATCAGTAATCCAGAGGCCTGGACTAATGATCTGGAGACATGAGCTCAAATTGCACCACAGCAGCTGGTGGAATTTAAATCCAATTAGTTAAATAAGATCTGGAATAAAGTGCTAGTCTCAGTAATGGTGACCATGAAACTACCGGATTGTCATAAAACCCCATCTGGTTCACGAATGTCCTTCAAGGCAGGAAATCTGCCGTCCTTACCTGGTCTGACCTACATGTGACTCCAGACCCAAAGCAATGTGGTTGACTCTTAACTGCCCTCTGACATGGCCAAGCAAGGCACCCAGTTATATTTCAGAAGGCAGCTCCCCACCATCTTCTCAAGGGCAATTAGGGATGGGCAATAAATGCTGCCCTTGCCAGCGATGCTCACAATCCGTGAATGAATATAAAATAAAATGGCCCGCTGCACTTCCTACATTACGACAGTGGTTACGCTTCAAAAGTACTTCATTGGCTGTAAAGGGCTTTGGGACATCCTGAGGTTGTGAAAGGCGCTATATAGATGCAAGACTTTCTATTTCACCCATCTACAATTAACGGATAATCTGAGAGGAACCGTACTTGATAGCCAGGGCAGGAACTTTTGATTTATAAGGCTAATTATACTTCTGGGATCTGGAAAAGTTGAATGAAAATAAGTCAGATTTATTAAAACTGAAACTTATATAGTCTTTCAAAACAATTCCGACATTGATTTTTTGCTCTTTTTAATTGACTGTTCTTAACATAGACAGCAAAGACATACCACATTAATCCAAGGCCATCGCTACAGAGACAGAAAATCTACCTGACTAGTGACAGGGGTGGGGGAAACTGTGGCGTATAAATTCTCCTCGTGCCGTAGTGTAAACCAGGTGTTATCATGTGATTTGTCGCCCCACTTGTTATTCAGATCCATTGAAGGCAATGAATATCAGGAACGGTTTATAACTGGTGGCCAAAGCGATATCACCCATTTTTCACTGATGCCCGAGACAGGTTTCTGCTCCAGGGACATTTCGATCGACTGTTCCCACTGTGCAGACTTAACCCCTGCCTCCCCTTATCCCCTCCCACAACTGTTCCCATTATATAGACTCACTCCTCCCATCAATTGTTCTCGCTGTGCACACTCACACCCTCCCTCTCTCCCCCTCTCCCCCATTGACTGTTCTCGCTGTGCACACTCACACCCTCCCTCTCTCCCCCTCTCCCCCATTGACTGTTCTCACTGTGCACACTCACACCCTCCCTCTCTCCCCCTCTCCCCCATTGACTGTTCTCACTGTGCACACTCACACCCTCCCTCTCTCCCCCTCTCCCCCATTGACTGTTCTCGCTGTGCACACTCACACCCTCCCTCTCTCCCCCTCTCCCCCATTGACTGTTCTCACTGTGCACACTCACACCCTCCCTCTCTCCCCCTCTCCCCCATTGACTGTTCTCGCTGTGCACACTCACACCCTCCCTCTCTCCCCCTCTCCCCCATTGACTGTTCTCACTGTACACACTCACACCCTCCCTCCCTCACTCGGTATTATGTTTGCACCAATCAGTGGATGGTCTCTAATTGTTTCCTTTCTGGTGGATCCCAATCTCCAAACTGTGGATATAATTCTGAGAACACTCCTTTGATGTTTCTCACAAATTGAGAGCCCATTAGTTATTTCCCAATTTGTGGATATAACCTCTGCATTTTTAATGAACTGGGAATAAATTCAGTCTCTGATTCTTTGTATTCTGCCTTTATTTCCTAAAGTATTCTGGGATGGCTACTAGTGGTTACCTGCTGAATATTCCAGCTTTTTAAAAATATATTTTTCAGTTTCTGGATCTTCACTTTAGTGTTTTTTTTTTATTTTTGTTCACATGGCCCAGTTCTGATAAAGCTCTATCACATGATGCTTCACAGAGAATGCTTTGAATGTTGGGGTCCTCAGTGTGTATATATACTGAGGCATATGATGGCATAGTGGTTATGTTACTAGGCTAGTAATTCAGAGACATGAGTTCATCAGCCCTCTGTGAAAGCTGGGAGATTTAAATTCAGTTAACTAAATAAAATCTGGAATAAAAATCTAGTGGCAGTGACCATAAAATTACTGGATTGTTGTAAAAACCCATCTGGTTCACAACTGCCCTTTAGGGAAGGAAATCTGCCATTCTTATTCAGTCTGGCCTACCTGTGACTCCAGACCCACAGCAATGTGGTTGACTCTTAATTGCCCTCTGAAATAGCCTAGCAAGCCACTCATTTGTATTCAAGAGCCATCATCCTCTCAAGAGGCAGTTACAGATGTGTAATAAATGCTGGCCTTCCCCACTAATGCTTGCATCTGAGGGCAAATTTAATACCTCGTGTTAACTGAGTTCTATTTTGAGAGCCAAGATCATTTGGTGATGATCTGACGATTTGTTTGGGCCAGGGAGATGGTGAGAGTCCTGTCTATGTTGACTGAAAGCTTTGCAGGGTTGGGCCACTGTCCCATTCTTACTTTCTTCTGGGAGATTAGTGCCATTTTACTATTTTATTCCTTCACAGAATGAGGATGTCGCTGGGCATTTATTGCCCTTGAGAAGCTGGTGGGGAGCTGCCTACAGGAATTCAACTGAATGGCTTGCTCAGCCATTTCAGAGGGCAGTTAAGAGTCAACCACATTTCTGTGGGTCTGGAGTCACGATATTGGCCAGACCAGGTAAAGGCAGCAGAGTCGCATCCATAAAGGGCATTAGTGAACCAGATGCAGTAGTTTCGTGGTCACCAATATCGATGATAATCTTTTAATAAATTGAATTTAAATTCCACAACTGCCATGGTGGGATTTGAACTCATATCTCTGGGTCATTAGTCCAGGCCTCAGAATTACTAGCCCAGTAACATGACCAGTATGCTATTGTACCCAATCCCAATTTGGGCACTATAAGCTTCAAGGAAAGAGCTCCATACTGCTTAGTACCTCCACCATTCTGGGCAGACTGCATACATTAACAGGCCCATGTTCCACAGATGTTTCACCCACATATTGGTTGTTGTGGGGTGTGTAGGGGGCTGGAATTGGACTTCCCTACATGGGAGGGTTTGTAGGGAAAGGGGTGGAATGCATCCTTTAGCAGCTTATAGTGGTATTTAAACCAGCCTATGTGTTGCAGGGGAGGAAGTGTATTCTGATAGGTAGGCCACCAAACCCAGGACCTGGCCTGTATGAATTGTGCCCATTATGACCTTTCAGATTGGTGCCTACATAGTTGAATTCAGGGGCACAGCCAGAATGTGTGTAGTCAAGGGTTTTCTGGCTGCAACTTCTTCAACCAGGTGTAGAATTTGGAGGGGTTGGAGTGGAGTTGGTCACTTTTAATGTGCGATCCATTCAAACCTTCATGCATTCAGCTGCATGTGGTAGCACTGATAGTTGCCTCCCTACCTTTCCATCCCTTCCTTTCTAGCTCTCCTTTCTAGGCTTCCTTCATGCTTTCCATTTCATAGTTTTGAGGTGAACATGGGTGAAGGTGTGTTTTCAAGAGTCTGTCAGAGAATCAGATTCAATTCCAGAGAGACTGGCTCATATATATCACATCTATAATCCTTTTCTACCTTTTAAAAATATTTGACTTTTTCATTTTGCCATTTTAATTTCCCCTTTTAGTCATCTCAATGTGGATTTGATGAACGTTTACTTTTGTGCGGCACTCATACCAATAAATTCTTAAAAGCATTCCATTTCTGTTTGGTGTTTGGGAGCACTGACATGAGGAATCAGTTGTAACATCAATATTTACAGTTACAGATTTTCTCCAAAAGCAAACAACCCCTTTAGGGTGACAATTGGACAGAATTATTCCAGTATGAACATTATTAACTAATGATTGCTTTGGAAAAAGCATGAAATGAAATTCTGTAACTTGTAATCCATCTGTCACTAAATGGCCTCTAAAGATGTAAAGTAAACTGTTGGCAAGAGGGGACTAATAACAGTTCTTAATTTTCTTGGAGGAGTCTATGTGATGTGGCTTATGAGGATAGGAAACAGCGACTAATCCACGAGATCAGATTAGTGCATTTGCATGCAATACTGTGTGCTGGGAATAGGCTCAATTCCCTGAATCCGGATAGACTTTGGGCCAAATGAAGGCAATCACAACTTTTATTTGATCTGGAGGCGTTTGGAAATTTCAGCTGGGAAGGATGGGCATTATGCCATGTGTTTAGTTGGAAGATATTGCCAGGAATGGCACAGAAAAATAGTTTGCTTTCACCGCCTGCCATCTGGGGCTGCTTTGTAAGGTAACATGTGAATTTTCTCAAAGGTCAGACCTCCCGAGGTCATCAACATTCTATACGTCTGTTGTCGGAATTTTGTATTGGTCTGTGTTTGTTGTCTTCTTGTCACGTTATTTCTGTTGCTGTGTACAGTTAAAACAAAAGATGGGCTTCACAACAAGATTGTCATCCTCTTCTGGGTTGCTTTGGAAGGTAGGATGGTGGGGGGGTGGGTGGTGATGGGGTGGGGGAGCTCAGGGGGTCCATGGGAATGTGGCAGCATGTTCAATAGGCTTCCTCACACTAAAAAAGGTTGAAAACCACTTGGGTAAAGAATGGAGGTTAAATGCCTTCACAGGTATTGCAACACCAGCCTTCCGCTGCCCCCCTTTCCATCACCCTTCAGGTTTACCACCTATTGCTGAGGGCAAAACTCCATCGGAAACTTGTGGCATTTGGCATTAGATCCACCTTCTTGATTGTGGTCACGGGCAGGATAAGACTCTAGCCTCTCTGTATGGATCAGCAATGTCATTTCCACATTGCCCACCTTTGTAGTTCATCCCTTAGCACCAGGCAAGGTCTCTGGGTGTAGTGATAATGTGGCTAATGATGGTGTTTCGCACCCTTTACCTACATAATTAGAAACTCTTCCTCACCAAGGGCAAGAGCTCAGATCAGTCCTTTAGAAACATTTCTGTAATATAAATGCAGCAAATTTCAGGGCAGGAATAATCGATGGTCTATTCCCACATCGTGAGCATATTTCTAGCTCCCACAATGGCTGAGTGAGTCAATGCACCTTGCAGGATGGAAGTGAACCATCCAGACCAACCAAGAGCCACAGTAGCTCCCCTGTCTGTGCTCAGACTATGTTGACAGACCCCAGTGGGGGTGGAGGGTATCGTGGCTCAAACTGTAAACATTTGAAATTGTTGTTTATTTTTTCTGGCCATACCACTCGATTTCTCCAGCAGAAAGATCTGTTTTGCATCTAGACACATGTTTCCGCTCCTTAATTAATTTATTACAGTTATCTGCATTCCAAGAAACTTTGATCACTATAACTGCCCAGACCTTTCCATGGCCCTCTCTTGCAGACCATTGCTTCCAAGAAATGCATCTTCCGATCACGTTAACGCTTCACTGAGATGTGTAGTTGAGTCTTGGTGAACCATATTCTGCCTGGTTCGGTTCCTTTAATCATTATTTCCCGCTCTTTACCAACACTGTGCTGCAAGTAATGTTTATTTGCGTAGGTCAAACTGCTAAGTTTTGATTGGAAATATAATTTGCCACTGGATGGCTTGTCTTATTGACACAGTATGTTAAAAGCCATTGGGCCTGATCTTTTTGGGAGCTGCGTGCTCACTGAATGTGGTTAATGCACGGTTACTGCCAAATACACCCTTACTTTCCCACATCTTCCGTCCTTAAATGTTTTTGAAATAGATGAGGGAGTGACATTAGAAAGTATTGAAAGCTGAATTGAAATAATTAGTGACTAGTATGTTTCACAAGGGCCTGCTTGCTGATCTCTGCATTGTTGGGCCAAAAGTCTCCTTCTTCTGATAGCTACTAGGCTTCTATAAGATATGAGTTTATATAGTCTGAAACCAGTTGTCAGTGGGCAGAGGGCTAACTGCACAAATCTGCCATAAATTGGCAATTTGACTCTGCAAGGCCAGGGAAAGGGATAAGGGGTGGGTGGGGGAGAGAAGAAAGAACAAAAGGGAAAGTCAGTCACCCTATCACAGACCTTCCCTTTTGTTCTCCCCCCCCCCTCCACCCCCCCCCCCCCTCCACCTCTCCCCCACCACCCCCCCACCTCTCCCCCACCCCCCCCCCCCCCCCCCCCATCCCTTTCCTTGCCTCTGTGCTTGCTTAAAACCTGTCACATCTCTCACTTCTTCCACTTCGGGGGAAGGTCACTGACCTGAAATGTTAACTCTGTTTTTTCTCTTCGCAGATGCTACCTGACCTGCTGCGTATTTCCAGCATTTTCTGTTTTTTGTCTCAATTATTCCTGTTCTCCGCCCTCGTAAACTCCAGCTTTTCAAACTGCAGCTGCCTGTATCCTGTCCCACCCAGCCATCATTGCCATCTTTGATGACCCGCATTGGATCCCTTTCTTCCAACATATTCAAGCTAAGCTCCTAATCTTCACCTTTGAGTAGGAATAGGAGGAGGCCATTCATCCCCTCAAGCTTGTTCTGCCATTCAATTAGATCTTGCTGATTTCTATCTCTACTCCATTTACTCACCTTTCATCCCTATCCCTTGATACCATTGTCTAATAAAATGCTATCAATCTCACACTTGATTCCCACAGCGTTTAGAGGGGGAGGATTTTCCAGATTTACACTACCCTTTATGTGAAAAAGTGCACAGCCTTCAGATTTTCCTTGGCCCACTTCCTATCTAAACCCGTTCACCTCTCCAATTTTCTTTCTCCTCCTTTAAAACATCTACTCAAGGCATTTCTTCTCAACCAGGCTTTTGATCACCAACTCCTAATCTCTCCGTGTGTGGATCGATGTCCATTTCTCTGTCTATTTCTATTTGTGATTTGCCTTAGTGTGCTTATCTAATATCATAAGCTCTATATGAGAAGGAACTTCTTCACCCAGAGGGTTGTAAATCTATGGAATTCCTTGCCCAGTGAAGTAGTTGACGCTACTTCAGTAAACGTTTTTAAAGCTAAGGTAGATATCTTTTTGAACAATAAAGGAATTAAGGGATACGGTGGGAGCGCGGGTAAGTGGATCTGAGTCCATGAAAAGATCAGCCATGATCTTGTTGAATGGCGGAACAGGCTCGGGGGGCCGGGGGGCCTACTCCTGCTCCTCGTTCTTATGTTCTTAAATGTCAGATGCTGCTGTTAAGGTACATTTAAAGAGTTGAATAAAGGGAATGTTGTCTTGCATCTCATTTGTCCCATATCTGATGTAAAGCAAAATTTAGAAATGACATTATGAGGACTATTCGGAATAACTCTATTTTGAGGTGAATATTTGTGGCGTGTGAAATATTAAAAGTCAAGGGATTCCTTAAAGGCAGGTGAGGTGAGACAGTGGGGTGAGAAACAGAATGTGGCAGAAATTTTAAATACATTTTGCCTTAGTTTTCATTACAGAAACTGGCAGTGTGTTAGTTGTGGGTTCAAGTCCCACTCCAGAGACTTGAGCACAAAAATCTAACCTGATATTCCAGTGTAGTACCGAGGTACTGCTACCCTGCCAGAGGTGCTGTCTTTCAGATGAGATGCTAAACTGAGACCCCACCTGTCCAACTTAGGTGGATTTCAAAGATGCCATGGCCACTATTTTGAAGGAGAGCATGTTCTTCCTGGCATCCCGGGGGCAATATTTATGGCTCAAGTAACATTGCAAAAACAGGTTATCTGGTCATTATCATATTGCTGCTCATGGGAGCTTGCTATGTGCAGATTGACTGCTGCGTTTCCAACATTACAACACTTCAAAAGTACTTTATTGGCTGTTAAACGCTTTGGGATGTCCTGAAGTCATGAATGGTGCTATAGAAATGCGAGTCTTTCTTTCTCTTTTGTCTCAGTGCCCTGTGCATGAGTTGACATCTTAAAACAGGAAGATTGCAATTCCTTTGAGCTGTCAGTGAACTAAGGGTGAATAAACTAACCTCAGCAGGTAGGTTTTAATAATACACTCCCACACTCAGGGCAATATTTAATGTAGGCTAGGGGGGGTCTCATCCACTGGCTGGAGAGCCGGCGAGAGCCCCGTGTCATCTCCTTTCGGGAAGGCATGCTGAATTAAGTCCCAATTAGGGCACTTCAGTGGACAGTGGCAGACCTTCTCTGGGGTCAAGACCCCATAGGTGGAAGTCCCACCCACTGAGAGCTGCTGGCCAATCAGAGGCCGGCAGCTCTTTTGCTCGGCAGCGCCACCGGGGAGGCAGTGGCTATTGTGAGAAAGACAACCACCTAAGGCCCGGTTCAGCACTGGATCGGGTGAGTGATGGTGGAAGGAATTTCGTGGGGTGGGAGGGTGTAGGGGAGTTGACAACAAGGGCTGGGGGTGGCTCTCAGCTGGTTCCCCTCTTCCTGCTGCCGGGTCCTTCAATGAGTCACTGTGCCTTTGAATGAGGGACCCCCCTCTGCACCCCCAGGAGTGAAGAAGATAAAGAAAATCAAGAGGATGGCCAACAAGACCAACAGTCGCATCCCAGATGATCTCGCCGCAACTACAACTATAGGCGTCGTCGACCACAAAACCCTAAACCAAAAGATGGCGAGGAGACCAAGGCACCCAAAACACCAGCTGAGAACATCTCTGCTCCGGAGACCAAGCAGGGCAAGGCAGAGTAACACCAGCTCAGCTTGTCTAACATCAACTAATTTTGTCATCAAACGAAGACCATCAAAGTCAGGGGTTTGCATGTCGTATGCCCCATGTGGCGGCTGGCACACCTGCCACCGTGTTAATAGGAGCCATGGAGGGAAGAGGCCCTTAATTGGGCATTAATTGCCCATTAGGGGCATCAGTTGGCAGCAGGCTGAGAAGGCCTTCCACAGGCCTTCCCATCACGGACTTTATCAGGGTAGAGGTGGGAAGGTGGCAGGGTCCCCACCCGCCACCATCCTACCCAATTAAATGCCCTCCCCGCCTGCAAAAACGCCACGGAGGAGAGCACAAAATCCAGCCCTTACACACTGTAGGGGAGACTGGCTTAGGGTATCATGGGATACCTGGCGTAACTTGGGTCCCTGAAACTTGAGAAAAGCTTGCCTGTTAGACCCGAATCACATGAATAACCTAATTAAGAGGTTGATGAGGTGAATAATATAATCAAGGCAGGAGGCAATTAGGGAAGAAAGTAGATGGAGATGATGTAATTAAAGAAACAGCTTGTCAAGTAAACCTCCTGTAAACTGTATAAATTGACTGCTCAAACATTGTACTAGTTAGAATCGCTACGATCATTCGTGAGAGTAGGACTTCTCCTTGCATGCTCGTAATAAAGCTTGCTCATTTGGACAAGATATCTGACTCTCAGGGCACTTTTGGGTACTGAGGCAAGCCCTCACTAATTACTAATCGCACGTCAATCTAACATGACACTGTAATAGCATAATATACACCTTGGGTGTGTAGGTCGACTAACAAGGCCCATTATGTTATGGAGAGTCAAAATCTGTCCGCTACAGGAAGGGTGATAGCTGACATTATACAACTCTGGCTGCAGACAGGACATTTTGTCAGTAAAAATCCAACCAATCCCCCAGGCCTAGCTGAGTAAGGTCCAAGATGGACTTAGCAGTGCAATGATGAACACAGCACATTAATCATTCTCTAATGATGACAGGTTCATAACTGTTTATGTTTTCAGGATTTCGAGTGGCTACAATGCAGCTGTGATGAATGGTTGTGGGTCAGAGTTGACAGTTGGTTCTGTCTAACAGAACTGTTAAAAAATTTCACGTGCTTTCGTTCTCGATTATTTTTTCACTGTTGATAAGGCTGACGGCATCCCAGCTAGGAGAAGCATGGACCAATAGTGCTGTAGAGTTTGCATTATGTAGGAAAAGGGAAAAAAAGCAATGCACAGGCAGTCGGAGCAGGCAGTCACCCTGCACACATTCCACACAGTCAGAACAAGCAGTCACTCTGTACAGATTCCACACAGTCAGAACAGGCATTCACCCTGCACACATTCCACACAGTCAGAACAAGCAGTCACTCTGTACAGATTCCACACAGTCAGAACAGGCAGTCACCCTGCACACATTCCACACAGTCAGAACAAGCAGTCACTCTGTACAGATTCCACACAGTAGGAACAGGCAGTCAGCCTGTACACATTCCACACAGTCAGAACAGGTAGTCACCCTGTACAAATTCCACACAGTCAGAACAGGTAGTCACCCTGTACACATTCCACACAGTCAGAACAAGCAGTCACTCTGTACACATTCCACACAGTCAGAACAGGCAGTCACCCTGTACACATTCCATACAGTCAGAACAGGCAGTCACTCGGTACACATTCCACACAGTCAGAACAGGCAGTCACCCTGTACACATACCACACAGTCAGAACAGGCAGTCACCCTGTACACATACCACACAGTCAGATCAGGCAGTCACCCTGTACACATTCCACACAGTCAGAACAGGTAGTCATCCTGTACGCATTCCACACAGTCAGAACAGGCAGTCACCCTGTACACATTCCATACAGTCAGAACAGGCAGTCACTCTGTACACATTCCACACAGTCAGAACAGGCAGTCACCCTGTACACATACCACACAGTCAGAACAGGCAGTCACCCTGTACACATACCACACAGTCAGATCAGGCAGTCACCCTGTACACATTCCACACAGTCAGAACAGGTAGTCATCCTGTACGCATTCCACACAGTCAGAACAGGCAGTCACCCTGTACACATTCCACACAGTAGGAACAGGCAGTCACCCTGTACACATTCCACACAGTAAGAACAGGCAGTCACCCTGTACACATTCCACACAGTCAGATCAGGCAGTCACCCTGTACACATTCCACACAGTCAGATCAGGCAGTCACCCTGTACACATTCCACATAGTAAGAACAGGCAGTCACCCTGTCCACATTCCATACAGTCAGAACAAGCAGTCACCCTGTACACATTCCACACAGTCAGAACAAGCAGTCACTCTGTACACATTCCACACAGTCAGAACAGGCAGTCACCCTGTACACATTCCACACAGTCAGAACAGGCAGTCACTCTGTACATATTCCACACAGTCAGAACAGGCAGTCACCCTGTACACATTCCACACAGTCAGATCAGGCAGTCACCCTGCACACATTCCACACAGTCAGAACAGGCAGTCACCCTGTACACATTCCACATAGTAAGAACAGGCAGTCACCCTGTACACATTCCATACAGTCAGAACAAGCAGTCACCCTGTACACATTCCACACAGTCAGAACAGGCAGTCACTCTGTCCACATTCCACACAGTCAGATCAGGCAGTCACCCTGTACACATTCCACACAGTCAGAACAGGCAGTCACCCTGTACACATTCCACACAGTCAGAACAGGCAGTCACCCTGTACACATTCCACACAGTCAGAACAGGCAGTCACCCTGTACACATTCCATACAGTCAGAACAGGAAGTCACCCTGTGCACAATCCACACAGTCAGAACAGGCAGTCACCCTGTACACATTCCACACAGTCAGATCAGGCAGTCACCCTGTACACATTCCACACAGTCAGATCAGGCAGTCACCCTGTACACATTCCACACAGTCAGAACAGGCAGTCACCCTGTGCACATTCCATACAGTCAGAACAGGCAGTCACTCTGTACACATTCCACACAGTCAGAACAGGCAGTCACCCTTTACACGTTCCACACAGTCAGATCAGGCAGTCACCCTGTACACATTCCACACAGTCAGAACAAGCAGTCACTCTGTACAGATTCCACACAGTAGGAACAGGCAGTCAGCCTGTACACATTCCACACAGTCAGAACAGGTAGTCACCCTGTACAAATTCCACACAGTCAGAACAGGTAGTCACCCTGTACACATTCCACACAGTCAGAACAAGCAGTCACTCTGTACACATTCCACACAGTCAGAACAGGCAGTCACCCTGTACACATTCCATACAGTCAGAACAGGCAGTCACTCTGTACACATTCCACACAGTCAGATCAGGCAGTCACCCTGTACACATTCCATACAGTCAGAACAGGCAGTCACTCTGTACACATTCCACACAGTCAGAACAGGCAGTCACCCTGTACACATACCACACAGTCAGAACAGGCAGTCACCCTGTACACATACCACACAGTCAGATCAGGCAGTCACCCTGTACACATTCCACACAGTCAGAACAGGTAGTCATCCTGTACGCATTCCACACAGTCAGAACAGGCAGTCACCCTGTACACATTCCACACAGTAGGAACAGGCAGTCACCCTGTACACATTCCACACAGTAAGAACAGGCAGTCACCCTGTACACATTCCACACAGTCAGATCAGGCAGTCACCCTGTACACATTCCACACAGTCAGATCAGGCAGTCACCCTGTACACATTCCACATAGTAAGAACAGGCAGTCACCCTGTCCACATTCCATACAGTCAGAACAAGCAGTCACCCTGTACACATTCCACACAGTCAGAACAAGCAGTCACTCTGTACACATTCCACACAGTCAGAACAGGCAGTCACCCTGTACACATTCCACACAGTCAGAACAGGCAGTCACCCTGTGCACAATCCACACAGTCAGAACAGGCAGTCACCCTGTACACATTCCACACAGTCAGAACAGGCAGTCACTCTGTACATATTCCACACAGTCAGAACAGGCAGTCACCCTGTACACATTCCACACAGTCAGATCAGGCAGTCACCCTGTGCACATTCCACACAGTCAGAACAGGCAGTCACCCTGTACACATTCCACACAGTCAGAACAGGCAGTCACCCTTTACACGTTCCACACAGTCAGAACAGGCAGTCATTCTGTACACATTCCCTACAGTCAGAACAAGCAGTCACTCTGTACACATTCCACACAGTCAGAACAGGCAGTCACCCTGTACACATTCCACACAGTCAGATCAGGCAGTCACCCTGTACACATTCCACACAGTCAGATCAGGCAGTCACCCTGTACACATTCCATACAGTCAGAACAGGCAGTCACCCTGTACACATTCCACACAGTCAGAACAGGCAGTCACCCTTTACACATTCCACACAGTCAGAACAGGAGGTCACTCTGTACACATTCCCTACAGTCAGAACAAGCAGTCACTCTGTACACATTCCACACAGTCAGAACAGGCAGTCACTCTGTACACATTCCACACAGTCAGAACAGGCAGTCACCCTGTACACATACCACACAGTCAGATCAGGCAGTCACCCTGTATACATTCCACACAGTCAGAACAGGTAGTCATCCTGTACGCATCCCACACAGTCAGAACAGGCAGTCACCCTGTACACATTCCACACAGTCAGAACAGGCAGTCACCCTGTACACATTCCACACAGTCAGAACAGGCAGTCACCCTGTACACATTCCACACAGTCAGATCAGGCAGTCACCCTGTACATATTGCACACAGTCAGATCAGGCAGTCACCCTGTACACATTCCACACAGTCAGATCAGGCAGTCACCCTGTACACATTCCACATAGTAAGAACAGGCAGTCACCCTGTCCACATTCCATACAGTCAGAACAAGCAATCACCCTGTACACATTCCACACAGTCAGAACAGGCAGTCACCCTGTACACATTCCACAGAGTCAGAACAGGCATTCACTCTGTACATATTCCACACAGTCAGAACAGGCAGTCACCCTGTACACATTCCACACAGTCAGAACAGGCAGTCACTCTTTACACATTCCACACAGTCAGAACAGGCAGTCACCCTGTACACATTCCACACAGTCAGAACAGGCAGTCACCCTGTACACATTCCACACAGTCAGAACAGGCAGTCACCCTGTACACATTCCACACAGTCAGAACAGGAAGTCACCCTGTGCACAATCCACACAGTCAGAACAGGCAGTCACCCTGTACACATTCCACACAGTCCGAACAGGCAGTCACCCTGTACACATTTCACACAGTCAGAACAGGCAGTCACCCTGTGCACATTCCATACAGTCAGAACAAGCAGTCACTCGGTACACATTCCACATAGTCAGAACAGGCAGTCACCCTGCAATATAAAATGCTGGTATCAGTAATGATGAGCATGAAACTAATGGATTTGTTGTAGAAACCCAGCTTGTTCCCTCATGCCCTTTGGGGAGGGAAATCTGCCATCCTTACCCAGTCTGGCTGTATGTGACTGCAAACCCACAGCAATGTGGTTGGCTCTTAACTGCCCTCTGAAATGGGCTAGCAAACCATTCAGTTGTATTCAAGAAGGCAGCTCACCACAACCTTCTCAAAGGTTATCAGGAATGGACAATGAATGCTGGCCTTACCAGCAACATCCACATCCTGTGAATGAATAATAAAAAAAAACTTGCTGTCTTAGTAGACCTGACACTAAACATGTCCAACCAATGCAGAGCAGCAATCAACAAGATGTTGAACTACGCAGCCAAAACAGTAGAATAAGCCAGAGAAAATAAATGATGAAACTTTATAAAACTTGAGTCAGATTATACCACGAATACTGTGTCCACTTCTGGTTGCCAAAAAGCACGAGAGACATTTACGTATTGGAGGCTGTGCAGAGAAAACAACAGACTAGCGCCAGTGTCAGGGACCTGGATTTTGAAGAATGATCAGAGAAACATGGGCTTGTTATTCTGAAAAGGAGGCATCTGAGGGGTGACCTTATAGGCGTAAATAAGTTTGTTAAGGGTGTTGAAAAATTAACCCAAAATGTAACTTTGAATTTAACTATTTGAATAGGACCAGAGGATATAGGCTCAAACTAGAGAAAGGTACTTTTAGGGCAGGTATCAGGAAATTCTCCTTCACACAATGAGTGATCAACATGTGGAGTAAACTTTCGGATAGAGTAGTGAAAGTAAAAATGATTTAAGAAACAACTGGATGCTATGAAAGGAAGGGTATTAGGATCTTTCTGCAGGGATGAATAAAATGGGCTGAATGACCTTCCTTATCAGTAGAGAATCAAACTGTTCTCCTCCTGTAAGTGTAGCAAAAGTACATTCGCACTCATCTTGAGCCTCTAACCATGAATAGATCCATTTTAAATTCTCTGCACTGTGAGTGATCTTTCTATATCACTGGCAGTCACAAGAGTCCCAGCAGGCTGACAGCACCTTCTGACAGATGCACAATGCAGGAAGCTTGATGTATTCGCATGTACTTCTGCTAACAACAGAAACTGTCATAAACAGACGCATAAGCATTAGTTTCCTGTTCATTGGCCAAATCGAATCTTTGATGGGTTGTGGGTTTTTCATTTTCAGTGGAATACATTAACGCAAAGCTTTTTTTTTAAGGATTGTTCTCTTTAGAGAAGAGAAGGTTGAAAGGAGATTTGATAGAGGTGTTCTAAATCATGAGGGGTTTGGACAGAGTAAATAGATGGAAACTGTTCCCATTGGCAGAAAGATCGAGAACCAGAGGACACAGATTTAGGATGATTGGCAAAAGAATTAAAGGTGACATGAGGAAAAACCTTTTTACACAACAAGAGGTTACGATCTGGAATGCATAGAATTATAGAAATTTACAGCATGGAAAGAGGCCATTTGGCCCATCATATCCATGCTGGCCACCAAGTAGCCATCGAGCCAGATCCCACTTTTCAGCTCTTGGTCCGTAGCCTTGTAGGTTATGGTATTCCAAGTACATATCCAAGCACCTTTTTTAAATATGGAGGGTTTCTGCCACTACCACCCTTTCAGGCAGTGAGTTCCAGATCCCCACCACCCTCTGGGTGAAAAAAAATTCCCCTCGAATGCCCTCTAAACCCTCTTTTACCCTAAATCTATGCCCTCTGGTTATGGACCCCTTAACAAAGGGGCACAAGGCCTCCTTTTCCATTCTAGATCCCTCATAATTTTATACACTTCAATCAGGTCACCCCTCAGACCCTTTGTTTATTTTTAATTTTTATTTTTATTTTAGAGATACTGCACTGAAACAAGCCCTTCGGCCCACCGAGTCTGTGCTGACCAACAACCACCCATTGATACTAACCCTGCAGTAATCCCATATTCTCTACCACCTACCTACACTAGGGGCAATTTACAACTGCCAATTTACCTATTAACCTGCAAGTCTTTGGCTGTGGGAGGAAACCGACGAAAACCCACGCGGTCACAGGGAGAACTTACAAACTCCACACAGGTAGTAAAAAGCCCTAAAATAAAAACAAGAAATGCTGGAACCACTCAGCAGGTCTGGCAGCATCTGTGGAAAGAGAAGCAGAGTTAACGTTTCGGGTCAGTGACCCTTCATCGGAACTAGCCTATCCAATCTTTACTCATAACTAAAATTGTCCAGGCAACATCCTTGTAAATCTCCTCTGTACCCTCTCTAGTGCAATCACATCTTTCCTGTAGTACGGTGACCAGAACTGCACACAGTTTTCCAGCTGTGGCCTAACTAGTGTTTTATACAGTTCCAGCATAAGCTCACAGCTTTTATTTATTTATTTCCAAAATATACTTTATTCATAAAAATCTGCAAAAATTACATTGCCAAACAGTTTCAAACAGCACCAAAAAATACAAACATTGCAAGGGAGATCAGTTTCCTTCCATACTATCATGAGTTTCTTCACAACCCTTCCCTTTCACTATTGTCATGCCAATTACAGTTTTACATTTACAGCAAATGAAAATATCAACGATACAGTTCAAGGGGTTTCCCATGGTTCCAGCCCCTCAGTCCAGCTTGGTGGGGGTCCTTACACTGTAGTCTTTCCCCATTGAGCCTTTGCTGCGGCTGCTCCAAGCTTTAATGCGTCCCTCAGCACGTAGTCCTGGACCTTGGAATGTGCCAGTCTGCAACATTCGGTGGTGGACAACTCTTTGCGCCGGAAGACCAGCAAGTTTCGGGCAGACCAAAGGGCGTCTTTCACCGAATTGATAGTCCTCCAGCAGCAGTTGATGTTTGTCTCGGTGTGCGTCCCTGGGAACAGCCCGTAGAGCACAGACTCCTCTGTTACAGAGCTGCTTGGGATGAACCTCGACAAAAACCACTGCATCTCTTTCCACACCTGCTTTGCAAAGGCACATTCCAGGAGGAGGTGGGCGACCGTCTCTTCCCCACCACAGCCAACGCGGGGGCACTGTGCGGAGGGGGCGAGACTTCGGGTGTGCATGAAGGATCTGACGGGGAGGGCCCTTCTCACCACCAGCCAAGCTACGTCTTGGTGCTTGTTTGAAAGTTCTGGTGATGAGGCATTCCACCAAATGACTTTGACGGTCTGCTCGGGGAACCATCCGACAGGATCCCCCGTCTCCTTTTCCCGTAGGGCCTTGAGGACATTCCGTGCAGACCACTGCCTGATGGACCGGTGGTCAAAGGTGTTTTCCCGCAGAAACTGCTCCACGAAGGATAGGTGGTACGGCACGGCCCAACTGCATGGAGCGTTCCGCGGCAATGTGCCCAGGCCCATCCTTCGCAACACCGGGGACCGATAGAACCTCAGCACATAGTGACACTTGGAGTTTGCGCACTGGAGCTCTACACACATTTTGATGCAGTCGCACACGAAGGTGGTCATCAGGATGAGGGTCACGTCGGGCACATTTTTCCCACCCTTGTCCAGAGATTTGAACATCATGTCCCTCCGGACCTGGTCCATTTTAGATCCCCAGATCACAGCTTTTATATTCTATGCTTTGGCTACTAAAGGCAAGTATCCCATATGCCTTCCTGACCACCTTATCCAACTGTGATCCCTGTGGACATGCACTCCAAGATCCCTCTGTTCCTCTACACTTCTCAGTATTGTCAAGAAAACACTATATGCCAAATGAGAAATATGAATTAATTAGTTGGAAACTTACTTTGGACTTTTAATGGAGAAAATCCTACAGTTAACTCTTAAAACACTGGCAGCCAAGATGAGCACCTTAATTTGCATCTGAAATAACTTTGCACATTCCAAGGCCCAACCAGAGCCAGAAGTCTGAGAAGCTCTGGATCCAGAACAATAGCTGGCTCTAAGTAATTGAATTACCTAGGATGCTTCATTAACGCGGCAGTCAAGGCAATCCTGACACATTGACTTTGAAAGAGAAACCCCGCCCCCCCCCCCCCCCCACCCCCTCCGAGTGTAAATATTGGCATTCTTGGGCCTGTGGAGGCAATTCTGAAACTTGTATCTCATTAGAAAGATCCAGAGAATACCCTGAGACAGTCATGCGACCGTCTGTCCATCTCTGAAAAAACTGAGAGTTTTGTTACACACAAGAATCAAGCAATAACGGAGTGTGCAGCAACAGAAAAGGCTGTGTGCCTCTCTCTCTCTCTCTCTCTCCAGAAAACATCAAGTTTGAAAACTGTCTGCAACTGTGGACCCTCCAAGCCTACAGACTGCTACAGTCAGAGTCCAGGGGAAGAGAGCCATTACAATTCTGCCTCCAAGAAAACCCTGAGCAAAGCAAGCCAGCCACAAAGTTCACTTTGACCAGCCAGGGATTTCAAGAATACAACTCTAGCCGGAGGACCACCGAATCATTCAATCTCAGACTGTCTATTTATCTTTTATTTATTCTGGACTTTAATACAACCAAAAACCTACTTTCCACTTCGTAATCTATTTGTGTGTGTGTATGATCGTTGTGGTGAATGTGTAGTGTATTTTTTATTATTTTAGATCGGGTTTAGCTTGTCGGGTATAATGAATTTACCTCTTTCTTGTTTAAACTCAAGAAAACCTGTCCAATTGGTTCTTTCACAATCAGATTCCTTGAATGCCTCCCACTGATCTGGCGCTGCTTTAACTTCAAGTAGCTGTTTCCAGTCCACTTTAGCTAAATCACATCTCAGCTTAGTAAAATTAGCTTTTCCCCAGTTGAGAACTTTTATTCCTGGTCTATCTTTGTCCTTTTCCATAACTATTCTAAATCCAACTGAATTATGATCACTTCCACCAAAATGTTCCCCATCTGATACCCCTTCCACCTGCCTAGCATCATTCCCTAAAGCTAAGTCTAGAACCATCCACCTCTCTTGTCGGGTTTGCTACGTACTGGCTGAAAAAGTTCTCCTGAATACATTTTAAGAATTCTGCTCCCTCTGTACCTTTCACATTAATTCTATCCCAGTCAATGTTAAGGTAGTTGAAATCCCCCACTATTACTGGCCTATTGTTTTTGCACTTCTCAGAGATTTGGCTACATATTTTCTCTTCTATCTCCCTCTGACCGTTTGAGGGTCTATAGTGCACTCCCAGTAGTGTGATTGCTTCTTTTTTGTTCTTCAGTTCAACCCATATGACCTCATTTGATGATCCTTCTACCATATCATCCCTCCTCAAAGCTATAATTCTTTTTTTATTCAATGTTGTGCCCCCCCCCCCCCATTTTTATTCCTCTCTATCTTGTCTGAAAAGCCTGTAACCAGGAATGTTGACCTGCCATTCCTGCCCTTCTTTCAGCTATATCTCAGTAATAGCTACAGTATCATACTCCCATGATGGCTCCATCCTACCAGGGGTCTGCAGCAATGGTGCTTGAGTATCTCCCATGTGCTCGCCTGCTGGAGCTAAGGGGGTCAATAGTAAGGGGAGGACAAGACTCCACTTACCCTGGGGTGTCCTGAGAGGAGGGCCCCAGGGAAGTTGATGTGCAGTCCTCCTCCATCAGTGAGCACAATGGCACCTTCCTGACTCCCTGAGGGAAAAGATGGAGGTCCAGGTTCCATATCCCCTCTTGCTTAGATTCTGCTGCATCGAGCGCACGGCAACAACGATGGAGCGGAGGTTAGATCGCTTATGGCTCGAGTGCTCAACCAGACTCGCCACAGAGCTCGCCAAACTCTTAACTGAGGAAGCCATACACTCAAATGCCTTGGATGTGGCAGACGTCATGGCTTGCATGGACTCCTCCATGGCACGTGCAATGTCTCACTTTGGCTGGTTGCCAGGATAAATACGTGGAGTTCTGCCAAGACATTCTATTTTATGTTACAAGGGCATTTGATGGCATTACGTACAAGAGCCAGTGGGAGAGGCGAAGTTGAGTCTTATTAAAGCTCTGAATGTGGACTGCCTTTGAGGTGCGTTTTGACTTTGGAGTTAGTTATTTGAGTGAGCCGTTTTAAAAAAAGACTTGCATTTGCATAGCGCCTTTCACAACCACCAGATTTACTTTTGAAGTGTAATTGCTGTTGAAGCTGCCTTGAGGCTCATTAAAGGACTGATTGCCACTTAAATTTCCTGCTCGTGCTCATTAAAGAGGCTGCATGGCATTTTGGTGGCTCGTAACTCAGTTAATGTCCTTTACAAACAGCGACCAGCTAATTGGGAGGAAACACGGTGTTGATGTTGATTGCAAGCATGGCTTAAAGGCATACTCACTACTTAAAGTGTTCCTCACCATTTCATGGTCATTGCTGCTGGAGCTGTTAAGAGGACCTCTGAAATACATCAGGAGACTTTTTGGAACACCCCGTCAAGACTTCAGTAACACTTGAGCAACATTTATTCCAAACATTCTTTGAGGAATTCACCTAAAAACAGCAAATGCTGTGCTACTTCACCTTATAGGAGTCAGCAGGAGAATGGGAGTGCTTGGTCATGGACATCTTGCTATGGGTCCCTTTCTTCTGGATGAGGAATGGGAGGAGGAGAGAAGGCCAGGCAGAGCAGCACCAGCTGCTGCTGGAGAGAGGGACAGGAGGGCAAGGGGGAACTCCTTCCCCAACTTCAGGTACAGGACATCTCGTCATTTCTGGACTTCCTTCACCAGGACCTCTAGTGCCATCTAAGAATCTCACTTGGTGCTTGAGCCATCCTGGCAGCCAGCCCACTCCATATGGTCAGTGGAAGGGAGTATCAGGAGTCCACATATACTGCTCAATGAAAATTGCTTCTAATCAGCACTTGAGTGCTAAACCTGTAGGTTACTGGTTAGCACCTTCAGGTAAGTTCAAATTATGGGAATCAGCAATTAAGACTAAAATTGTGTGACAAATCTAGGCTTTCATACAGGCAAATCTTAATAGCACTGCACACATTTAGCATTTGTTTTCACCCTTTGGCCCAAATATTTTACAGGGTGCTTCAAATTGCTAATTGTGTATCAATTGTTTAATTATATGCAGACGGAAGGTGTTAATTAGGATCTTTCATAAGCACATATAAGGAGACACTTACTAAGACTGGTGTGTTTTTATTTTGAGTCAGGAGTTTGTAATCCTTTTAGTGTGTACAATAAATGTAAGCCTAAGTAAAGATTGGCTCCAGCATCATCCTTCAACAACAAGCTTTCTGGAATAGAACACAAATGACAGCAACCTATTCAAGGGTTCAGATAACATCCTAAATCACAAAATGGAAGCAGTTTATTACTGTCTCCTTGGTTTTGTGATGTTTTACATTCATAAAACAGCCTCTTGTTTGTGTCATTCTTTACAATATCGAAAAGAAGTTTAAGAGACTTGTTAGCAGCATTTAAGCTGCATTCATGGGATTGAAGGGACAGTGGCAACATCACAAAATCACAGATTCACAGAATTGTTACAGCGCAGAAAGAGGCCATTCGGCCTATCGTGTCTGCACCAGCTCTCCAAATGAGCAATTCACCTAATGCCATTCGCCTGCCTTCTCCCTGTAACTCTGCACATTCTTCCTTTTCAGATAGCAGTGTAATTCCCTTTTGAAAGATCAGGGACGATGGGTTGAATGGCTTCCTTCTCTGCTGAATCATTCTATGATTTTATGGCTGGAATTTTTTGCTTGCCGGGCAGAGCCATCCATCAACCGAAAGGTCGGTGGCGATCCCGCTTCCACCGGGCTTGGGGATCCAGACCGGCTTTTATGGTCCCCAGGCCCTTAATTGATCTTAGGTGGGACTTCCACCTTATTGAAGCAAGAAATTCGCCTAATGGAACTGGCGGCCAATCAGCAGGCTGACAGCTCTTAGTCCCAGCAGCACCACTGGGAGCGGTGGCCACTGCTGGGACTACACCCAGCTTCAAGAGGAAGAGGAAGGACAGCCCCGGAAAAGAGGTATGTTCTTGGGGCCTCGCCAGAGGTGATTGGTCGGGTCCCAGCGAGGCAAGGGGGGGGGGGGGGGGGTCGTGTTGGGTGTTGGGGATGATTGGGGCATTGGGAGCAGCCCTCCGTCAAGCACAGGGTGCCCTATCAGGTGGGCCCCCCCGCCCCAGGCCATCAAAAGCCCGCTATCAGGTGGCTTTTCTCAGGCCTGGGCTGCCCGCTAGCCAACAGGAAAATCCCTGTGGCGGCGAGCGGAGGCCCTTAAGTGACCGTTAATTGGCCAGTTAAGGTCACTGATTGGCCTGAGGTGGGCAGGCTGTTTCTCTCCGCCACCATCCCGCATAAAATGGCAGCGGAAGTGGGAACAGGCCAGGAAGGGTCCCTCAAGCCTCCCACTCCATTTTAGGCCCCCCCCACCCATGCTGCCACCAGCCAGCTCTTCTGGAGGGGGTGCATAAAAGTCCAGCCTATGTGTTCATGGTGCTGTTTTAATCCAGTTTCCGCAGGATTCTGGGGCCGGATTTGCAAATGTTGGTAGGTTCAGGACCCAGTGCAGAGGTCGTCTCCATAACCTGACCCTTCCGGGACAGTCTGAAATTTTCAATGTGAGGGCAGGTGGGAGGGAATGGGGAGGCTGCTTTCCTCCGATGAAGGGCCCATTAAGCTCATGGAGGAGCTCATTAAGGGGTTGGCGAGGGTCTGCACTGCAACTTTCAATTAGGATTCTGGTGAGCACAATCAGTCTGGTATACAATAGTGCACAGCTGTCGGCCTCACAGCAGGCAGAGGGCAAACTTCATTGTTGCACGATAGAATGTTTTTTGGCCCATGGGGGTCATGCGCTGGGCAAAGCGCAGGACATTTTTTTATCTTGGAAGCGCTGCCTCACGTGTTTATTCTGCTGGTCCTCCAAGGAGCTGCCTGCTCTCATCGGCAAAGGCTGCAGCAGGCCCCATCATGGTTGCCGCCTGCCTTTGCCACTCGTGCTCTACCGGCAGCTCCCACTGCCTGCAGACGCTCGGTGTCACTAATTGGGGGCGGAGCTTGCCTTCTGCCGAATTAGGGCATTAACGTTTGAAGATCGCGTCACATTATAGACACAGCTCAGGCATGGGGTCGGGACCGGCAATCATTTAGGAGTCAGGCTTCCAACCCTGTTTGGAAAATTCAGCCGCAGGTGTCATTGGCGGATAGTGACTTGCTGTGCTGTTGTACCATGCCATTTGAATTGTTGTGGCATTGACCTTTATTCCAGTTCTAGTTGATCAGTTTTCCACTGCCCACTCCCTTTCCTACTACCTCCTCACTCCCATCGCCATTCCTACCTAATCAGGCAACCCCTATAACCTCTACTCTCCTGTGCTACTCCCCCCAACCTTAGCTCTCCAGTCACTCTACCCAACCTAAAAACACCATTGTTGCAAAACTCGCCATGTCCTGGACTTTCTGCTACTTTTATTTGATTTTGGCATCACCTGAACAGGTTGTGCCATTGATATGAAACCTATCAGGAGATGTGAATGAATTTTGTTCCTTTTCATTGAATGCGCCCTGTCCTGAATGATGTGGCCTTCAATAATTGGACCAACATTATCTTTTACACAATGTAGACAATCACAGCTACACACAGCTGTTAGGTAGGTGGAGGTGGGAGTGTTATACAGTCAGAGGGTATTCCTTCTGGAGAAGAAGATGGGATGGTACTATGGGTAGATGAGAAATGGGCACAATATTTTGACTTCCAAATGAATGTTCGGTGCCAGCTGACTGTGGCATGACCTTTATTTGGCTGCAAGTAATCCCAAGCCCTAGAGTGTCCTTCCTGCTTGTGATGGGGAAGATGTGTTTAAAGGAAGATATTAGTAGGAAGTAAAACAGTGAAGAAAAAAATTGGCAATTTTTAAAAAGAAAACACTTCAGAAAGTAAAAAAAGTGTTTTCAGTTCAAGCCCCTTCTGTCGGTCTGGTAAATATTTCACAGTGATCTTCATTAACCAGCGAAGTGAATTTATTCAAATTTTTAGCTTGAATCACCGCAACATTCCAACGCAGTTTTGAGAACGTTCCCAGGGAGAATGCTGAAATTTTCCTCAGTGTTTTTTTTTCTGAACTTGAAGCCAAACCTGATGAGTAATTTTTCCCAAAGTCAGGAGGAGGCTTTAAAGCAAAAAGTTGATACGAAGCCTAATTAGGTTGGCAAAAGAACAGTGGATCACTCAAGCTGGAAAAACAATCGGAATTTCAAAAAAAACTGGTGACAAGTGCTCAAATGGTTGGCAGTGCTGTGATTGATGCAGTGTGAAGGTATTTAGGAAACATTACAAATTGGTAACCATGTTTTTTAGTGAAAAATGTTTGGTTATAGGCATTAAAATGGAATATAATATATTTTTTATTTGTTCTTGGGATATGGGCTTTGCTGGCAAGGACAGCATTTATTGCCCATCCCTAATTGCTGTTGAGAAGGTGGTGGTGAGCCGCCATCTTGGACCGCTGCAGTCCATGTGGTGTAGGTACACCCACGTTTAGAAAGGGAGCTCCAGGATCTTGATCCAGCGACAGTAAAGGGACGGTGATATAGTTCCAAGTTAGGGTGTTGTGTGACTTGGAGGGGAACTTGCAGCTGATGGGGTGTTCCCGTGCGCCTGCTGCCATTCTCCTTCTAGGTGGTTTTGGGAGTTGTTGTTGAAGGAGGCTTGACAAGTTGCTGCGCTGCATCTTGTAGGTGGTACACATTGCTGCCACTGTGCGTCAGTGGTGGAAGGACTGAATGTTTCAGGTGGTGGATTAGCTTTGTCCTAGATGGTGTCGAGCTTCTTGAGTGCTGTTGGAGCTGCACCCATCCAGGCAAATGGAGAGTATTCTATCACACTCCTGACTTGTAACTTGTAAATGGTAGACAGGGTTTGGGGAGTCAGGGGGTGAGTTACTCACCGCAGAATTCCCAGTCTTTGACCCACCCTTGTAGCCACAGTATTTCTTTGGCTGGTCCAGTTAAGTGTCTGGTCAATGGTAACCCCCAGAATGTTAATGGTGCATTTACTTAATTAGTTAGTGCAGTAAATCCCTTGCCACATATAATGGGACTATAAATATTGTTGAAAGATGAGAAATGAGCGATGTCAATATTTTCAACCAGAGCTCAAGGTGTGTGACTGTCTTCAGGAAAGACTAGCCAACAACTCTGTTTCGAAGCTCCAACATGATAAGGTAAACCTTGTTGTATGACATTATCATGTCAGTCACAAGAATGTAATTGTGGCACATCGCTACGTCACCTTGTCCATCCAGAAACCAAACACTTTTGCTCAATGCTTGCTCAATGAAGAATGTGCTTCTTTAAGTAGTCTAATAGTCTCTCGAGATAAGGAGGCCCAAAGAAAGAATAGTCATCTCAACTTGGGGAGGGGACATCGATATGCAGGCAATTGAAGGAGAAAGTAAACTCTTATTGTTCTTGGCATCCAGATGCTTTACTCCTGAAAGCTGCCACTCACCACACCGCCCCCCACCCCCCCACCCCTCCCCCCACAGCCCCATCACCAGAACAACAGGACTGCAGTTAAACTAGAATCCTGATCATCATGGAGGAGTAGACTAGCAGAGATTGATTGTCCAACTGGACAGAGAGGCAAGCTCCATTCAATTATGAGAGAAACCCAGGTTTAATTGAAGATGGATTTCTAAACAAATATTTTTACTGATTCTACACAGAGTTCAGGTTTTAACTTTGCACCAGTTTTCTGAGATCCACATCTTCGGCCTAGCCTTCCACCCTGGGTGATGAAGAACATGTATGTATAAGTAATCATGAATGCTTGTGCAGCTTATGTGTCAGAATAGTTGTTTCTCAAATTTTCTTGACTAACTGAGTGTGAAGCTGCCTGCTGAAATTGTTGAGATTTTTTCATTGTTCGATTTCCATGATTCACTGAAAGACAGCCTGATCTTGAACTAGTTTAAGATAGCATTAGATCCAAGGAAGAGGCATATGAATTCACCAGAAAAAACAACAGACCTGAGGATTGGGAGCAGTTTAGAATTCAGCAAAGGAGGACCAAGGGATTGATTAAGAAGGGGAAAATAGAGTACGAGAGCAAGCTTGCGGGGAACATAAAAACTGACTGTAAAAGTTTCTATAGATATGTGAAGAGAAAAAGATTAGTGAAGACAAATGTAGGTCCCTTACAGTCAGAAACAGGGGTATTTATTATGGGGAACAAAGAAATGGCTGACCAACTAAATGCATACTTTGGTTCTGTCTTCACAAAGGAGGACACAAATATCATACCAGAAATGTTGGGGAACACAGGGTTTAGTGAGAGAGAGGAACTGAAGAAAATCAGTATTAGTAGAGAAATGGTGTTGGGGAAATTGATGGGATTGAAGGCCGATAAACCCCCAGGGCCTGATGGTCTGCATCCCAGAATACTTAAGGAAGTGGCCCTAGAAATAGTGGATGCATTGGTGGTCATCTTCCAAGATTCTATAGACTCTGGAACAGTTCCTACAGATTGGAGGGTAGCTAATGTAACCCCACTATTTAAAAAGGGAGGTCGAGAGAAAGCAGGGACTTATAGACCAGTCAGCCTGACGTCAATAGTGGGGAAAATTCTAGAGTCCATTTTCAAAGATTTTACAGCAGAGCACTTGGAGAACAGTGGTAGAGTCGGATAGAGTCAGCATGGATTTACGAAAGGGAAATCATGCTTGACAAATCTACTAGAATTCTTCAAGGATGTAACTAGTAAAGTTGATGAGGGTCAGCCAGTGGATGTGGTTTATTTGGACTTTCAGAAGGCTTTCGACAAAGTCCCACATAAGAGATTAGCATGTAAAATTAAAGCGCGTGGGATTGGGGGTAGTGTATTGCGATGGATAGAAAATTGGTTGGCAGCCAGGAAACAAAGAGTAGGAATAAATGGGTCTTTTTCCGAATGGCAGGCAGTGACTAGTGGGGTACCGCTGGGATCGGTGCTAGGACCCCAGCTATTCACAATATATATTAATGATTTAGATGAGGGAACTAAATGTAATATCTCCAAATTTGCAGATGACACAAAACTGGGTGGAAGGGTGAGTTGGGAGGAGGATGCAGAGACGCTTCAGGGTGATTTGGACAAGTTGAGTGAGTGGGCAAATGCATGGCAGATGCAGTATAATGTGGATAAATGTGAGGTTATCCACTTTGGTAGCAAAAGCAGGAAGGCAGATTAATATCTGAACGGCTAGAAACTGAGAGAGGGGAATATGCAACGAGACCTGGATGTTCTCGTACACCAGTCGCTGAAGGTAAGCATGTAGGTGCAACAGGCGGTAAAAAAGGCAAATGGTATGTTGGCCTTCATAGCGAGAGGATTCGAGTACAGGAGCAGGAATGTCTT
The DNA here is from genome assembly GCF_036365525.1 of Heterodontus francisci. Taxonomy (NCBI): domain Eukaryota; kingdom Metazoa; phylum Chordata; class Chondrichthyes; order Heterodontiformes; family Heterodontidae; genus Heterodontus; species Heterodontus francisci. The sequence goes on from NC_090377.1 coordinate 113,350,063, forward strand.
GCTGCAATTATACAGGGCCTTGGTGAGGCCGCACCTGGAATATTGTCTGCAGTTCTGGTCTCCTTATCTGAGGAAGGATGTTCTTGCTATAGAGGGAGTGCAGCGAAGGTTTACCAGATTGATTCCTGGGATGGTGGGACTGACATATGAGGAGAGATTGAGTCAGTTAGGATTATATTCTCTGGAGTTCAGAAGAGTGAGGGGGGGATCTCATAGAAACCTATAAAATTCTAACAGGACTTGATAGGGTAGATGCAGGAAGGATGTTCTTCGATGGTGGGGGAGTCCAGAACCAGGGGTCATAGTCTAAGGATACAGGGTAAACCTTTCAGGACTGAGATGAGGAAAAATTACTTCACCCAGAGAGTGGTGAACCTGTGGAATTCACTACCACAGAAAGCAGTTGAGGCCAAAACATTGTATGTTTTCAAAAAGGAGTTAGATATAACTCTTGGGTTTAAAAGGGTCAAAGGATATGGGGCAAAAGCGGGAACAGGTTACTGAATTGGATGATCAGCCATAATCATAATGAATGGCGGAGCAGGCTCGAAGGGCCGAATGGCCTACTCCTGCTCTAATTTCTATGTTTCTATGTTTCTATACATCGCTTTCTCAGGTTCTTGGCATGTAGATGAATTCTCACCAGTCCCACTGGCTGTTAACAGACTATGACTTGGGCCATTACTGGTTCCCATTACTGCAGCGTACACCAGACAAATATTTGGGACATTGTAGGCACTTCCAGCAACAGGAAGTCACGCTAGACTCCAGATTTGTCCTGGTAGTATTGGGCATGAGGCCTTCCTGGTTATTAGCCTTAAGGACTATGTGCAACTTTTTTATATTCATTCACACAATTTGGATGTCACTTGCAAGGCCAGCATTTATTGCCCATCAAGATGGCAATGAGTTGCCTTCTGGACAACTGGGTGGCTTACTAGGCCATTTCAGAGGAAAGAGTCAACCACATTGCTGTGGGTCAGGAATCACATATAGGCCAGACTGAGTAAGGGGGTCAGATTTCCTTCCCTAAAGGGCATTAGTGAATCAGATGGATTTTTACGACCATCTGGTAGTTACATGGTCACCATTACAGATACTAGCTTTTTATTCCAGATTTATTTAATTAACTGAATTTAAATTTCCCAGTTCCCATTACAGGATTTAAACTCATTAATACAGTCCTCTGGATTACTAGTCTAGTAACATTACCACTATGTTACTGTTCCCAGTAAGAAGCTGTAGTAGGAAGTCCAGTGCTGAAGAAGCCTCTGCTACACATAAAGGGAAAACCCACCCATTCACCAAGAGGATGGTCATAACTTCATCAAGACCCTGCCATATATACAATAGAGGGATTGGTACACTGATTTTTTTTATTCATTTGTGGGATATGGGTGTCGCTGGCTAGGCCAGCATTTATTCCCCTTGAACCAAGTGGCTTGCTAGGCCATTTCAGAGGCAATTTTTCAAGAGTCAACTACATTGCTGTGGGTCTGGAGTCACATATGGGCCAGACTAGGTAAGGACAGGTTTCCCTTCCCTAAAGGGCATTAATGAACCGATGGGTTTTTGAAACAATTGATAATGGCTGCATGGTTGTCTTTAGACTAGCTTTTTGATTCAAGGTTAATTGAATTCAAATTTCATCATCTTCCATGGTGGGATTCAAATCCATGTCCCCAGAACATTAGCCTGCACTCTGGATTACTAGTTCAATAACGTTGCCACTATGCCACCGCCTCCCCCTAATCGCAAGTGATCCAAAGGGGATCATGCCTCTGTAGCAAATGTTAGTCCCAGCACAGAATTGGAGTGAAGACTTCAACTGAATACTGAAATAGTTGATGCCTTTGGTCTGGATGAGATAGGATACCTATTGTGGGCAGGCATCCTAATGCCTTAGGCTAATCTGCAATTGGTACAAGCCAGAGACGGTAACCTAATCAGCTGTTTGAGAAACTGTAGCTAAAAGCTGGACCGTTAACCACTTAATAGCAGCATCGTGGGCTACTGGCAACCATAGCTCAGTGAGTAGCTGTCTTGCTTGTATCTCGGAAAGTTGTGGGTTCAAGTCCCACTCCAGGCCTTGAGAGCAAAAGTATGAGCTGACCAGTGTGGTTAAGTACTACACTGCCTTTTGAATGAGAATTTAAACTGAGGCTCTGTCTACTCTTTCAGGTGGACATAAAAGATCCATCAGCACCACTTTGAAGTAAAGCAGTGGAGTCATTATCACATTGTTGTTTTGTGGGAGCTTGCTCTGCACAAATTGGCTGCAGTGTTTCCTACATTACAACAGTGACTATGCTTCAAAAATGCTTCATTGGCTGTAAAGTGCTTTGAGATGTCCGGTGATTGAGAAAGGTGCTATATAAATGCAAATCTTCCTTTTTATTTCATGCCCGACATGCCCATCATTGAGCAAGAACTTACATTGCTTATCAAGGCCCATGCCACAAAGTGCACCATTGTAGTGTTCTCCTTTCATATTTCAAGTAAAAAATTACATACCTGCTTCATTCTTTATTGAAAAGGATCAATAACCTCGCTGATAAATATTCATTAAACAAAGTAAGTTTTCAGTGTTCCAGACACAGTGATAACATTTAATGATGACCTTCTTTTCAACTGGTTCATTTGACTGTAACCTTTGCAGAATTGAAGGTGGATGTTCCTATCCCAGTTTGCTATTTTTTCCTCTTGGAGATTTGACCTCTGACCTCTCAAGTATTGTGGCCTTTTACAACATTGCAGATAGATCAGAGCCTCCAGTATTCCCTGCTTGGACCTGCTGACTTGAGTATGTAGGGTGGTGTATTGTTAGGGGTAATTTTGACAGGTTCTGTTTACGAAGGTAAGTTAATTATTGAGCTGATATTGGTGGGCTTCCATCGGTTGCAAAGAGGGATGGGACTAATTTAAATTTTCACAAGGATCAGGCTGGTATTTCTAACAGGCTGTTCCTTGAATCTGTTCAAAATTGTGTGCAGGATTATCAGATCAAAATCCTGAATCAAACTTAAGAACATAGGAACGTAAGAAATAGGAACAGGAGTAGACCATGCGGCCCCTCAAGCCTGCTCCGCCATTCAATACAATCATGGCGGATCTTCTGTTTCAACTCAACTTTCCCGCCGGCTCCCCATATCCCTTGATCCCATGAGAGACCAAAATCTGTCTCTCTCAGCCTTAATTATATTCAACAATGGACCTACAACACTCTGGGGTAGAAAATTCCAAAGATTCACAAACCTTTATGTGAAGAAATTTCTCCTCATCTCAGTCCTAAATGATCAGTCTCTGATCGTGACCTTGTGCCCCCATGTTCTAGGTTCCCCAGCCAGGGGAACCAACCTCAGTGTCTACCCTGTCAAGCCCCTTCAAAATCTTTTATGTTTCAATGAGATCACCTCTCATTCTTCTAAACTTCAGAGAGTAGAGGTCCAATTTACTGAGTTTCTCATCCGAGGTCAACACTCTCATTCCAGGAACAATTCTAGTGAACCTTTGCTGTACTGCCTCCATTACAAGTATATCCTTCCTTAAATATGGACACCAAAACTGCTCACAGTACCCCAGGTGTGGTCTCACCAAAGTCCAGTACAGTTGTCGCAAGACTTCTTTATTTTGATACTCCAATCCCCTTGCAAAAAAGGCCTACATGCCATTTGCCTTCCTAATTGCTTGCTGTACCTGCATGCTAACTTTTTGTGTTCCTTGTATGAGTACACTCAAGTTCCTCTGAAAATCAATATTTAAAAGTTTCACACCTTTTAAAAATATTCCACTTTTCTATTCTTACTCCCAAAGCGAATAACCTCACACTTCCCCACATTATACTCCATCTGCCTCCTTGATGCCCATTCACTTACCTGTCTATATCACTTTAGATTCCGGGTTCAAGTCTCACTCCAGGGCTTGAGCACAAAAATCAAGGCTGATACTCCAGTGCAGTACTGAGGGAGTGCTGCACTATCAGAGGTGCTGTCTTTCAGCGAGAACCCCATCTGCCTGTTTGGGTGGATGTAAAAGATCCCATGGCCACTATTTTTAGTTTAGTTTAGTTTAGAGATACAGCACTGAAACAGGCCCTTCCGCCCACCGAGTCTGTGCCGACCATCAACCACCCACTTATACTAATCCTACACTAATCCCATATCCCTACCACATCCCCACCTGTCCCTATATTTCCCTACCACCTACCTATACTAGGGTCGATTTATAATGGCCAATTAACCTATCAACCTGCATGTGGGAGGAAACCGGAGCACCCGGAGGAAACCCACGCAGACACAGGGAGAACTTGCAAACTCCACACAGGCAGTACCCAGAATTGAACCCGGGTTGCTGGAGCTGTGAGGCTGCAGTGCTCCTCAGTATTCTGTCCAATAGGGCGGCACAGTGGCGCAGTGGTTAGCACCGCAGCCTCATAGCTCCAGGGACCCGGGTTCGATTCTGGGTACTGCCTGTGCGGAGTTTGTAAGTTCTCCCTGTGTCTGTGTGGGTTTTCACCGGGTGCTCCGGTTTCCTCCCACATCCAAAGACTTGCAGGTGATAGGTAAAATTGGCCATTGTAAATTGCCCCTAGTGTAGGGAGATGATAGGGAATATGGGATTACTGTCGGGTTAGTATAAATGGCTGGTTGTTGGTCGGCACAGACTCAGTGGGCCGAAAGGCCTGTTTCAGTGTTGTATCTCCAAATAAATTTAAAAAATATATATTTATCCCTCAGTCAACATCACAGAAACAGATTATCTGGTCATTATCACATTGCTGTTTGTGGGAGTTTGCTGTGAATATATTGGCTGCTGCATTTCTTACATTACAACAGTGACTACATTTCAAAAATGCTTCATTGGCTGTAAAGCATCTTGAGACATCCGGTGCTTGTGAAAAGTGCTATATAAATGCAAGGCTTTCTTTTTCCTTTTTTTGCAGCCTCTTGGTGTCCTCCTTACAGCTTACTTTCCCAAGTCCAAATCTTTGATTATATACTACAAAAAGCAAGGGATCTGGTACAGAGCCCAGTGGAAACCCACTGGAAACAGCCTTCCAGTTACAAAAACATCCATTGACCATTAGACTTTGCTTCCTGCCTCTGAGCCAATTTTGAATTCAACTTGCTATTTTGCCTTGAATTCCATTGGCTTTTACTTTCATGACAAGTCTGCCATGTGGGAACATATCAAAAGCCTTGCTAAAATCCATATAGACTACATCAAATGCACTACTCTCACTGACCCTCTGTTACCTCCTCAAAAAATTCAATCATGTTAGACACAACCTTTCCTTAATAAATCTGTGCTGACTGTCTTTGAATAATTTGTGTTTTTCTAAATGAAGATTTATACTGTCCTCAGAATTTTTTCCAAAGATTTTCCCACCTCCGAGGTTAGGCTGACAGGCTTGCAATTACTCAGTCTATATCTTTCTCCCGTTTTAAACATTGGCACAATGTTAGCTGTCCTTAAGTCCTCTGGCATCACGCTTTAGCTACTTTAGCTACTCTCCTCCTTTTTATATATTTGTAAACACTCTTACAATCTGTTTTTATATTCCTGGCTAGTTTAGTCTTATTCTATTTTTTCTCTTTCCATCAACTTTGTGGTGATCTTTTGCTGGTTTCTAAAACCCCCCCAATCTTCAGGGTTACTACTATTCTTTGCAACATTATAAACCTCTTTTAATCTAATACTATCCTTAACTTCCCTAGTAAACTACTATGGGTCTTTTTTGCTGAGTTTTGTTTTTTTATGGAATGTATTTTTGTTGAATATTTTGAATAATTTCTTTAAATATTTCCCACTATTTATTTACCACTATACCTTTTAGTCTATGTACCCAAATCAACCTTAGCCCCTTTCTCCTCATACCTGAGAAATTGGCTTTGTTTGGCTTGTATGTGTCACTCTCAAACTTAATATGGAATTCAATTGTTTTAAGTTCATTTTCCCCAGAGGATCTTTTACCAATTAACCAATCTTTTATCTAATTAACCCTGCCTAATTGCACAATATTAGATCTAAAATAGCTTTGTCCATAGTTGGTTCCACAGCGTATTGATCTAGGAAGCTGTCACAAAAGCATTCTACAAATTCACCTTTGCCAATTTGGTTTGTCCAGTCTATATGAAGATTAAAGTCCCCACAATTATTACCCTGCCTTTGTTACAAGCTCTATATATTTCTTGGTTAATACTTTCTCCAATGGTATAACTACTGTTGGGAGTCCTATAAACTCCTCCCATCAGCATTTTCTTACTCTTGTTATTCCTAATCTCTACTCATACGGATTCTACTTCCTGATATTCTGAGCCATGATCCCACAATCCTTTCTTACAACTGTCCTTATGTCATCCTTTATTATCAGGGCTACTCCTCCTCCTTTTCCATTCTGTCTGTCTTTTTGAAATGTTGTGTATGCTGGAATATTTATTTCCTAACCATGGTCACCTTGCAACCACGGGCAGGATTTTGTGTTTTGGGTCAGGACCCCAATGTCTGGGTCAATTCCAAGTCCCGATGCTGAATGGCGTTTTCGTGACATGCCCACCATTATTTTTGAGTGACAGGCCAATTAATGGCCAAGGATGTGCAGGTGGGCTCCCGAGGCTGGAGGGCCCTCCAGCACTGACACATTGGCAGCCATACCAGTTGAGGTGGGAGCTGCCGATTCCTGCTTGGAGAGAGAGAGAGAAGGTCACCCTCTGAAGAGTAGGTAAGTAAATGCACAATTAAAAAAGGCCACAGCTGCCTGGCTGTGATTGTAGAGGGGCAACCCCTGAAGGGCAGCTGTGGCCCAATAACCATGATGGGTGAGGGGAAGGTCCCTAGGGGGATGAAGCGAGGCCCCCCAATTCCTGTCCTGCCACGAGGCTGCCACGGTTAACTGGCCATATTTCAGTCGCTGTGTGCAGCCCGGCTGCCAACTGGAAAATTCCAGCCTTAACTGGCCTAATTGGCTACCTGCCTTCTGGAAAATGGCTTGGGTACAGGATAGTTCTGGCAAACAGGCAAAATTACGTGCCAATCTTAATTTCTCTGTACACTATTGGTGGAGTTCCTCATGCATTTCTCTCTCTCCTGCACTCCCCATTTTCTTCCCTGTGCTAGTCAAAGAGGTGGGTTTTAAGGAGTGATTTAAAAGAGAAAAGAAAGGTAGAGAGGCAGAGAGATTTAGGGAGGGTATTCCAGAGCTTAGGGCTCAGTTAGCTGAAGGCATGGCTGCCAATTGTAGAGTGATTAAAATTGGGAATGCTCAAGAGGGCAGATATCTCAGAGAGTTGTGGGACTGGAGGAGGGATTATGTAGATGGCAGGAGCGAGACCATGCAGGGATTTGAAAATAAGGATGAGAATTTTAAAATCGAGGTGTTGCTTGACTGGGAGCTAATGTCGGTCACAGCGAGCACAGAGGCGATGGGTAAATGTGGCACGGAACGATCTTCCGGCTCCCCACTCCCCCTCCCCACGCCATGGAGCCCGACATCGGGAGCTCAATGAAATCCAACCTTTAGTAATTGAGAATCTTTATTCCCCCTCACAAAACAACCAAAAGGGTTTTCCATCTTCTTTTATTTATTCTTCTGCTAATGCTGGTTGTCCTTTTTCCCTTCTCCTCTTCCTCATACCGTCACTTTGTCCTCAGCACCTTTTTTATGCTTCTTTGGTTTCCTGGTGTGTGTTCTGCTGCTTGGATTGTTTGCTGCTGTCTGGGAAAATTTACTTTTTTTGTATCTAGAGGTTTCTAACTGCTTTGACTGTTCATGATTGTATTTTATTGTGAGATGAAGAACTGTGAGCAGTTCTGGGCACCACATCTTAGGAAGAATGTATTAGCCTTGGAGGGAGTGCAGCATAGAATTACTAGAATGGTATCTGGAATCCAAGGGTTAAATTATGAGGAGAGATTAAACAAACTAGGGTTGTATTTCCCAGAATTTAGAAGATTAAATGGTGATTTGATTGAAGTTTTCAAGGTATTAATCGGAATAGATTGGGTACATCAGGAGAAACTATTTCTGCTGGTGTTGTTATATTGGCCAGAATTTTATGGCACCGCGGCAAGTGGGATGGTGGCGAGGGGGTGGCGTGAAATGGAGTGGGAGGCACCAGAAGACCTTCCCGACCCGCTCCCGCCTCCACTGCCACTTTACACAGGGCGGCAGCGGCGGAAAACGGCCCGCACGCCCCAGGCCAATCAAGGCCCTTAAGTGGCTACTTAAGGGCCATTGCCTGCCTCCACGCAGATTTTACACGTGACATCCTGGAACTGGGAGAAGCTGCCTAATGAAAGCAGGCAGCTTCCGAGCGTCCTGGGGTGGCCCTCATGATCGGGCACCCTGTGCCCGATGGAAGGCTGCCCCCGCTACCCTAACCTGTCCAAGACCCAGCATGCCCCCCTTCCCCCAAATCAACCATCCTTGCCTCGTCGGGGCCCAACCAATTACCCCCGGTGAGGCAACCAAAACGTACCTTCCCTCCCGGCTCGCAGGGATCTTGTCTTCGTGCTAGGCAGTTCTATTAAGCGGGACCTTCTACCTCAAGCGGGTGGAAGTCCCGCCTCACATCACTTGAATCCCAGTTACCTGCAAAATATGGGTCGGATCCCCAGGCGAGGCGGAAGTGGGTTCACCATCGACTTTTCAGTCGGTGGCCGGCTCCCATTCGCCTACCGTAAAATCCCGGCGATTGTTATGTTATCCAAAATGACTTAGGAACTACATTGTTCAAGAGTATGTATATATATCTCCACGATACCACATTACTCACTATTGCACTACAACCTGTGTACCAAACACAGATTGCATCATTCAGCCAGAAATGGGGAAAATATGATGCAAGCTCCAATATCTATATCTAAAGTGTAATTATTTAAGAAGCTCTGGGAACCACAAGACATAACAAGCGTAGTCAAAAAATTAGAGCCAGACCTTTCAGGAGTGAGATTAGAAAACACCTGTTCACGCAAAGGATGGTAGAAGTTTGGAACTCTCTTCCACAAACGGGAATTGATACTGGATTAATTGTTAATTTTAAATCTGGGATTGATAGATTTTTGTTAGCCAAATGTATTAAGGGACATGGGCAAAGTGTGATATATGGAGTTCAGTCGCAAATAAGCCATGATTGCATTGAATGGTGGAACAAGCTAGAGGGGCTGAATGGCCTCCTCCTATTGCTATGTTCCTAATCTCCTGCACGTGGGAAGTGGAGACCACGTGTAGCCATCAGGTGAAGACTGTTGTCCTGGTCAATATCTGTCCCTCAACCAGTATCACTGAAACCAATTAGTCAATATTTATCACTCAATAAACAGCACTAAAAAACAGATTATCTGGGGTCATTATCACATTGCTGTTTGTGGGATCTTGCTGTGCACAAATTGGCTGCCGTGTCTCCTACATTACAACAGGGACTACAATTCAAAAGGACTTCATTGGCTGTGAAGCTCTTTGGAACGTCAAGAGGCTGTAAAAGATGCTGTAAAAATGCAAGTCTTTATTTCTTTGAAGGGGAATTATAGGATAGGAGATAATTGGATCAGCATGTGCCGATGTAATTTAATTCCCCCCCCCCCCGCCCTTTGAAGTGATAAATCTCTGTCCTTCTTTCATATAATATCTTGACAGAACATGAGGCAATTTGGGTTGAGTTGATTGGGTGTAATTTCTGTGCAATACACGCTGAGGGGATGGGAGTTGTAAAACCGAGCCACTGCAGTGACACCACTGGTGGGTGGATGTTACAGCCTGACAAACTTACACGAACAGTTAGAAAAAAAGAAAGAACTTGCAATTATATAGCATGTTTCACAACCTCAGGACATCCCAAAATGCTGCACAGCCAAGAAAGTACTTTTGGGGTGTGGTCACTGTTATAATGTAAGGAAAATTCTCCATTATAAATGTGGATGTGGGAATTGTAAGGGATAAAGTTGATGCAGGAAGTGAAAGCAGAAATAAGCAAGTTGATTTTAACCGCCTTTTATCCAGGGCAGGGAGGCCTAACTGATTTTAAAATAGACAGGTCTTAATAGCATTTGGCAGGACGGACTTCTGTCCAAATCTGGCAGGTATGCCAAGGAGGCCAGCAGATTGGGAGTGGGATTTCAGGCTGCACGCAGCTACTCCCAGGGCCCCAAAGGGACCGGTACATAGCACGAGGTAAGTGATTGGTCAAGTGGGTTATGGGCTCTACAGATGCTTAAAATTCCTTGATCTTCAACACTATTTCATTCGATTCTATTCAGATTATGCTGATATCTGACTGGAGATCATGCACAAACTCCAGGCCCATGCATGTATATAAAGTCTGCAACTTGCCTCACACACACATAATATAGTCCCAGATCTAGGTCATATGATTTTTGTATTTTTACTTTGTCTGTCACTAATAGTAAAAAGAAATAGTGAAATTGTTCTGATATTTTGCAAAAATAATGAAGAAATATAACAGAGTGATCTGCCTAAGACTCAAGGGCCTCATTAACCCACAAGCACCAGTCCACACTTGCCTTTATAAATTGGAGGTTGCTGGTTATGATGGTGGTTAGTTACGGGGATGAAGGGTGCACATATCCTACCAGTCCTGTTTCACACATCCGGCAAGGTCCCAATTTTAACTTCTCTATACACTATCAATGGAATTCCTTGCACATTTCTCTCTCTCCTGCTCTCCCCATTTTCTTCCCTGTGCTTGTACACAGATTATTATTTCATATATCAATACTGTTTGCTTTGAGAACATTGTATGTAACATAGTCCCATCCTCCTGCCTTTAGCTATACAATTATAAATAGTATAATTTTAAAAACATGCACAAACACTCAACTTGTACTTAGGTTCATGTTGAAGGATTTGGCGGGGCGATCTTAGCCTTTATACTGGAGCAATGGTGGAAAGCCTTGCCAACATAAAGTAGCTGTCAGCTGCTTTCTGTTTATTTGCTGGTTGACTTTAATTCAAAACAGTGCTTTTATAGCAGTAAAGTGCATGCAATACTTGCGCTCATTTCAAATGGTGCAAAAAAAAATGCCTTTTAGGACAAGCTCCCACTTTGCATAGGAGTCTGTTTGTAATAGCTGTGGACATACAGATTGCTGGAGCAGCTGAAGAGTGTAAATCAGGACTAGGAAATGCCCTTTTAAAAGCATCTGGCACGTAGGTAATGACTAGATAGTGCAAATGTAGACTGAGGACTGTGGAGTCCTGAATCAAATAGTGCGTTAATCCTATTGCTTGTTATTAAACTAGCACTTTATACCTGACCAGCTAAAGGATTTATGATGCAGAAAAAACCCTCAGTGTACAAGAGTGATTTGATTTGAAACACCCTTGTGTAGCTCTGTATGCCTATTATGTAGCTATTTCCTGGTCCTTGTGCCAAAATTCCTATATTTTTAGTTGTTTTAAAAGGGGAACTTTTAACCTTCTCCTCCCCACTGCCCCACCCTGATATCACACCAAGTTAGTACAACATCTTTAACCTCTGCAGCAAAAACAAGAAATGCTGGAATCACTCAGCAGGTCTGGCAGCATCTGTGGAAAGAGAAGCAGAGTTAACGTTTCGGGTCAGTGACCCTTCTTCTGCTTCTCTTTCCACAGATGCTGCCAGACCTGCTGAGTGATTCCAGCATTTCTTGTTTTTGTTTCAGATTTCCAGCATCCGCAGTATTTTGCTTTTATTTAACCTCTGCAGCCTATGTTTGAAGCTAACCCAAACTGATGGGATGAAGATCTTTCTTTTCCTCTCTGCCTGATGTAATGGTCCCATGTGAAATGAGTTTGTCAGTCTCACTAGGGTGAATGTGGATCCACACTACAGAAATGCCCCCCCCCCCCCCCCCCCACTCCCCCGTCTCCAACATAACTTCATTGGGCTAGCTCCAAGGAGGATTTCCCAACACCTCACACCCTCTCACCCCTGCCATTGTCACATTGCTCCCAATGGGCAACTTCCTTAATGCTTCCATATTCCTACATCTATCCCACAGAGAAATAGGTGATCCATTAGGGTTCATAGTTTGACACAGTGAAGAGTGAAGTTTTATTGTCATTTATCATTATCCTTCATAATATCATTAATATGGAATTCAACAAAATCGATATATAAATTTTCTGCTTGGGCCTGGTAAGGCCTCCCTACAAAATAAATTGTGTACCTAATGCACAGTTTACCATTTCCCACCATTGTCTTTAACCATGCTGACACTGGATAGAAGATGTGTTCATTGCTGGAACCAGTTTCCTTTGCCCATCACATTTGATAAGCATGGAAATTCACAACATAACACATCAGTGTCCTTTCAGTGGCTTGTGGCGGCCCTCTTTTGCTGCTGTCCTTTTCTTTAAGCTCTGGTTCAAGATGGAACAACAGTGGGAGCATAGTTGGTATGTCACTGGGCTAGTAATCCAGAGGCCTGGCCTAATGATCCAGAGGTATGAGTATAAATCCCACCATAGCAGCTGGGGAATTTAAATTCAGTTACTTTTTATTCCAGATTTATTTAATTATCAGTAATGGTGACTATGAAGCTACTGGATTGTTCTAAAAACCCATCTGGTTCACTAATATACTTCAGGGAAGGAAATCTGCCATCCTTCTGAGGTCTGGCCTACATGTGACTCCAGACCCACAACAATGTAATTGACTCTTACCTGCCCTCTGAAATGACCTAGCAAACCACTCAGTTGTCAAGAAGGTGGCTCGCCATCACCTTCTCAAGGGCAATTGGGGTTGGGTAATAAATGCTGACCTGGTCAGCGACACCCACATCCAATGAATGAATAACAAAGAAAATAAAAACAAGGTTTTGGCCCTGAATCTCCGTAAGGGTCTCCCAGTCTGGTGTGAGATCAGCTGAAACCCCCAGGGACACAGCGTAAAACAACTACTTTTAGCCATCCATGCTCCCTTTGCTGGTTCCACCAATCTGCTCCCGAAGAACTGCTACAGAAATTCCAAACCTTTGCGACTATCTCCTTTTTTGATTCGGTGTCAATTTTTGTCTGATAACGCTGTGAAGTGCTGTGGGATGTTTCCCTACATTAAAGTCACGATATCAATGAAAGATGTGTTGTGATCTTGATAAGTTGCACTCCAATAGTGTGGATGGAGAAGGTGGACTGTGGGGAGCATACTCGGTTAGCTCAAGTAGAATCTCCAGATGTCTCATGAGATTGAGCTGTGCCCAATGTATCTGCTCCAAACTAGCATTCTTAAATAATTAAACACAGTTTGAAGACGTGACTACGGGACCCTGATAAACTCTACCACTTTGGTTTATGTGGGACAATTCAATGCATCCTCTTTTCCTTTCACAACTAGAATCCAACTATAATAGATAACTACATATCTGATTTGTTCTTGAGGTGGACCGTGTAAGTGTGGCAATCTTTACATTTCCAGTTTCTATGTGGGTTCTGATCTTGTTGCTGAAAATGGGGTCCCTCTGCTATTCAAAGTGTTACCTTGCGACTGTGCTATTTGTCAAGTAGAGGCAGATGCCACTTGAAAGGAAGGCTGAGCTGCTTTCAGATCTCCTACGGACAATGTGCTTTCTTTGCTTTTTTGGGGGGGAGCTGCAGACACTATCAGAGAGCTTTCAGATAGCACATGGGTTTTATATGGGCCAGGAAGTTCACGGAGCTGTTTGCATTCCACATAATGGACTCCACAGATGACTTCAGTGCAGATTTTCAACTGGTGAAAATCTGGTAAAGTAATTAACACCAGGCATCTCTGAATACCAATCGTTTATTAAAATCTAATTCGACATTGCCAGCATTCCCAGAGCCCAGGGGTGATTTTAAAATCTTTTCATGTGGTTTTTTTTCCAGAGGCATCTGTTTGGAAAAGCAGATTTTATTTTGATGATGCATTTACCGGATGATAATACAGTCATTCAGGAAAAGAGTCAAGGGATTGATCGCAGGTATGCCCAAACAAAAAAAATCAATTTCTACCCAGAATTAATTGATATATAGCAACTTAACAAGTACCGTAATCGCTGTGTCATCCATTGCGTAGTCTCAACAAGGCCGCTGAACTTGATTAAAGCTTTGTGGATTGTGCAATAACTGCAGAGAGGATGACATGAAGGTCTCCTGACCTCACGAGGCAGGGGAGAATTAGCGGTTCCCAGAGACAATACTGAGTAATCCAGTGTCGCAGGCCAAATAGTTGAGAATATGACTCCACTTCAGACAGCAATAAATCTCCAATCTCTGTAAAACTTCAAAAATCCAACTGTGATCTGTCTACAGTTTCCTCTTTTTGCTGTGTGAAGGTATTCAGCAATGCTGCACAACTGGCCCACAATCTCTGACTGAAAGACCAGCGCTTTCTCCCTTGCAATTCAATATGGTTGTTTACTTTCATGTCCTTTTCCTTAATGATATTTCTGCCTTGCTTTTTTTGCAAACTTCACTGATTCCATGTGATAATCTTTGATAGGGAGGGAGGGCCTTCCCAGTACCTATCTAGTACGAAGCGTGTGAGAGGATCACTCCTCTGAGGCCAGCGCACATGAATTTTCCTGTTCCTGCTGACCACCCCACCCTGTTGGTAGAAGGCGTAATCTCCACTGGGCATCCTCCCCACCCCATGACAGCATGAGAATAGGAGCTTGCAGTCTCGGCATCTGTGGTGTGAAACCACACCCATGCGCCCTGTGCAAGAACTCCGTGCACACTTCACACAGAAAAGTAAATCTAGAATAATGATGGCTTGCAGTGAGTTACAAGAGCAATAATTTAACCAAGTGGTTCCGACATCTTCATAAACCACACAGATGAAGTTCAAGTAGTTTGTTAATGTCATTAACTATGAGGTTGAATTCGTGCCTTAAACTCACTGCCAGTCACTGCTTATTCCTTTATTGCTGAAGTCTATTTTTTTTTAAACGAGAATTTTAAGAGCTCTTGTAATATGTAGTGCAAAATGTCAGGTTGTGAGTGTGTGTGTGGAGTGAGCAGGCTCTGCATGTGTGTGTGTGCGTGTGTGTGCATGTGCGTGTGCGTGTGCACGTGTCTGAGTAGTGTGGTCAGTGGGCTCTGTGTGTTGTGCGTGCGCACATGTGTGGTGTACAGGCTGTGTGTGTGTGCGCATGTGGTAAACAACCTGTGTTTATGTGTGTTTGGGGGATGGTATGCGAGCTGTGTATGTGAATGTGTGGGTAAAGTGGAGTAAAGTGGTTGATAGTATAGATATTGAAGCTATAAGTGAAATGTGATCAGTATGTTAATACCTGAGTTTTCTCCTGCAATGGATTACTGAGAAAAATCAGTTGTATATTGAAAGTTTATGTGCCCAACACACACCTCCTCCAGCCTCAAAGCCCTCTAGCATCCTCCAATTCTGGCCTCTTGCACATACCTGATTTTCATCATTCCAGCCTTGGCAGCCACTATCTCTCCTACCATTTCTTTATGTGGCTCGATGTCCAATTTAATTTAAAAACCTGCCTGTGAAGTGCCTTGGGATGGTTTACTGCATTAAAGCAGCTACATAAATGCAAGTTGTTGTTGAAATTCTGCACCATTTAATTGGATTGATTTGAAGAGCTCCCTCTGCAATCTTGAAATGTTCTCGTCAGAAGTTCCATGTTACTTCTGCCCCTGTCTCAGCTCATCTGCTGCTGAAACTCTCAATTATGCTTTTGTTTCCTCTAGACTTGACAATTCCAATACACTCCTGGCTGGTCTACCACATTCTACCCTCTGTAAACTTGAAGTCATCCAAAACTCTGCTGACTGGGCCCTAAGCTCTGGAATACGCTCCCTAAACCTCTCCTCTACTTCACTTCCTTCCTTTAAGATGCTCCTTAAAACCTACCTCTTTGATTTGTCTTTTGGTCATCTGGCCTAATATTTCCTTATGTGGTTTGGTGTTAAATTTTGTTCAATAACGCTCCTGTGAAGCACCTTGAAAGGTTTTACTACATTAAAAGCACTATGTAAATGCAAGTTGTTGTTGTTGCTGCTGAAGCCAAGAGCCTCATGTTAAATCTTGTGCTATTTCCTTCCAAAGCAAGAGCTTCATGTCCAATCTGAGTCCAGTAACTGGACCTTCCTTGTCACAAAGCATCCTCAGAAACATCTGGCTGAATTTTAACCCTGAAGAAAGGGTTGGTTGGGAACGGGTGAGGGGTAAAAATTTCTGATATTTAAAGTGTGAGTCAACCTAGCTTCAATGCGCTCACTTCCAAGTTTAACAGAAGATTGTTTGGATGCCGACAAGAAACCTAGAAGCGGCAGTCAGGGATTTTCTAATTGGGTGCTTGTGCGGCATTTGAAAAGCTTCAGGCAAGTGCTTGAAAAACTCCAAATTCTCAATTGCCAGGTGATTAAGAATATATAATGCCTGCGTATTAAGTCGGCTGCTATATGGCGTTGAAACTTGGACTACATATCAGAAGCAGGAACACAGATTGAATTCATTTCATATGTGTTGCTTGAGAAAGATCCTTGGGACCCATTGGCAGCATAGAGTTCCCAGCACAGAAGTACTGCAGCTTTCTAATTCAGAAAGTATCATGGCAATGCTCAAGTCGACTATAATGGCTAGGCCCCGTCGTTAGAATGGATGATGAATGCCTACCAAAAGATGCACTGTATGGAGAGCTTGATGGTGCCAGTAGACCTGTTGGGCAGCCAAAGCTAAGAGACAAGGACTCGTACAAGTGAGACATCATTTCATGCCAGATTGACTTAAATACCCAGGAACAGTCTGCACATGACTAAAGCATTTGGTTCCAAAGTCTCCATACTGGAGCACAGAAATTTGAAGAACTACATCTTCAGATTACCACAGAAAAGTACCATTGCAGGAAGGAGTACCCAGCAGTAGCCCCTGCGTCAGTGAATGACAATCTACGATGCCTGCATTGCAACCGGCAATGCCTTGCTTGAATTGATCTGTACTTCAACCTGAAAACTCACAACTGATGAGCAGTAGATGCGAATCATCAACAATAATGCAATGCCAAAGAAGGGAGCTTGTGGGTATTTATTGGTGCAATTAGTGTCCTTAGAAAATGTTAATGAGGCACTTTAAAACTGTTTTTAACTTGGTTCTTGACTTAACTCGAGCAAGACAGGTATCCTCAAGAAATTGACTAGGGAAATGGAGGTGAGTTGGAGCAGCAGTTCAGCTGGGTATTTAAACTTGTCTTTGCCACATGTGAATAAAATCTCACTTATTGCAGCTGGTTTCTCAGTTCCCTCTGGCAAACAGTCAGCAAAGAGTGATTGTGTGGATACAGCTTTTCTCAACCTTGGAGGATTTCAAATTAACAAGATCAGGATGGGAGGCACCTTGGGTGTGTTTGACAGCACCAGGGAGACCATCACCATCCACAGCAGCGAGGACTGGGATTAGTATGTGTACAGGAGGCAGGTTTGTAGGTGGAGGAAGACAAATTGGAATCATCACTCATTTTCAGATGAGCAGTACATAGAGGAAGAGGATGAAGATTGGGCGCCCGTCACCAGACCAACTGCTTACATTGCTGCTCAGATGCCAGAGGTGCCCTAATATCGTGAAGATTCACCTAGTGCGAAACATAACAAATGAAATTCCACAGTACGCTCCCATCACCAGGACCACAACCCCCACCCCTCCCCTCCCACCCCATCCGCTAAAGAATCCTTCAACCATTCATCCACCAGTTGCGCATCCATCCAATGTTATGTATTGCCATTCATCTAGAAACCAGTGAGAGGGCAGCTTGGCACTCGGGATGCAAAAATGGGCAAGATGTGGAAGTGGTGCAAACCACTACATTTTACATGGCACTCCCAAAAAATTGGAAACATAACAACATAACATTTTGTCAAACATCCATGTGCATACCCTGGGTGAATTACAATTTCTTCATCATACCTTTCCTACTGCCATCACGTGATGCATCCTGTGCAGCTTGAGTAGAGGTAGAGGCAGCCTGCTCAGATCCCTATCCTGGATGGTGGATATACAGCAATGGCAGAACCCCTTCCACTTTATCTGGAGATCGAAACTGGACCATGTCCGCAGGGACATGATGTTCGAACCTCTGGATAAAGGGGGAAAAAACGTACCCAACGTTGCCCTCATCCTGATGGCCACCTTTGTGTGCGGCTGCATCAAACTGTGTGTAAAACTCCAGTACGCAAACACCAAGTGTCACTACGTGCTGAGGTTCTATCTGTCCTTGGTGTTGCGAAGGATGGGCCTGGCCACGTTGCCGCGGAACGCTCCATCTAGTTGGACCCGTGCCATACCACCTATTCTTCGTGGAAAGGTTTGTGTAGAAAAACACCTTTGACCACAAATCCATTAGGCAGTGGGCTGCATGGAATGTCTTCAAGGCCTTACGGGAAAAGGAGATGGTGGATCCTGTCAGATGGTGCCCCAAGCAGACCGCAGAATGCCTCATAGCCAGAACTTTCAAACAAACACCAAGACGTAGCTTGGCTGGTGGTGAGAAGGGCCCTCCCCGTCAGATCCTTCCTGCACGCCCGAAGTCTCACCCCGTCCGCACACTGCCCTCGAGGTGGCTGTGGTGGGGAAGAGACTGTTGCCCACCTCCTTCTGGAATGTGCCTTTGCAAAGCAGGTGTGGAAAGAGATGCAGTGGTTTTTGTCGAGGTTCACCCCAAGCAGCTCTGTAATACAATAGTCTGTGCTCTATGGTCTGTTCCCAGGGATGTTCACCGAGATAAACATCAACTGCTGCTGGAGGGCCATCAACTCGGTGAAAGATGCTCTTTGGTCTGCCTGAAATTTGCTGGTCTTCCAGTGCAAAGAGTTGTCGATGACTGAGTGTTGCAGACTGGCACATTCCAAGGTCCAGGACTACGTGCTGAGGGATGCACTAAAGCTTGCGGCAGCCATCGCAAAGGCTCAATGGGGAAAGATTACTGTACAAGGTCGTCCTGCCATAGTGAACCGAGGTTCTGGAACCTGTGTAAAACCTCTTGGGCTGTATACACCAAAATGTTTTTTTACTATGTAATGCCAATGTACATTGCATTTAAAATGGAATGGCAAGAATTGTGAGGCGCTTCACATTTTCTGTATTGAAGAACTCTAATCTCTATTGTACTTTCTGGAATGTGAAATTTGAACTGTTCTGAACCATTTTGTAATGTATTTTTGCAATTTTTTATATGTGAAGTCTATTTTTGGGAAAAGAAAAAGAATTGCGGGCAAAATGGAATGGAAGGGTTGTGAGGCAACTTACATTCTGTATTGAAGAAAACTGATTTCTTTTGCACTTTCTGGAATGTCAACTTGGAACTGTTTTGAACTGTTTTGTAATGTAGTTTTACAGATTTTTATGAATAAAGTATATTTTTGGGGAAAAAACCCAGATTCTGGCTGAGATGTTTTTGTCCCACAACCTCTGGGTTTTGGAGCCCCTCAGGGCTCCACCAAAGACTGCTCCATCTGTGCAGGGGAAGACTCATCCATTGAGAGAGGAGGAAGCATGTCACAGATTGACTGAGGGAGGTTAGGGGAGAGGGGGTGGGGCAGCGAGTGAAAAGTGGGAGCACTTTGAATGGAGCCTCTATTTCCATGTGTCCTTTCACCGTCATCTCGCTCTAGGGCCAGTGCCATGCCACGTCTACCACACTATTGCACACCGGATTGGTGAAGATCAGTGCGGTGCGGTGAGGTCATGGACAAGGTGTCCTGTTTAAGGCAGCAGACAAGTTGGCATCCAAAGTCTGAACAGCTGTAGTCATGGCCTGCATGGACTTATCCGACAGCCTTGCTTGTAGCTCCATGGAGGTGGTCTCTCTCTCTTCATGGCAAGACATTCTCGCAGCTCCCTACACCACCAATCCACGAGTGATTGAGTTGGACTCCTCCGTCCTTGCCACTAATGTGGAGAGTGTGTGTCTGCCACGTCTGTCACTACCTAGCTAATTTGCTAATGCACCTCTAGCATTAACCTTCTCCTTGTCCAGCTGAGCAGGGTTTGAAGAGGATTGTGCCCCTCCAACATGGATCTCCACAGCCATCTCTGCCACCAGTGTCTGCTCCTGCTCAACTGTAAGGTGTAAATCACCAGTGGAAAAACCAACTAATTTTCCAAGTGGACCCACTGAACTGTGAGTATTTGCATCAGTTCACTGTGACAGTCTTTAAGTCCTGTGACAGTGCACCCTCCGAAGGAATAAGGTTCTGTGAGGAATTGTCCTCATGGATGTCCTGTAACACTTGCTGTATGCAAGACCCTGGAAAAGAAGAGAAAAGAAAAGAATGTGAATTACATGTTGCAATGTTACAATCTTGACAATCACCATACTCAGTTTTCTCATAGTTCAGTCATTGATGAAATGACATCATTGTGTGTGTCGGATGTTTGTGCTTCTGTTGCTAGGTGTCTGTTAGCTCTTTGACTCTCTATCTCCAGATGTCTCCAGGGCCTCCTCCTCTGCATCGGTGGGCTGTAATATTTGTGGTGGTTTACCTTAGGTCCTCTCCCGCTCCCTTGCATTTAGAACTGTTCCCCTACCAGGGATGAAGACGCAGGCCTGTGAGTGAGTAATGGTGAGTTATCCACCTGATGGATGCAGTGAATTCAGTGAGGATGACTAAGATACAAATGCATCACATTGTATAAGAATTGGGATGAGTGTCAAATGTGGAAGAATAAATGAGGCAGTGATGAAATGCATAGAAAGTGAAGGTTGGGTGAGGCTGAAAGCTGAGTGGGCATGAGGAGTGCTGTAATGGAAAACACTGAGCAAGATAGAGTGAAAGGGGAGGGCTTAAAGTACAGGATGTAGTTGAATCAGTAAATGTATTTGCTTTTCCTGACTTGGTTAGGTCATTAAACCGCTTCCTACACTGCAACCATGACCTGGGCACAACGCTCCTGTTGCTGACCTCCTCAGCTACTTCCAACAACACCTTCTTGGTGAAAGCAACAAGTTTCTTCCTCCCATTACTGGGGAAAAGTCTGCCCCTCCTGCTCCTGAATCTAGGTGCTACCGTTGCTGTATATCCACCATCCACCCTGAACATCTCCAGATTCTATTTGTGGACTGTCCCTTTAAATATAGTTGAGATTGTGTCATGTGGGCATGCATCACACCCACTGCACAGCTTGGAGACAGAAAACCTGGCAGTCAAAATTAATTGGTTCAATTGAGTTGAGATGGCAGATTCTGACACGCTCAGTTTCCCCAACGCAATTCCACCCCACTGCTTGGAAGTTGCCTTCAAATTAATATCAGTGTCCATTGGTCCAAAGCCACATTTTGCTATTTTTCACTCACCCGACTTTACTCCCTCAACCTAAACCCAGTGATAAATGTGCAAGAATTCATTTGTTCTGTGCAGCTTAATATGGAGAAACAGCAACAATTGACATTCCTCAACCATTTCATACAAATGGATCAATAATTTTGTTCTGAACATTTCTCAGAGTTCTGTTCCCCTTCAGCTCAACTTGCTCCATTCTCACCATCTCTACATGCACAGACATAAGATAATATTGTTTTAATTTGTAACTGAATTTATGTCCTAGTATGACTATTAGGTGCTTGAGAAATGTATTTCTTGCACATGTCTTTTATGTAATTTCCCCCTTGTATATGTACAAATCTACAATCCAATGGAAAGTACCCATTGTACTGTGCATGTGGTAGAAACTGTGTTCAGGTGTTGAATGTAGAATTGTTTCCACATGTGGCGGGGAAATGTATGCAACAGTCTAATGCCAAGAGACATTAGTAAGTTATGTAGCGCCTTGGGATGTGTAATAAATTCTGTACTGAACTCCTGAATGGTGAGTAATTCTGTAACAAAAAATGGAGTTAAATAAACTCAATGTAGTTCCTTCTCTACTTGCATAACTTTTGCTGAGAATTGCACCTGACTCTAATTCCAACCTTGTTTTTATAAGGATGTAACCCTCTGTAAACACAGCTGTGAGGCTCACTGAAATAAAGCGTGTGTGCATGGAGATGGCAAATTAAATAAATGTTTATATTTCTGGAATGAAATCAGAAGGCATTTTTGAGTGGGGGTGGGGCTGGGGTTGGGGAGTGGGGGCAACAATTGTTCGAAGTTTTGTGCTCACCTTGGATTAGAGACACCGGTCCTTGGAATTGGACATTTTCTTACCTTGAGTCTTTGAACAGGGCCTTCCCAGGTTAGGTACAGCACAGGTTGTGAAGGTCATTCATCTCCCTTGGTACTGCCACATTAATGCCCCCAAGTTCCCGACCACTGAAAAGTTCTTCTCCTGCTTCAGAATAACAAATCCATTTCCCACACCAGCTCTGCTTCTGGCCTCACTGAGCAAAGTAGTCAGTCAATGCCAAATTCTGTGAAATTTCACAATGTGAACACGTTCATTAGCTACAAGCTTGTGATAGTTTTGACTAATTTATGACTGGCTAAGGAACAGACAAGAGACTTTTAAAGGGCAGACCACTACACCCATAAGTATCAGGTTGGTTCAATGATTGCACCCTTGCCTCTGACTAAGAAAGTCAGGGGTTCAGTCCCTACTCCAGGATAAGCATGTAATCTAGGTTGGCATGCCAGTAGCTTTCAAGTGAGATATTAAACTGAGGCTCTGGAGATCCTATGCTGTCATTTGAAAGAGAGGAAGGACATTCTCTAGGTCAACATTTATCTCTCAACCGAAACAGATTAACTCATTTATCACATTCCTGTTTGTTGGACCCTGCTGTTGTCATGAACATTGGATTTTGTAGCATGTTTATGTTTTAAAAACTGTGATTTTTAAAAGTTTAAGATGGAGTCAGAGAAGTCAGGTGACCTCACATCAACTCTGCTTAAAGACAAGACAGAAATCTTGGTAACCAGGACAACAAAGAACCCAGATCAAAGACCTTTTTGAAAAGCAGACATTGCAGGGGTGTAACACCCGAAGAACAATGGGTTTCACCCTCCTAGACTTTCAGATTGTAAACAAGAAGTCAGGAGTCAGTGACAATATAAGTGTGAATTGCAGCTGCTAACACCTGGAAACAATGGAAAGCCCCAGTGGCTCTGCTGCAGCCAGACTTGTGGACTTTGCATATTGGAAAAGGACAATTGTCCATTGACTTTTGATTCCAGATAAATTCAACAGATTTTCTGAAGGCAGACAGGCTGTAAGGAAGAAGATCTGCAGTGGCAGCCTCAGGGAGGAGAGAGAGAGGGAACACCCGCTCACAGAAGACTGACACAGCGAAAGGCTGCAAAGACTTGAACCTGTTCTGAAAGTTGAGGTTTGTGGAGAAGTAAAAGACCAACCGGATCACCAAGAATCGCCTTATTCGTGGACACCCAGGTTGAAGTGAAGTGAGCTGAGAGAAGTGAGCAAAGAGCACATTGACTTTGAGAAATGTCTGGGAGATCAAACCCATTGCAATTGGGAGGAATTTGGCACTTATAACCACAAAGATTTCACCATCAAGGAGGATTGTGGAATGTATAAGTGTGATGTGAGGTTTTCAAGTGTTTTAATAAGTAAAGAAATTACCTTTCTTTGTAACTTGGGGTATCAGCTACTTACAAAGTACTATTTAATTAATGGGGATTTCATTTAGTTTGGTTGTTGTAATAAAAGTCTTAAAATGTGAAATCTTGTTATGTAATTCTTTAAATTAGTCAGGAGTTCATATCTCATTTTTTAATGTTCACAGTCTCACTGAGGTTGCAACACTGTGTACCTCTATTAAATCTTTTAATCTACCAATTTAGTAATATAGTTTCCTATACTATCCATCTTGTCTTTTTTTATTCTTTCATGGGATGTGAGCATCGCTGGCTTGGCCAGCATTTATTGCCCATCCCTAATTGCCTTTGTCTGCTGCTATTCCTCAGTTATTCAACATATTGATGCCAAGCCCTACGCCATATTATACACATTCCTTATACCAATGTGCAGTACCTAGCATTTATCTCCATTAAATTTCACAAACTACTGTTCTCCCCATCAAAGCAATAATTAAATTAATAAATATAATTAGGCAAAAGTATGAGAGCTGGCGAATAGCCTTTTCATCTTAGTTACTCACCAGGCCAACAGCTGGGGCAGAATTTACACTTTTCCTTACTTCATGCTCCAAACACTAAAATTAATGATTTGGCAATTTGTTCTCTTTCATGCTGTGTTCCAGGAAACCATTGCTTCATCTTTATGCCTGGCTTGTTACAGGCAATGATTAAGGAATAAAAATTGGCGTCCTTGCATTTTCAGGCGCGGGGTCACAATTTGTGATCTGCCCCCGCCCAGTCCCATTGAGGCAGAGAGAAACTTTGTGCTGCGTCCTCATTTGCATTATTGTAGAATTACAGCCGAGCCACCCCCCACAACACCCCACTGCTGACTGGTTGTATGTTCAGCGGGGGGCTCAGCAGCATGCATGGTTAGCACATGTTTCAGCTAGCCTGCACCTCTTAAAGGCAGTCTGCTCCTCTTAAAGAGGAGCTGCACTCATTATAAGGAAGCTGCAGCTGACTGCCAGTACTGCAATTGGCTGCATGTAGAAGCTAAACAAATGAAACAACAGACGAGAGAGAGGGCTCCGAGATTTAAGGATGAGGTACTGGATGCCTTAATGATGGAGATTAACAGGAGAAGAGAGGCAATGTTTCTCCCAGGGTCCAGGAGGCCCTCAAGGAACACTCTCCAATGAGAACTCCCTGGGTCTGGCCCTGAGAACCTAGAAACTGTACCACAAGAAATTCAATGACCTTATGTGGGTGGTCAAGGTCAGTGAATACACTTTAGAGTCATAGAGTCTTTTACAGCACAAAAGGAGGCCATTAGGCCCATAGAATCCATGCCAGCTCTCCACAGAGCTATCCAGTCAGTCCCACTCCCCCACTCCATCCCCATAGCCCTGCAAGTCTATTTCCCTCAAGTGGTCATCCAACTTTCTCTTGAAGTCATTGATTGTCTCCGCTTCCATCACCCTTGCGGGCAGCGAGTTCTAGTTCATTACCACCCGCTGTGTAAAAAAATCTTTCCTCATATTCCCCTGCATCTCTTGCCCAAAACCTTCAACCTGTCCTCAAGTCCTTGTACCATTAGTTAATGGGAATAGTTTTTCCTTGTCTAATTTATCTAACCTGGTCATTATCTTGGACACTTGTATTAAATCTCCCCTCAATCTCCTTTCTTCTAAGGAGAACAAAACCAGCTTTTCTAACCTAACCTTGTAGCTAAAATCCCTCATCCCTGGAATCATTCTGGTAACTTTCTACTGCACCCTCTCAAGGAGCCTCACATCTTTCCTGAAGTGTGGTGACCAGAACTGGACGCAATACTCTAGTTGAGGCCTAACCAGAGCTTTATAAAAGTTCAGCATAATTTCCCTGCTTTTGTACTCAATGCTTCTATTTATGAAGCCCAAGATTCCATATGCTTTACTAACCACTCTCTCAATATGTCCTGCTACCTTCAAAGATCGATGCACATGAACCCCCAGGTCCCTCTGTTTCTGCACACTCTTTAGAACTGTGCCATTAAGTCTATATTGCCTCACCCTATTCTTTCAGCCAAAACGCATCACCTCACACTTGTCAGTATTAAATTCCATTTGCCACCTCTCTGCCCATTCTGCTAGCCTATCTCTGTTCTGTTGCAGGCTGTTCATATCATCCTCACTGTTTGCCACACCTCCAATTTTGATATCATCAGCAAATTTTGAGATTCTACTCTGTATTCCACGACCCATGTCATTTATATATAGCAAAAAAAGCAGTGGTCCCATCACTGATCCTTGGGGAACACCGCTGTCTACCATTCTCCAGTCTGAAAAGCAACCATTTACTGCAACCATTTACTACCAGTTCCACAACAGCGCCTCTGATATGTCTTCCTTTTTCCTCAACCGAGGATTCCCCCCCACTATGGTTGACAGGGCTTTCAACTGTGTCCATCCCATTTCTCTCACTTTTGGCCTCACGTCTTCCCCTCCCTCCCAGAACCGCGACAGGGATTCCCTTGTCCTCACTTTCCATCCCAACAGCCTCTACATCCAGAAGATCATCCTCCGCTATTCCCGCCACCTCCAGTGTGATACCACCACCAAATGTATCTTCCCCTCCCCTCCCCTGTCAGCAATCCAAAGGGATCATTTCCTCCGCGACATCCTGGTCCATTCCTCCATTACCCCCGATACCTCGTCCCCTTCCCATGGCACCTTCCCATGCAATCACAGGAGGGGGTGTAACACCTGCCCATTTACCTCCTCTCTCCTCACTATCCAAAGCCCCAAACACTCCTTTCAGGTGGAGCAGCGATTTAATTGTACTTCTTTCAATTTAGTATACTGTATTTGCTGCTCACAATGCAGTCTCCTCTACATTGGGGAAAGCAAACGCAGATTGGGTGATCACTTTGCTGAACACCTCCATTCAGCCCGAAAGCATGACCCTGAGCTTCTGGTTGCTTGCCATTTCAACACTCACCCCTGCTCTCATACCAACATTTCTGTCTTTGGCCTGCTCCAGTGTTCCAGTGAACATCAACGCAAGCTCGAGGAGCAGCACCTGATCTTTTGATTAGGCACTCTACAGCCTTGTGGACTGAACATTGAGTTCAATAACTTCAGAGCATGACTGGTCATTTTTTATATTTTATTTTTTAACCATGTGCCTGTTTTCATGTAGTCAGAGCTGCTCATTAATCTATTACCACTCTCTCTGAACTAATGCTTTGTCTTTCACACCAAGCATTAACACACGCTTTGCCTTTGTCCCAGGACAGCTTTATTATTTAATCTCTCCTGCCCTCTGCCCTATCAAACACCTTCCCCTTTTTTCTGTCCCCCGCCCCCTACCCTTCACTTGCTTAAAAGCTAATTCTTTTCTGACCTTTGCCAGTTCTGATGAAAGGTCACAGACCTGAAACTTTAACTTTGCTTCTCTCTCCACAAATGCTGCCTGACCTGCTGAGTCTTTTCAGCACTTTTTGTTTTTGTTTCAGATTTCCAGCAACTGCAGTATTTTGCTTTTATTTACTACAACTCGCTGTTTTCTGTCCTTAAGCCAATTTTCTATCCAATTAGACAGACCCCTTCCTATTTCACGAGCTTCAGTTTTGTTAACCAGTCTTCTATGTGGCACCTTATCAAATGTTTTCTTAAAATCTATAAAAACAACATCCACCACATCCCCTTCATCAACCTTCTCTGTTGCATCACCAAAAATTAGAATAGTCAAGCATGAGCTGCCTTTTACAAATCCGTGTTGGCTCTCCTTAATTACTTGAATCTTTCCAAGTGGCTGTTGATTTTTTCCCTGATTATTGTTTCTAAAACCTTACCTACCACTGATGTTAAACGAACTGGTCTGCAGTTGCTAGGACTGTCCTTTCACCCTTTCTTGAATAAGGGTGTCACATTTGCCATTCTCCAATCCTCTGGCACCTCTCCTGTATCCAGGGAAGATTGGAAGATTATGGCAAGCCCTTACACTATCTCCATCCCCATTTCCTTCAGCTAGGATGCAAGCCTCAGGACCAGGTAACTTATATATCCTAAGCATAGCTAGCCTTTTTAGTATCTCCCCCCTCTCAATTTTAACCTATCCATTGCCTCTATTCTGTCCACTCCGACTGATACTTTGTCAGATTCTATTTCCTTAGCGAACACTGGTACAGAGTACTCATTAAGTACTTGCCCTGCGCCTCTAAGCATATATTACCCTCTTTGTCCCTACTAGGCCCCACTCCACCTCTTACTACTCGCTTACTATTTACTTGCAGGTAGAAGATTTTTGGGTTCCCTTTGATGTTGACTGCCATTCTATTCTCATATTCTCTCTTTGCCAGTCTTATTTCCCTCTTCACCTCCACTCTCAACTTATTTTTAATGGCCTGATACTCACTCAAGAGTTCATCTGACATGGGGAAAGGGCAGGGGAGTGGGCTTAGCTGAGTTGCTCTTGCAGAGAGCCAGCTTGGGCATGATGGGCTGAATGGCCTCCTTCTGTGCTGTGCCCATTCTATGATTTCTATGATTTTATGCATCATACACCCTCTTTTTTTGTTTCATCATAATCTCTATCTCCCTCGGCATCCAAGGAGGGCTGTTTTTGGTTCCCCTACCTTCTGCCCTTTTTGGAATGTACCTAGCCTGTACCTGAAGAATCTTTTCCTTAAACATAACCCATTATTCCCAAGCAGCTCCTCCTTTCAGTCTTTGGTTCCATTCTACCCTGGCTAGATCCCTTCCCATCGCATTGAAATTCACCCTCTTCCAATCTAAACATTCTACCTGATTTTGTTCCTGGCTTTTCTTCATTACTAGTCGAAATCTTACGAATCGATGATCACTGTTATCCAAGTGTTACTCCACAGACACTTGGTCCACTTGACACTTCACATGACATCTCCTGCTCACTGCACCACCAACCTCTCACACTGCTCAATGTACCCCACCCCCAACACTCACCCAGCAGCATTCTCTATCACTCAGGCCTAACATGCTCCACCTCCCACTCACATACTCGCCAATACTGCCAGCCTCACACCCACCTCTCACAGCCTGCACATACCTGCAGCTATCCAGCTATGGCAGTCACATCACCCAATCACTCTTCCCACTCTCTTGCAGGACAAGGTCGCGCACAATTGCATGGAGCAGAGCAGAACATGGCAGGGGTCAGACACGTCTGCATCTCCTGGGATCTACCAAGGAGATGGTGGTCCACATAACGGGGACGGCTGCAACAGTGCGCATGGCATCCGGCATCGCTGAGAACATTGAGGATGACAGTATGTTCCTTCCTTATGCCCCTTCTCAACTTCCAGCTCACTGGCATGACATGTGAGCTGTTGATGGTGTGACCATGGACCATTTGCTTTCCACCCCACCCCTCTTCCCTCACCCCAAACCCCCCCTTCTGATTTTTTGCTTTCAGGTACCCAAGAACTGCTGCCTGCCCAGCCACAGCAGCCTCAGGAGGAAGAGACAGAGCAAAACCACACTATTGATGAAGAAACATTGTCATTTGACAAGGAGCACCATCTCCTCCACAGGGCTCAGGAGATGAAGCAGATGCAGACATGCCTGGGCCCTGACAGTTCTGCACTGCATCCTGCGATTTTGTGCACCCTTGTCCTGCTCAGATACCAGCACCGCACAAACTTTAGAAGGTAGTATAGAGTCAGTATCAGCGCCGGGCATGAGTGGGCTGCAGCCAGACCAGGGGAAAGGACAGTGTGCATGTCAGCTCCGCAGAGGGTGAGGAAGCAAATGAGTTCTGCTACAGAGGTCTCAGCTAAGAACTTTGATGAGGGGTGCTCTACAGGAGAACACTGATGAGGATGCACGTTGAGATGTTAGCTGTGTCACCGTCACTGTCATGGAGTATGGAGGAGGCTGACTCCGACATGGCACAGGGCAAGCTTGGAGCCCTTCCTTTCTGCCATGAGGCAGTCCAGCAATCTGTCCTTGAACAGATTAGTAGTATTGCTGAGGCACCACCCTATGGGAGTGGCAGTGGCTCAGTGGAACACGAACCTACTGCCCTCTCTCAGGATGACTGAATTTGTGCTCCCATCACTGCCACTCCTCCAGTGCCCTTGCTGTTGGCTCACAGTTAGCCCGCCCAGATTACTGTCACCCATGCTGAGATGGTATAATCTGAAGATCACGGCCCAGAGCTGCTTGAGGGAGTCCTGCAAGGCCATCTTCAGTCTCCACCAGAGAAAATCATCAGCCTTCCACCAGCCATGCAGTAGCCACTGAGGTAGCACTACGTAGGAGCACAAGGACAGGCAAAGGAAGACAGGCATTAAGAGGATACACAATGGTCAACAGTTCAGTTTTATTTGTTAATTAGATGTACTGTTGGATAAAGATGTTATGGAAAGGTTTTTGTTGGTGTCTTTTATTGCATGATCTTGGCCAAGAGGATGTTGTAATGGGACATTGTAGATGGATGGGAAGGTGGGGAATAGTTGGGCCATGTTGGTGATGGGATGATCTCCTCAGGGAATTCTGAGGAGGTGCTCACGGACAGCCCGTTCAGCGTGAAAGGGTCCTCGTTACCTCCATCCTGCCTCCTCCTCTTCCTCCTCCTCTTCCTTCACCACTTCCTCCCGAGATGGCCTCTTGATACCTGGAGGCAATGACGAGGTAATGGAGGATGCAGCAGACCACCACAAACTTGGAGGGACACTCCAGTGAGTATTGTATGGCTCCCCCATGAGCAGTCCTGACAGTGGAAACCTTGCTTGAAAACGCCAATGATCTGCTTCACAATGTTCCTGGTGGTAGCATAGTTCTTGTCATAGGCTATTTGTCCTCACGGGGTCGAGTGGCAGAGCGATGTCATCAGCCAGGTGTGGTGGGGGTATCCCTTGTCTCAGAGAAGCCACTCTCCAGGTCTCCGCGGTGGCCTAAAGACAGAGAGAGTGGTTGACTGCCTGAGGATGAAGCCATTGTGGCTGCTGCCAGGATAGCAAACATTCATCAGCATGGTTTTTGCATGGTCACACACCAATTGCACATTGATGGAATGGTAGCTCCTGCAGTTCCTGTACCATGCCCCGTTGACATGAGGGTGCCCACAGATTGACAGGCATGCAGTTGATGGCTCCCTGAACCATTGAGAATCCCATCACCCAGGCAAGGCCGTGTCCCCGCTCATCCTGCTTCTCTCTGCATAGGGAGAGAATGATGAAATCACTTCTCCTCGCATGCAAGGCCTCCATCACCTCCCAGATGCAGCGATGGGCAGCGAACTGAAATATGTTTGCTATGTTGCTTGCTCCCGACTGGAAGAATCTGATAGTGTAGAAATTTAGAGGCATCCTCACCCTGCTGTGAGGCTGCAGGTCCTTTTGAAGGAGGTGGTACAGGTCAGTGACCACATCCTTGGTGAATCTTGGGTGCCTCAGGCATTGCTCCTGGCTGAGGTGGAGATAGGAGAAGTGATCCCTGAAAACTTGTAGTGGGTGGGACTTTCTATGGAGATCCCTCCTCCTCTACCTCCCTCTGCACAGAGTTTCCCATTTCTGCAGCCTCTGCTCCATCTCCCTGTCATGTTGCAGATCTCGAGGCCTCCATACCTGTTCGACCCATTGTGTGAACAAGACACCAAATCCTCTTCCCGCCCTGTATGGATACAGCAACATTTCCCTGCCAAAACCAGCAATTCACTACAACACCTTCAAAAATCCTCCACAGCGCTTGCACAACCTTAGCAATAGCAGAAATAAGTCTAAACACCTCTGCAAGTTAGATGCCTGACAATTTAAACCGTGCTGGTTGGGGGTTTGGGTGGGTGAGGTTCCTCGTGCAATTGAATACACGCTCAGCTGTGAATGATTAGCGCAAACATTCACAGGACCTGTGCGGTCCAAGTTTCAACATCATGCATCAAATCAGCTGGGATGGCTGTTTGTTGTTACGATCTGCCCATTAAGAAATCTTCTGATGCCCACACAGCACGCCCACTGATATCAGAAGGCCTGGATTGCTAATGGGGCTTGGCTGTGCCGTGGTATCATAATTGTAATGGGATCAAAGTGACTCTTGTCTCAGGGACGCTGTGCCCCAAGAGGATTCTTCAGCAGGATGCTCCACCACTGCAAGTGCATGGGCAGTCAGCTGAGGGGGGGGCTGGATAGAAGGGTTATGTAAGTTGCACTGGGTGCTGGAGCAGAATGCTGACATCAGCGGTCAGCAGCCCTGACAGTATCAGTTAGATCCTGAGGAGATGTGGCCCCCAAAGCTCTCTGAAGCGCTTTCCATCGTTCTCTCCAAATTGTCCTCCAAGGCCTGAAGTCAACTGGTCACAGATCCACCTCAGTTGCACTGATGATCTGGAGGCTTTTCTGTCAGGGGGACTGAAGCAGATGTGCCGCCAGCTGCTCAAATCCTCCTTGGCTACTGGGACTGAGGATAGCATTAGATTCTGCTCTGACCCCTGCCAGCCATCTCAGGTCCTCCAAGATGGTCCTCCGTTCCTCCATGTGAACACGATTCCCTTCCAGCATCCTGCTCAGAGCTGGACTGTAGAAGTCTAAGGCCGTAGGCTCAGGAGGCAAAGCCTATCTTCTGACGTGCCTCCACTCGCCACTCTCAGATCCAATTTTAACTGCTGATTCCTCTGGCACCGTGACAGTAATGAAATGAAGTAGGGCCAAATGCATAAAAACTGCAAGGAAGGATCAGTGGAGTCGGCAGCTTAACCTGACTACAGTGCTGAGGTCAATAAAATAATTGCACTGTGAAGGAGTCCTGGGAGTTAAGGAGATGGAATTCACTACCTTTCACTGAAAACAGGGAGAGGGGAGGGGTCAGAGGTCCCACTTGGTATCAGTTCCAATTGGGAATTTCAGACCCAATGTATTTGCTTCCTTGTATTTTGGTGCCTACTATAGTCGGTACCTGTGCAGCATGGACAATTAATGGTGCTGTATCAGCTTTTCGAAGGAAACTTTGTTGAATCTTTCTTCATGAGGGTAGGGTAACGTAATTAGTTTTAAAATTGACTCATTTCCGTGTTAACAATGGAATGTTATGTCTAATTAGGCAGACATTGAAACAATAAACAAAGCAGAACCATTATGTACAGTATGTTCAGATTTACAGTTTATTTATACAACATTAATACGACTCTGAGCACAGAATCCCATGTGGCATCTTTCCTTTTCCTTTTTTCACTTATTTTTTCTATCCATTTTGGACTGATAGCTTACAGACCAAGCGGGTCAGTGCCCAGCCTCACACTGCTTCCTGGTTGCTGCATGTGCCCCATGTACCCAGACACAATGAGGTACTAGGCACTGCCCAAGTGCGGTACCCCCTTCCGATTGTTCCCTTTCTATTCTGGGAGACACCACAGCTGCCATTCAACATCTCCCCACTCGAAACAGGAAGTGAGTAGAACAGGATTTCAAAGTTGTGCCCAATCCTACTCCAGAGCAATGGAATGGGTGCATTGTCACAACCACGCCAGTGGCTTTTGTTGGGGTTCACAAGGCCAATCCAGGAAAGGGAGCCCTAACAGGTGGAACCACAGACCAGTCCATGGCCCTAACCACAGTGAGTGACACCAATAGGAATACTGCCATGGGTGTGGTAGAAACAGGCAAAATCCCAGAGGGTTACCAGGATTTTGTCTTCAAGGGAATGGTATCCCCATACCCCTCCTGCTCAGGGACACAGGGGCCACTCAATCCTTAATGCTGGGTAAAGGCATGGCCTTCCCACCAGAGAGCTCAGTGAATGTGAAGGTTGTGGTAAGAAGGTGGGTAGATGCTTGCACCCCTATATAGGGTCCATTTACAGTGTGACCTAGTCTCTGGACCTCTTACAGTAGGGATTATTCCTAGACTGCCTGTGGCTGGAGTAGATTTGCTGTTGGGTAATGATTTAGCTGGGGGTTAGAGTGATAGCCTCTCCCGTCGTCTTAGATCAGCCAAATGAGGCCAGGGAGACAAAGAAGTTACAGGAGGAAGTCCCTGGGATATTCCCTGACTGTGTAGTAATCAGGTCCATGGCTAAGCGAGCTCTGCTAGAAAGAGCTGAGCCAGTAATTCAGACAGATCACCCAGAGGTCTGGCTGACTGAAACCTTTTTGTGGATTTAGAAGAGGAGAAGGCGTTCAGCAGACTCGCCTTGATTGAGGCTCAGCAAGTAGACCCTAACATAAAAAGAATAGCACGGACCACCTGTTCTGAGGCTGAGGCAGAAGGGGTTCCATATGATATTACTTAAAAAATGGGATAGTGATGAAAAAGTGGAGACCTCCTCAGCGACCTGCAGAGGAGGAGTGGACAGTGGTCACCAAATTTTAGCTCCTGCCAACTATCGTAGGGAAATTTTGCCCACAAAATCCCGATGGCTGGGCATGTGGGTATCTGAAAGACCCAGGCCCGGATAAGCCACCACTTATCTTGGCCTCACCTCCACCAAGATGTGGTTAAATTCTGTAGGGCCTGCCATACCTGTTAGGTTGTTAGGAAACTGCAACCTGCAATCAAGCCTACCCCACTAATACCTATAACTGCTTTTGCTCCCACATGCTCAGCCAATGGTGTATCCTGGCTACTTGCTCCTTCCATGTTTTGGTGCACGCCCCGGCCCCTCCGAATCATACCCCCAACACCTTCAGGTGGTCTGACCCGACGGTGAAGGGGACAATGGACCAGTCAGCCCAGTTCCCAAAGAACATGGCCTCGCTCTTGCCGTGGTTAACTTTGTCTCCCGAGGCCAGTTCGAACTGGTCGCAGATGCTCATCAGTCTGCGAACGGACAACGGATCCGAGCAGAAGATGGCGACGTCATCCATGTATAGGGAGGTTTTAACCTGAGTGCCTCCACTGCCTGGGATTGTCACCCCTCTTATGCTCGCATCCTTCCCAATAGATTCAGCAAAGGGTTCAATACAGCAAACAAACAAGACAGGGGAGAGAGGACAGCCTGATCCAGATTGGATCAGGAAACTTTCTGGTTCCCACCCATTGATCTTTTTCCATTGTGGGTAAAAACCTGGTCATCAGGTGTGAGCCGCTCATGTTGTTGCTGTACGTGGTGCAGGTCTGACCCATACACCACTCCTGCGCCGCGGCGGTCATCTGAGCCATTTTCCGCTTCATATGGGGAACCAAAATGGACCAGGTCCAGAGGGACACTATGTTCAAACCCCTTGATAAGGGCCGGAAAAATGTACCCAAAGCTGCCCTCATCCTGATGACCACCTTTGTGTGCGGCTGCATCAAGCTGTGCGTAGACCCCCAGTACGCAAACACCAAGTGTCACTATGTGCTGAGGTTCTATCTGTCCCCGGTGTTGCAAAGGATGGGTCTGGTCACATTGCCGTGGAACGCGCCATCCAATTGGTCCGTGCCGTACCACCTATCCTTCGTGGAAAACCTTCCACGGAAAAACACCTTTGACCACCAATCCATCAGGCAATGGTCTGCACGGAATGTCTTCAAGGCCCTATGGGAAAAGGAGATGGTGGATCCGGTCAGATGGTTCCCTGAGCAGACTGCCAAAGTCATCTGGCAGAATGCCTCATCACCAGAA
The DNA here is from genome assembly GCF_036365525.1 of Heterodontus francisci. NCBI lineage: Eukaryota > Metazoa > Chordata > Chondrichthyes > Heterodontiformes > Heterodontidae > Heterodontus > Heterodontus francisci. Next base: position 113,385,076 of record NC_090377.1, read on the forward strand.
CTTTCAAACAAGCACCAAGATTTAGCTTGGCTGGTGGTGAGAAGAGCTCTCCTTGTCAGATCCTTCCTGCACGCCTGGAGGCTCACACCCTCTGCACAATGCCCTCGAGGTGGCTGTGGTGGGGAATAGATGGTTGCCCACCTCCTTCTGGAATGTGTCTTTGCAAAGCAGGTGTGGAAAGACGTGCAGTGGTTTTTGTCGAGGTTCATCCCAAGCAGCTCTGTAACACAGGAGTCTGTGCTCTACGGACTGTACCCAGGGACGCACACCGAGACAAACATTAGTTCGGTGAAAGACGCCCTTTGGTCTGCCCGAAACATGCTGGTCTTACAGCGCAAAGAGTTGTCCACGACCGAATGTTGCGAACTGGCACATTCCAAGGTCCAGGACTACGTGCTGAGGGACGCACTAAAGCTTGGGGCAGCCGCGGCAACGGCTCAATGGGGAAAGACCACAGTGTAAGTCCCCCCACCAAGCTGAACTGATGGGCTGGATCCATGAGAAACCCCTCAACTGTATCCAGAAAATATTTGTTTTGCTGTAAATTGTACATAGCATGTAAAATGAAATGAAAGGATTGTGAGGTAACTCACTCCTGTATTGAAGGAAACTGATTTATTTTGCACTCTTTGTATTATTTGACTTTGTGCTTTTTGGAACAGTTTTGTAATGTATTTTTTACAGTTTTTTATGAATAAAGTATATTTTGGAAATAAAATACAACCTATACCTGCTTTTGACAAACCCTTTAGCAGCATTCTGGTAGATTGTGCTGGACCCTTACCTAGAACTAGGACAGGTTTTCAATATATCTTAACTATCATGGACTTGTCCACCCGATTCCCAAAGGCCTTATTCTTAAGAGAAATCACAGCATAAGCCGTGGGGGAGGGGCTGACCCAGTTTTTCACCCGCTATGGACTGCTTAAAGAGATCCAATCAGATCAAGGATCAGATTTTATGTCCCGGGTATTCCAAGAAGTTATCCATAACCTCAGCATCAAACAGCTAAAATCCTTGGCATACCACCCACAGTCACTAGGGGCTCTGGAACGGTTTCACCAAACCCTGAAAACCATGATCAGAGCCTACTGCTGTGAGTACTCCCACAATTGGACAAGGGGTTAACTTTCCTGCTGTTCACCAGTAGGGATTCACCCAATTAATCGACGGTCTTTAGTCCATTCGAGCTGTCTACAGGCCTGAGGTAGGAGGCCCCCTTAAGCTTATCAAAGAAAAATTTCTAGATCAAAGCGAGGAAACCTCGTTGCTGAATTATGATCCGCGAGCAACTCTTTAAAGCATGCGCTGTGGCTAAGGAACACCTTAAAGCTTCCCAGCAGATCATGAAAAGGCAGGCAGACAGACTGCTGAGACTTGGACATTCAAACCAGGGGAACAGGTCCTGATGCTGTTGCTGCTGCAGTTACCAGGCGAACCCCTGAAAGCTAGATTTAATGGCGCATACTTCGTGGGGATAAAGATCAATGACATCAACGGGAACAGGAAAAAACACTGAATGCCTGCCAGGTAGTGAGGAGAATTGAGGATGGAAACAATAGTGAGGAGGAACAAGGGGAAGAAAGGAACCAGAAAAATTCCCAGATTGAACCCCCTACTGTGAAACTAGCTAACACAGAAGTCTTAGAGAGGTTAGACACAGTACCTGACTATTTAAATGACATACAGTGGATAGGCATCACAATACTGCTAAGAGAGTTTGGGGAAGTGTGCAAGGACAAACTGGGTCACACTTCTTTGACCACTCATAATGTGGATGTAGGGGAGACCCCACCTATTAAACAGAATCCATATCAACTGAGCCCTGATAAATTGGCTCAAGTCCAAGAGGAGATACAATACATGCTGGACAATTACCTAATCGAGGCAAGTCAAAGCAGCTGAAGTTTTCCTATTCTACTGGCTTCTAAGCCAGATGGTTCTAAGAGACTCTGCACTGACTTTCGAAAAGCTAATGCAGTGACTCGAACCGATTCGTGCCCGATGCCTCACATTGAAGACTGTATTGACTGGGTCGGCAATTCTGCTTACATCAGCAAAACTGATTTATTAAAAGGGTACTGGCAAGTCCCCATGACCACCCAAGCTAAAGAAATCTCAGTTTTTCTAACGCCAGATGTCCTACTTCCAATGCAAAGTCATGCCATTCAGTTTAAAGAACACCCCAGTAACATTTCGAAGATTGATGAATCAAGTGGTGCCTGGCTTAACCAATTGTGTTTTATACCTTGAAGACCTGCTGGTCTATAATGACACCTGGGAAGACCACCTAAATCATATTAGGGCATTATACAAAGGTCCTCAAAGCGCTAACCTAGTGGCAAATTTAGTCAAAAGTGAGTTTGCTATGGCCAAAGTGACCTACTCAGGACATGTTGTAGGTCAAGGTCGAGCGTTGCCAAGAGCAGCAAAAATACAAGCCCTGATAGATTTCCCTATTCCCAAGACCAAGAGAGAAAAATGCAATTCCTGGGGATGTGCAGATTCTATAGAAAATTTGTCCCTAACTTCAGCACCCAAGCTGCCCCATTGACTGATCCATTAAAGAAAAATGTTAAGACCGTGTGGTCAGAACTGTCCCAGATGGCTTTCAAGAAATTTGTTCTACAAATGAACCTGTGTTAGCAGCCCCAAACTTTAACAAATCATTCAAGGTTGCATATTGATGCAAGTGATGTGGGAGTAGGAGTTGTCTTACTCCAGGAAGATGACTCAGATATCAAGAGACCAATTGGCTATTTATCAAAAAAATTAAACAAACATTAGCAAAGATATTCCACCATAGAAAAGGAGGCTTTGGGACTTCTGTTAGCCCTTCAACATGTTGAGGTTTAGATCAATAATGGACAGAAGAAAAGATTAATATACACTGATCCCAATCCACTAACATTCCTAGAGAAATTCAAAGTCAACAACGCCAGACTGTTCAGATGGAGTTTACTCCTACAGTCATTTAACTTAAAAATCAAGCACATTGCTGGAAAAAATAATGTCACTGCGGAAGCTCTGTCCAGAATTTAAGCAGACCAGGTGCCACCAACAAGCTGTGGAAGGCCGAGTGACAGTGACTGAGGAATGCATGTGAATGAATGCGTGTTAATGTTTACTATCGTGTGTTTTACTTTTCTTTCTTTCGATAAAAAAATGCAATACAAAAGAATTTCACTTTTTTCCATTTTTGCGGGATGGTATCATGCCCAGGCAATATGAACTTATGAACTATAAAATGAACTTATGAAGTAAACCCAAAACAGACACTTTTCTTGTAAACAAAATGGAGTAAGAGGTTAGGGCCCCTTCATTTCCTGCCAATACACATAGAACTACAAGAACCCTAAGCTAATTCTGGTGTATGGACACGTCGTGAAGAAGTTATTAAAATACAAATGACCTTTCTGGACTCATCCCTGAGAAATCATTAAAATGCAAATGACCCTTTCTGTGGCAATAGGTGCTTCTCTCCAACTGAGTGGGTTAACAACACTGTTTCGGACTTTTGACTCCAAACACAAATTCCAAAGAATGGGTGTGAAAAGACCTACTTTATCAAGGTGAGATGAGGATGAACAACACCCTGACTCCATTGTCTAACAATGGCCTCACTATCAGAAATCATTTATGAGGAAAATGGAAATAGAAGCTATGGTCACATGATAGAAACTAGGTTTCTGATAAGGAGCTTTAAAAAAGGTATATTCTGGGCAGACAAAGGAGATCCATTTATGCCATCAAAGAGAAAGGACCCTGCCTAAGATTACAGTCTTTGAACTACATGTAGGTAGAGTTTGGGTTTGATCTTGAATGTCCGACCCGAGAAATCATACCAGGACTTCGCCATTGACCTTTGGCTGGAATATAACAAGGGCAGTCTGCAACAGCGTATCTGTCTTTCTGAACCTCCCAAGTCTTTCTTCAGTGAACAACGGAAAAGGTCACAGGTCTGCACCGTTTCAAGTCTTCACCCAGGGGAAAAGCAAGTTTAAGAGAGAACTCTTTACAAATCATCAGAGTTATCTTTATAATCCCTATCTTTTCTGTGTGTGTGTATCTGTATTAGTGCGAGAGTGGGTGTTGTTGTGTATATTTCAGGTGTTGTACTTAGGAGAAACATATGAGAAAACCTGTTGTTTGTCTGTTCTTGATAATTAAAGCACTCAGGGGTAAAAAAAAACACTTATTAAAAAAAAAACACTGTCTTCGGTCAGTCAAGAGGTGAAAAAGAGGGAACCATCCTTATCATCTTCCACTGTCCGTAACATCATGAAGTGGGGGAGGAGGTGCGAGGGAGTAGAGGAACCATTTTCTCTGCTTTGCAGCAAAGCCGCATGTTTTATACACTAGTTTCTGGGGCAAAGAGCAGGATTTGCTACAAATATTGAAACAAAAAGATCGCTCCCCACCCCCCCCTCCCCCCACTGCAAAGCAGTTTGTGCCATGTATTCATTCCACAGTTAAGTCACCAAAGTTGAGAGAGAAAGAGGCTGGAGGGTGGTTCGATCTGCACATTGTTTTCTGGCAGGTAGCTTAAGGGGCAAATAAAAATAAAGAACACTTCAAATGCTAGAGATCTGAAACAAAAACTGCAAATGCTGGAAACATTCTGTTGGTCAACCAGCAGCTGTGGACAAGTCAACCATTCAGTCAGGACATTTCTTCGGAACTTCTTGCGGGTAATTATAACTTTGTGTGATAGAATAAAACAGGTGATATGGGATCAACCATCTGCTAAACATTGAAATCACGGGCGACTGAAATGATATTCCTTCACTTTAAACTTTACGGCCAAAATCAAAATTACCTCCTTTCGTTTAGAGGGGCATTTGGCCAACCACTTCTTTATTTTGGAATATAATCAATGTGTCATTTCTAAATTGAGCCACACAGCTGCCCAACCACTTTGATCATGAGGTTTTGCTAGGTCAAGATGGATTATCCGCTCCCTACATTTTAAAAAGTGAGTTCAATTTGGCATGATTGGGGGGAGAGAAAACTAAAACAGCAGAAATAAAATTAAGATCCAATTCTTTAAAACTGAAAAATGTGAAGGCTATGCCAAATCTAATAAATCTAATATTAGTTGAAAGGATGTGATCACGGTTTGGCATAGCTTTCTAATTTATTGAGTACTCAAATTATATTGCAAAAATTCAATGGCATCATAGAAACTATCGCATGATTTGCTTAATGTGTAATTGCAATGGAAATAAGGCTGGCGATCTTATACAAAAGCCAAAAACTCTGTTCTCTCCCTCCCCTTTAAGGTGAGAGAGGTCAGTCACAGTGCGAAATATAATCATTCAATATTAATTGGCCAGTTCCATTAATGGTTAAATATTGATTGCACTGCAACAAAAGTTATCTCCTGAACTACATTTTGATAGTCTAAGGGGATCATAGAGTCATACAGTCAATATGGCATGGATTTGTTAAGAGAAGGTCATGTCTTGCTACTTATTTGAATTCTTTGAGGAGGTAACAAGGAGGATTGATGAGGGTAGTGCAGTGGATGTGGTCTACATGGACTTTGGCATCTGACAAGGCATCTGACAAGGTCCCGCATGGCAGACTGGTCAGTAAAGTAAAAGCCCATGGGATACAGGGGAATGTGGCAGGTTGGATCCGAAATTGGCTCAGTGACAGGAAGTAATGGGTAGTAGTCGACGGACGTTTTTATGAATGGAAAGCTGTTTCCAGTGGTGTTCCACAGGGCTCAGTGTTGGGTCCCTTGCTGTTTGTGGTATATATTAATGATTTGGACTTAAATGTGGGTGGCATGATTGGGAAATTTTCTGATGACACAAAAATTGGTCATGTAGTTAATAGTGAAGAGGATGGCTGTAGACTCCAGAATGATATCAATGGTTTGGTTGAGTGGGCGGAAAAGTGGCAAATGGAATTCAATCCGGAGAAGTGTGAGGTAATGCACTTGGGGAGGGGAGATAAAGTGAGGTAATAGACAATAAATGGGAGGATATTGAGAAGAGTAGAAGAAGTGAGAAACCTTGGAGTGCATGTCCACAGGTCCCTAAAGGTGGCAGGACAGGTAGATAAAGTGGTGAAGAAGGCATATGGAATGCTTTCCTTTATTGTCCAAGGTATAGAATACAAAAGCAGTGATGTCATGCTGGAACTGTATAAAACACTGGTTCAACCACAGTTGGAGTATTGCGTACAGTTCTGGTTGCCACATTACAGGAAGGACAGAGTTGCTCTGGAGAGAGTGCAGAGGAGATTTACAAGAAAGTTGCCAGGGCTTGAAAGTTGCAGCTATGAAGAAAGTTTGGATAGGCTTGGGTTGTTTTCCTTAGAACAGAGGAGGCTGAGGGGTGACTTAATTGAGGTGTACAAAATTATGAGGGCCCTAGATAGAGTAGACAGGAAGGACATGTTTCCCCTAACAAAGAGGTCAATTACCAGGGGGTACAAATTTAAGGTGATTGGTAGAAGGATTAGAGGGGACATGAGGAAAAACTTTTTCACCCAGAGGGTGGTGGGTGTCTGGAATTCACTGCCAGGAATGGTGGTGGAGGCAGAAACCCTCAATTCTTTTAAAAGGTACCTGGACATGTACCTGACGTGCTGTAACCTGCAGGGCTATGGACCAGGTGCTGGAAAGTGGAGTTAAATTGGGCGGCTAGTTTTTTTTCTAAAAGGAAGCCATGTGGCCCATCAAGTCCATGCTGGCTCTCTGTAGCGCTAACCAGTCAGTCCCATTCCCCACTCCATCCCGGTAGCCTGTAAGTTTATTTCTCTCAGTGCTTATCCAATTTCCTTTTCAAATTACTGATTGTCTCCACTTCCAACACCCTTTTAGGCAGCAAGTTTCAGGTCATTACCACTCACTGTGTAAAAAAGTTCTTCCTTATAGTCCCCCGTATCTCTTATCCCTAATTAAATCTGTGTCCCCTAGTCCTTGTACCATCAGCTAATGGAACAGCCTTTCCTTGTCTATCTAAACCGGTCATAATCTTGTTCACCTCTATCAAATAGCCCCTCAATCTCCTCTGCTCCAGGGATAACAACCCCAGCATCTCCAACCTAACCTTTCATCTAAAATCCCTTAATACTGGAACCATTCTGATAAATCTGCCCTGCACCTCTCAAGGACCTTCACATCCTTTCGGTGTTGGAGAAGAATTTTCCAGATTTTCTTACCCCCGCTAATTGGCCTGGGTTCTAATGCGTAATTTTTGCCTCTCCCCTGGCTCTGGGTGGGGAGGGAAGTGTCTGTTATGAAGTATCACAACAGTATGGGAGAGGTTGGATGGACCAGTGAGTTTCCTCCTGTCTGTCATTTCTCCTATATGCGTGTGATATATAGAATTACACCAATGGCATTTAAGTGTACATTCCATCATTAATGCTGAAGTATGTTGGGTTGCTGCAAGCAGCCTGTTCATATCACAGAGGTCAGAACTAAAGAAACTCCATTCATCATTCTAGGTTTGTGTCTGTGCACTGCTAACTTCTACTGGATTTGGCTCATTAAATGGAGTTTAGCATGGCAAGCGAACAAGTTGTATGTTTTTTGGAACTTCTGTATCTGTAAATCGCAGATAATAGGAACCTCTTACATTCAACTGCAATTTCCTTCAACCCTTTTTATTGACAGTTCCCTGGAATAATTGGCCTGCCCACATTAATATACCACCTGCAGGAAGTGATGGAATGGACACTTCCCTGTCAGCTGAAGCCACATCATTAACTGTTCGATGCAGGCTTAACATTAACAACCAGCAATTTTTTTTTTAAATTAATAAGAGAAAATCCTTGTTAATATTAGAGCAGGTTAAGAAACATGAAGAGCAGTGATTTTGGAAAGGTGAAGCAGCTTGTCTCTTCAATACAGGCAGAATTTACCCCAATCCATTAAGGAAGTTCTGATTAATTACTTGTCCTGCAGTGAAACTGAATAGGTGCTGAAAGAAATCCTTTGCTTCCAGGTATTCAGAAAAGTAGAGGTTTCAATGTAGTATCTCTAGGGAGAGACAAGTCAGTCTCAACATAGTGGTTATCTGGTCCCAATATGAAGGTTTATAACCAGTTGAGCTGTGGCAGGACACTGGGCAGGGAGAGAGATTTCTGGGCCACTATGCACGCAGGCAAGCACTGCAAATGAGAATTCCTGACTCGCTGTTCCTTATGTGGTGTAATGAAGGGACAGTTGGTGAAATGCTGATAGGTTTGGGCCAGCTTTGCTGCAATTGCGAAGAGTGAATAGTGCAAGAGTAGATAAGATTTCCAGCAGAAATAACAATTTTGGTGTTTCTTTCAGAGGTACAGTGTAGTATAGCATCTCTGACCTCAAATTGACCTTTTTCACAGGTTGAGCAATTATTGATACTACTGAACAAGCCCTACGTAAGAGGAAAAGAGATTGAATAATTGTAATCTTTAAAAAAAACTTTCTATAGGCATCCAATTCACCCTCGTGATTGAATAAGACTCATATTTTAAATATACTTCCACTTAAATCATCATTTAGTTTGCTGGAAAATTTTGTATCAAATTGAAGAAATAAGGGGTTTGTGTCATAAGCAACCTGTATGTTCCCAACAAATATGACTTTTAGTCAACACTTAGCCTTTCAGACTACAACTTCTTCAGATTGGGACATCTGCTGTGAGGACACTTGACTTCAGAAGTTGAGCAGCCTGAAATACTGGGTTATCATCCCCTTCCCTGTATTGGCATTCTCAAAAAATCAAATCAATCACTTTGGTAAGAAAAATAAGGATGTCACCTACTACGTGGACTATAAGAATCTAAATGGGGTAGAGGAACAAGGGGATCTGGGAGTACAAATACACAAATCACTAAAAGTAGCATTGCAGGTTAAAAGTTCATTACAAAAATAAGCAAACCAAGCACTAGGGTTTATTTCTAGAGGGATAGAATTGAAAAACAGTGAAGTTTTACTAAACTTGTAACAAACTTTGGGTAGACCATATTTGGACCACTGTGTACAGTTTTTGTCACCATTTTATATAAAGGATATAGAGGCACTGAAGAATGGTACCATAATTGTGAAGTTATAACAATCATGAAAGGATGAACAGGCTGGGGCCCTTGTTTTGCATATCACTGTCACTATGTTGTATGTTGTTGGTAGTGTAGTTATAGTGTCCTTCACAAAGGTCTCAGAGTCTTCAGATGGCTGAACATCAACTCTTCATTTATATTTACATTCTATTTACACTCTCCTTTAGGATCTCTCGCTAGCACTGCTCATGGTGCTTATAGCTCCTTCTAAGCCTACTGCCCATGTTTCTATTACCACGCCATCACTACAGTGGGAGGGGTTACTCTCACTGTCTCAAACATTAACCATTTCAGACTCTTATACTACATCTCCTCCTAAACCTTTGTCCTTATATATTTATATATATACACATTCATTTTGACTTTACATACTCCCCCATCTCCCTCCAAGTCTCTGACATCACAGATTCAATCAGTCAGGAGGCTTCACGACTCTCCCTGATTGTGTTCTTGTTGGACTCGGAAGATCAGTACTCTTTCTTGAAAGTCTTGCTTGATGACTTGGATGGCCTTAACCAATGTTTGTAGTATCCTGTTGTCTCTGGGTTTCTTGAACATCATCTGGTTCTTCCAGATATATGACTGGTTGTCGTGTTTGAGGAATAGGGATAAGTTTTCTCCTATTTTGGTGTATTGTACCCTCAGGAGTATATACTACATAAGATCTCAGATGAACGTCATCTCTCTGGATGACTCTACTTTCACGTCCTAGATCTCGTATCCATACCTGCTCTCCATCCTTTAACCTTGACAGCTTTCTGATACGAAATCTCATATTGTAATTGCAAGCTTGTTGGTTCCTGTATGACTTCTCTTTGTCTTGAACTTTTTTGAAGTCTTATACGTCTATCCCCAGAAATAGTTCCCTGGGTAGAATAGGAAGTTGTGTCTTTAGCTTCCTGCCCATCAAAAGCTCTGAAGGTGCGAATCCACATAACAATGGAGTAGATCGATAATTCAATATTGCAGTTGGAAGATTATCGTTCTCCTTCAAAAACGATTTAATAGTTTGTACTCCTCTCTCTGCTTCACCATTCAATTGAGAATAATGAGTGGAACTTGAGAGATTTTCAAATCCCCACTTCCTCACAAATTGTGTGAAGTATTAATTTGCAAAGTGTGGTCCAATGTCTGACACAACCTCATCAGGAACACCATGTGTTGCAAAAATCTCCTGTGAAGCTCTAATGACAGATTCTGTTGTTGCGGAGTACAATCTTTTCACTTCAATCCATCATGAAAAATAATCGATCACTATAATGTAAGATTTTCCATTATACAAATATAAATCCATTCCTGGACGCTCCCATGGTCTGGTTGGTAATTGTATAGTTATCAGAGGTTCTGTTTGGTCTGTTGTGTACTGCATAACTCTGGCAATTCTTTGGATATTCCTGGCAACCAAACAGATAATTGAGCTCATGCTCTGCATTTTGTAATTTCCATGTGGCCTTGATGAATCCTTGCCAAGATATCTGATCTAAGAGAAATTTGAATGACCAGTTTGTTGTTATACACTAGCAAATTGTCTACGATTGTGAAGTGTCTCCTGAATTCGAAGAAAATTTTCATTACTTTCCCACTAGGACATTCCTGTGGCCAACCTTATGTACAATGCTGGCATATCAAATACATTCTTCATCCAACTTTTGAGTGTGATGGATTTCTTGAAGTTACTGTGTACTCACCGTCCATTGTGTGCTGTGTGCTGTGAATACGATTCTATCTGTTCAACAAAGTTAACCTCCTGTTGTGTAGGATGGTCAACAGTTACTCTCGATAATGCATCAGCAGACATTTGCATCTTCCTCTGAACATACACCACTTCGTAGATATATTTCATCAACCTCAGTTGGAATCTCTGAATTCTTGGAGGCATCCTTGCAATTTCCTTCTCCTCCAGTAAGGAAACCAAGGGTATGTGGTCTGTTACAATAATCACTTTCAGGCCAATAATGTAATCTGAAAGCTTCTCACAAGCCCAGGTGACTGCTAGTGTCTCTTTTTCAATGACAGCTTACCTTGTCTCTGTCTTGGCCAAAGCTCTGGATGCATAATAGACCATTCTTCAACATCTATTTGGCTGTTCTTGAAAGAGGACTGCCCCTAACCCTGTAGATGAGACGTCTGCTGTGATTATAGTTGGTAATGAAGGGTTGTAATACATTAATACCTCTGGTGAGATTAATATCTTCTTAATTCTTCAAAATACTTGTTCTTGATGTGTATTTCAACACTGGGCTTGATCTTTCTTCAAGAGTTGTCTTAATGATTCTGTTGCCTGCGACAAATTGGGTAAAAGTGTTGCTAACTGATTCACCATTCCTAGGAATCTTTGGAGATGTTGGACTGAAGTTGGGATGAGGAATTCGCGAATGGCTCTCATCTCTTGTGGGTGCCATTATGCTCTTGCAACTCACACTATGGCCCAAGAAACAAATAGACATTTTCGAGAATTCACACTTATCATTAAGTGTCAACCCTTCTTCTTGAAGATGATGTAGAACCACTTTTACTCTCTGGTCATGTTCTTTGATAGTTTCCCATGAAACAGTGTGTCATCCATGTGACAAATCACCCCTTTTAGGCCCTGCAGAATATTGGACATGATCCTTTGAAAGATTTCAGGTGTGGATGTTATCCCAAATGGTAAACGATTGAAGCAAAATCATCCGAATGAACTGGTAAATGTTGTGAGTAATCTTGACTGCTCATCCAAAAGAAACTGCCAAAAGCCACTGTTCCTGTCGAGTTCAGTAAACATTATGCTTTTGGAGAGCTTTGCCAGGCTGTCATCTACCAATGACATAGGATGAATTTCCCTTTTCACTGCTTTGTTAAGCTGCGTTAAATCCACACAGATACGAAGAATACAGTTTGGTTTTGGAACTGGAACCATAGGCGAACATCACTTTGTTGGTTTCATGACAGGGGAAATGACTCCCATTCTGGTCATCTCTTCCAGCTGATTTTGTACTTGATTCATCAATGGGTGTGGTATCTTTCTTGGTGAAAAGATACATACCAGTCCAGCATCTTTTTTTAGCATAATTGTATACTCTGTCTTCAGCTTTCCTAGACCCGTAAACAGTTTGGGATAGTCTGCTTGAAAGCAAATATTTGACCCTGGCTGTTTGATTTCAACCACCTTTTTGAGAAGATGTAGGTCTAAGGTTGCTTTTCTATTTAACAGGGAAAATTCTTGGTTCTTCAAAACATTTGAGTTTCCATAATCTGTCTTCCTCTATATTGGAGAGTTGCTTGAAGCTTACCCTTCACCTTCAGTTGGATCCCTCCTGGACCATACAACTATGTGTCCACTGGTTGTAAGCAAGGTCTCGTCAATCATGGCTCTTGGTCTGACAGAACTATGACACTTGCGCTTGTTTCCAATTTGAAATTAGTAATATGTCCATTGACATAGATGTCTGCTGTCCAAAATCTTTAATTAGGGTTGTTAATTTCCCCTAGGAAATCTCCACGTTTATCTTCCACTGGAGGTTGTTCCACCTCATTCACCACTCTATGTGTGAAGGCTTTTTGTAAATTTGAGAGAAGAGGTCTTTATCTGGCACATCTTTCAGAAGTGGCCTGTCTTTTTGCAATTAAATCATTCCGTTTTATTAGCAGGACACTGATCACATCTATGGGTCTTTCTAGCTCCACAGCGCTGGCACGGTTTCCCAGCATCTTGCACCCTCTCACCTGTGTGTACCTTCTTATCCAGGGATTGCTTTTCCATCCTGATCTTCAGGAACTGGACCACCACAGGAATTTTTCTGATCCAAGGCCTCTCTTCAGGCCTCAGAAAGACTCTGTTTTCTGACTTCTGCCTGGTGCACTACCTGAATTGCTTCTTTGAGTGTGAGGTCATCTTTGGACTGCAAGAGGTCTGACAAGGACTCGTCAGCTATTCCCACTACTAATTGGTCCCTGATCAACTCAGACTTCAGTTCTCCATATTCGCATCTCTTAGCCAATCTGTGCAAATCATTAATGAAAGCATCCAAGGATTTGCCTATCTTCTGGATCCTGTATTAAACTTCACCCTTGCTAGGATCGTATTGCTTCTTAACAGAAAATATTTATCAAAAGCTTGTAACACCTCATCAAATTTATCTGAAGCATCATTGATGCCTTGTCTCATGATCACATCATCAGCTATTTCACCCATGGAGTATAGTAGAGTATTTACATGCTCCGCTTCAGATTTGGTATGTAACTGTGAAGCTATTCAAAATCTTAAGGATCTTTTCCTCCAGATTGACCAATTCTGTATCCAATTGGGCCCTTCTGAACTCTGGAAGCTTTCAGGTATTGTATATTTTGAATCCATCCTGTGCCAAACTCTTCAGGGTATTCCCTTCTTATTTTAAAAATTGTAGTTGCCTTAATGGAGGTGTTTCCGCTCTCCTTAGAGGTTTTGCACTCTTTTCGGAAGTTTCCTGTGCTTTCTTGAGGTTTCCTGCCCTTTTTGGGTGTTCTCGCACTTTCCTTCCGCAGTGTGCTTGAGTAATGGCTGCTAACTTTGGACTCTCCCTTTCAAGGGATTGACTTTTCTTTCTGTCTTCCCATCTCACCTGCCCAGTGTGCCATTAAATAATATGCACTTTTTCTAAAAGGTTTTTCCCCAACTGTCACTCGGTACTGTGACTTGCAGCCCGATCACTGACCCGGTTTGCTCTCACAGACCACCACGCTTCTGTGGTGCAGCCTGAATGCCTGCGTGGCTGACTCATTGATTCTCTGAATTTTGTCATCATCTAAGGAAAAGCTCTGGAGCTCTTCACAGCTTCTCCATGAGATCTGCAGTTTTATGGCACAACTGTACCAGGTTAGGCTTCTCAAATCTTCTGAGTGTGTTCACTGTTGTGATGTCTGGCAGCCACCATTTACCATGTTATACGGCACCCACCACCATTCACCATGTTGTATATTGCTGTCATTATGTTGTATGTTGTTCGTAGTGTAGTTATACTGGTCTTCACAAAGGTCTCAGAGTCTTTGGATAGCTGAACATCAGCCATTCACATTTACATTATATTTACACTCTTCATGAGGATCTCTAGTTAGCACTTCTCATGGTGCTTCTGGCTCCTTCCAAGCCTACTGCCCATGTGACTATTACCATATCATCACTGCAATGGGAGGGGTTACTCTCACAGTCTCAAACATTAACCCTTTCAGACCCTTACACTACACCCTTTTCTTTTGAAAAGAGAAAGCTAAGAGGTGACCTAATAGAGGTCTTTAAAATTATATAAGGTTTTGGTAGAGCACACACAGAGGGCTGAATTTTTCCAGCCCTGTGCAAATGGGTTTGGAGGTGGGGGGGGGGGCGAAAAACAGCAGGAAACCCCGTCGAGACAGCTCCCTGATGCTGTCCCGCCTCCGGGCGACTTTCTCAATGGCAGGTTGCCATGGGAATCAGCAGCCTGTTCCATGGAAGCAGACAGACAACGAAGCCAATTAAGGCCCCAATCAAGGTCCATTTTGCCCCATCGCTGGAACTTTCCCGACATCTCATGAGCACCCACCCCCCCACCTCTGTGTCAGGTGTTTGGCAATGCTTTGGAGGTGACCTCTCGCTGGGAGGTTGGCAGACCACGGGTGGCTGAATTAATTGGCAGCATCAAGGGGCCGCAATGCTCACAGGGGCGCAGGAGTGGCTTTGTCATCTTGTCCACCACTGAAGAGAGAGGTTGTTGTGGGCGCCTTCATTTTGAGGTGCCCCCTAGATCTCCTTCTTCTCCAGCAGCACTCACCTCTCCTGGTGGGACTTCCATCTGGACATTGTTAAAGGTGCTCCTATTAGGCCTTACACTTCCCTGGTCAGCCGGCTTCCCTGAATTGGATAGTGAATGCAGGGGTAGCCGTTTAGGAGGCTGCCTCATGTTGCTTCAGCAGGCATGCTGAGGCCATGCATGGGCTTGGGACCTACATAATATCGTGGTCCCAATAACTGTGGGAAAATTCAGCCCTTGTGGGGAACAGCAAAACTAGAGGCCATAAAAATTTGATAGTCAATATATGAAATCAAACAAGGAATTTGAGAGAAACATCTTTGCACAGAGAGTGGTGAGAATGTGGAACTTGCTACCACAGGGCATGGTTGAGGTGAGTAGCATAGATGCATTGAAGGGGAAGCTAGATAAACACATGAGGGAGAAAGAAATATAGAGTTATGCTGATGGAGTTAGGTGAGCAACAGTGAGGAGGCATGAGTGCAGCATAAATTCTGACATGGACTGGTTGTGCCAAATTACATGTTTCTGTGTTTTATATTCTATGTAATTCTATGTAATCCAACATAGAAAGGGCCCAGGAGCCATTATGAGGAATGTTGTTTTGCATGGCAGCTGTTTGCAACGGCACTTGTTTTATTGGAGGAACATGTGTTGGCAGTGCATCTCCTGGTTTCTGGATCTGACTGTGGTTTACAACATTATTTGTTCTGGCAGGGTTGTTCTCTACTGTGTTGTGATTCAGGCAGATTAAAATGGCAGCATTGACAAACATAGCATGACTGGAAAGCATAGCAGTCCCAAGAGATATTAAAGCAGACTAGTGTCGGTGTGGAAGTTTCATATTATTAACCTGAGTATTACAGTGCTGAATGCTAGACCCTGCAATATGGTGAGAATATAGGGGGAATTTTAACATTCTGATGTGCTGGGAGCCAGGAAAGGTGGGCCCCTGTAGCAGGTGGAAAGCCTAGAAATCTGGGTTTCTCTGTATGCAGAGAGTTTTAACCCCACAGTGTGCATCTTTCATCATTGACGGGTTCC
Organism: Heterodontus francisci; assembly: GCF_036365525.1. Lineage (NCBI taxonomy): Eukaryota > Metazoa > Chordata > Chondrichthyes > Heterodontiformes > Heterodontidae > Heterodontus > Heterodontus francisci. Next base: position 113,400,927 of record NC_090377.1, read on the forward strand.
CCACCCGAAAGTCAACCTGATTGACAGGCTTGGCTTCCAGTAGCGTGGGGACCATTCTGGAGTACCAAGCATCTCTGATCTCTGACCCTAGTGGGGGAGGGGGTCCAATCGTGATTCCAGGGGAGTCCAATCCGTGGGGTGATCGTGGGTTGGTCTGAGGGTTTGTATTTTGCAGGACTGTGTGTCTAATGGTGGCGGAGCTTGGGGTGTTGAGCAAAGCACTCCTGCTCCTCCTGACTCACGTGTAGTGCTGTAAAGGCACTTCTCCCTGAGCCTGTCCTTGCCTCACTGCAGTTACCAAGTCTCCCGAGGCCTGGGAAACCCAGCCAGCTAGAGTTAAACCTGCAAAATGGGTTGACTACCCACTCCTAGTCCACCTGAGAAAAACCCAAAGATTTGTAGGTTGGAGCTGGCTTCCCAATCTTTTTCCAATTATCCCTCCTACCTGCACCCAATCCCACTTGCTCATCTATGTTAAAATTCCACCCCCCCCCACCCAATATCTCAGCTGTCACTGGGAATTGTAACACAGTGATTATGTTACTGGACTAATAATCTAGGGGCCTGGAGTTCAAATCCCATCAGCATCTGGGGACTTTAAATTCAATTAATTAAATAAAATCTGGAATTAAAAATCTTGTTTCAGTAATGGTGACCATGAAGCTACCAGATTTTAGTAAAAACCCATCTGGTTCACTAATGTCCTTTAGGGAAGGAAATCTGCTGTCCTTACCTGGTCTGGCCGACATTTGACTATAGACCCACAGTTCGGTTAACTCTTAACTTTCTTCTGAAATGTCCAAGCAAGCCACTGCGTTGTCTTCAAGAAGGTGGCTCACTATTGCCTTCTTAAGGGCAATTAGGGATGGGCAATAAATGCCAGCCTTACCAGCAGTGCCCACATCCAAAGAATGCATCAAAAAAAGATGTCACCTGTTCTCCTATATGAAACTGCACCATAGGATTCAGTGGCCCATTATGCCTGATATCGGATTTTCAGCCACTCTCATTGAACTTGCAAGGGTGACCAAGCAGACAAGATCCACTTGCCCCTCCAATCCTAAACCACCTGATACTATCCTCTTCCAAATCTAGACCACCCTTCTCCAATCCTAGACCACCCTACACTACCCTCCTTCAAACTTAGACCACCTTCCTCCAATCCTACATTACTCTCCTCCAATCCTAGACCACAGAGGTCATTAGATCTCATCATTCTGATGGGCTGGACTTGACCATGTTCGCAGAGAATAAAATGGGATCATTTTTCTGATGAAAAGCAAGTGATCCACCAACTATGCTGATAGTTTCTCAACCTCTGCAAAAGTGATGTAGTGTGACAGAGTGATAAATTGTCATGTCCGTATTAAAACTGCATTGAAGGGACTCTGAGGACTGGATATATTTCATGACTTAGGAGAGAAGTCATAAGTCTATGATCCCACTAATGAATGATGCTCCCTGCAGTAAATGGAATATCAGAATTAAACCATAGAGACGTCTTCATGGCCAATCCATGTACAAAATGTAAGAAATTATAAATTTTTCTCCAAGACTGTAAGGTTATAATCACCTGCGAGTGAAAATGTACTGAGATATGAATCATAATGGAAGAGTTAAAGGGGGTTAATTGTGCGGTAGGAACTACAACGCATCTTGTCCATTCTACAGCTGTCTCGAGGGTGTTGACCTCTTCATGTAAGGCTTTCTGAGACCTTATAATTGTATTGTGAGATCAGAGTATATGAGCACTTAACACATCTGGGCACAATTCACTTCTCCACTATTTTACCTACTTTAAAATCAATGGGTTAGTACATAAACTGTTAAAGAGAAGTATTTCAGACTCAGCATAATTTCAAAGACTTTGGCTGAATTTTATAGGCCCCCCAGGGATGGGAACAGAGGTGGGGGGCCCATAACATTGTGTGAGAAGGCAGGCATGGAGTGCCCATTGCCTTCCCGAAGGCTTCCAATTTAGTCCGGGATGGGGAAGGACCAAGAAACTGATAAAGGGAAAATAGAATATGAAAGTAAAGTAGTGGGAAACATAAAACAGACTGTAAAAGCTTCTAAATGTGTATAAAAAGGAAAAGATTAGCAAAGACAAATGTGGGACCATTACAGGCAGAGAGAGGAGAATTTATAATGGGGAACAAGGAAATGGCAGTGAAAATAAACAAATACTTTGCATCTGTCTTCATGGAGGAATATACAAAAAAACTTCCCAGAAATACTAGAGAACCAAGGGACTAGCGAGAATGGGGAACTGAAAGAAACTAGTATTAGTAAAAAAGTAGTACTGGAGAAATTAATGGGACTGAAAGTTGATAAATCCCCTGGACCCATTGATCTACATCCCAGAGTGTTGAAGGAGGTGGCTGCAGAGATAGTGGATGCATTCATGGTCATCTTCCAAAATTCTACAGATTCTGGAACAGTTCCTGCAGATTGGAAGGTAGCAAATGTAACCCCACTATTTAAGAGAGAAGGGAGACAGAAAACAGGGAACTACAGACCTGTTAGCCTGACATCAGTAGTAGGGAAAATGCTAGAATCTATTATAAAGGATGTGATAACTGGACATTAGAAAATAATGGTAGGACTGGGCAGAGCGAACATTATGAAAGGAAATCATGTTTGACAAACCTGTTTTTTGAGAATGTAACTAGCAGAATAGATAAGGGGAACCAGTGGATGTGGTGTATTTGGATTTTCAGAAGACTTTCGATTAGGTCTCACACAAGAAGTTAGTAAACAAATTTAGAGCGTATTGAATTGGGGTAATACACTGCCACGGATTGAGAATTGGTTAACAAACAGGAAATAGAGAGTAGAAATAAACGGGTCATTCTCAAGTTGACAGGCTGTTACTAGTGGGTACCGCAAAGATCAGTGCCTGGGCCCCAGCTATTCACAATATATATCAATGATTTGGATGTGGGGACCACTAGGTGGGAATGTGAGTTGTGATGAGGATGCAAAGAGGCTTCAAGGGGATTTAGACAGGCTAAGGGAGTGGGCAAGAACAGGACAGATGGAATGCAGAGTATTTCTTAAATGGTGAGAGATTGGGAAGTGTTGATGTCCAAAGGGACCTGGGTGTCCTTGTTCATGAGTCACTGAAAGCTAACATGCAGATGCAGCAAGCAATTGGGAAAGCAAATGGTATGCTGGCCTTTATTGCAAGAGGATTCGAGTACAGGAGTAAATATGTCTTGTGGCAATTGTATAGAGCCTTGGTGAGACTGCACCTGGAGTATTGTGTACAGTTTTGGTCTCCTTACCTAAGGAAGGATATACTTGCCATAGAGGGAATGCAATGAAGTTTCACCAGACTGATTGCTGGGATGGCGGGCTTGAGGACAGATTGAGGAGACTGGGCCTTGTATTCGCTAGAGGTTAGAAGAATGAGAGGTGATCTCATGGAAACATGAAAAATTTTTACAGGGCTCAACAGGGTTGATGCAGGAAGGATGTTTACCCAGGCAGAGGAGTCTAGAATCAGGGGACACAGTCTTAGAAAAAGGGGCAGGCCATTTAGGACTGAGATCAGGAGGAATTTCTTCACTCTAAGGGTGGTGAATCTTTGGAATTCTCTAACCCAGAGGGCAGCGGAGACTGAATCATTGAGTATGTTCAAGACAGAGTTCAATAGATTTCTAGATAGTAAAGGCATCAAAGGATATGGGATAGTATGGGAAAATGGCGTTGATCTAGCTGAATGGTAGAATAGGCTCGAGGGGCCGAATAGTCTAGTCCTGGTCCTATTTCTTATGTTCCTATGTTCTTTCCAGCCTGCCACCGGGATCCCCATTGCCAGATTAAATTTGGCTCTTTAAGTTTTTGTGAATTCCCAAGGCTCTATCCACTGGTCAAGACTCTACGCCATTTCTCGGGCCAAAGAAATTGGGTGACTCTGGCCCAGATTTTGCAGCTGTAATGATAGTCAGTGTCTGCCATTGATACTCCTCTGAAACTAACAGCAACTTCTAGCACTCACACATGTGCGGTTCAATGCAGAAATCCAGAAATTACTGTCAGTGATTCCTTGCTGCTCCATTGGCTTCGCTATTGAAGTTCCTGCAGATGTAAATCAATTAGTAATTACTGAATTGATGTGAACTTCCACTTTTTACGCTATCAGTCTCGCTGTAAAAACACTTGAAAATGTTCCACCTTGTTGAATGAGGTATAACTGGGCTTTTAACTTTGTACTAAGTCACAATTACTGCCGGACAACCTCTCTGGCCCTGAAAAACTATGTTTCTCCGTTTTCTATTCCATTATTAAATTCCCTAGATTTTTGAAATAATAATTTTTGAAGTTTATTTATGATATTTCAGCTTCTATCTTAATCCCATATGTTTATCCCAATCTTTATTTCATTTTCTGTGAAATTATAAGAAGTGAATTATAATAACTGCCTGTTATTTCCTGGTTTGTTGTCTGGGAGAGTTCTTCAATGTGATTGGCTACTTAGCCTGCTTGATGGCATCACTGTTGCTGGACACTGGAGATTCCCTATAGTTGGTGACAGAATGAAATTAACATTGGGAAAAGTGAAATCCACACCACAGAGCTTTCTAGATCATTGTGGGCAGCTTTCTTCAAGGTCAGTGGTGAGTGGCGTCACTTCGCCACTGATTGCAAAATCCAGGACATTAATCCCCAGTCTGTGCAAATGGCTTGTCTAAGTCAAGTATTGCATGTTGTACTAAGGCAATGATAAGCTGGCAGTAAATTTGTGTGATGCATCCTGATCTATATACATCTAGGGATAGTGTAAAAGTGCTTTCAGTTTAAAACATTCTCATTAATATTATTCTCAAAACTGAGTAAAAATTTCACAGGAGATTTTAGAATTTTCAATACTGATTTTCACCCTTGTGTAAACTAAAGGCCTGCTACTCGACCCGAACCCGACGGGACCCGACAACATGTGTCGGGTTCAGGTAGGATCGGATTGCACTTCCGGGTCTGGCATTCAGGCTCAGGTCCAGTCGGGTCGGACACGCACTATCACAGGTAAATGGCTCCACTGTTAATGTAATTTTTTGACTAAAAAGGTGGTTTTGTTACAGTTATTTTAAGCTTGTGCAGATCAGCAACAAAGTGAAAAACAGAAGGTAAGTTAATGATGGTTGGGTCGGGTTGGGTCGGGTCAGGTGCAGGAAAAAATGGAAGTACTCGGGCCGGGTCGGGCACGGGTCAGGTGTGGTTCTGTCAGGCTTGGGGCGGGTTTTTTTTGCAGACCCGAGCTGGCCTTTAGTGTAAACCCATCATTTTGGCAATCCACTTACTGTATGGAATTATTCCATATGGTGAGTTGGGGAGTAAATCCAACAGCGTACACTGTAGTCAATACCAGTGACTGGTATGGACGCTAATCTGGAGGAACTGGAGTTGGGAAATTCAATGCTGGTCGGGTACTTTTGTGTGTTCAGCTGCTGTTGGAGCTTTCGTAACACCAGCAGCTGAGGATTGGAATCCATCCCAATGCTAAGTTCTGATTTTGGGGTTTCCTTATGAAGTTACACCCTGACACACCCAAATCCAGAATGTTTGGAACAGTTTCCTGGCATGAGGATACAGCGATGGATATGAGAATATGTAATATGACAGCAATGCACAGGATG